>NW_024349519.1:2702235-2708160 GCF_902729225.1 Pteropus medius | reverse complement strand
TCTGCTTCTTCAGCTTCTCTTTCTGCTTCTGCTGCTTCTGCTTTTGCTGCTGCTGCTGCTGCTGCTGCTGCTGCTGCTGCTGCTGCTTCTTCTTCTTCTTCTGCCTTGTTCTTCTTCCTTCTTCTTCATTCTTCTTCCTTCTTCTTCATGACAATGTTAGAAAGGAAGCTTTAGTATCACCTACACATAGAAGGAGAGGCTGGGGAGATAAGGAATATTAAGGTAATCTGTTTTTTTGTTTTTTGTTTGTTTGTTTGTTGTGTGTGTGTGTGTGTGTGTGTGTGTGTGTGTGTTTTGTTTGTTTGTTTTTAGTTCAAGGCATGACCTATAGTCAAGATGAAAGTTTGTGGACTTTCCATGAAATATCTGTGGTTCTCACCACGCCTGGTTATTAAGCACCAAGGTTATCTAGTCCTTTGTGGTATATCTGTTGGACTTTTAAGTCTTCCTAGAAGATGATCTTCTTGGTGTGCAGTATTGTGCTGCTAGAAGTGTTGGTTTTTGACTCACTGCATGTCAGCAAAGCTGCCTTGAGGGCTACTCAAAGATATGGAAACTAGTACCAATATTCCTTGGCTGAAACCAGCCATTGCAAGGAAAGGATAGACATAACACTGAGGCTATGAAGGGTTTAAAATACTTTTTTGTGATAAACAAGGCAGAAAATGTCTAACAGTATTGAAAATATCTAACACTAATTTCTAAAGCAATTATTGATAAGCTAGACAACTTCCTGGAAAGAGGCTTTTGCAACTAAAATCATTATTAAAATATTATGTAAATTCCCAAAGCTGAAACGAGTCTGAGGAATGACTTTTTATATACAGATTCTCTTAGGAAAGACTGTCTTGTCTCTTCTCTCAGTACCTCACAGCATCTTTAGTTCTCTCTTCATGTCCTCATCCTTTATTGTCTCTAAAACAGTAGCCACAAAGCACATGGGACTATTTAGATATAAGTGTAAATTAGTTAAAGTTAAGTAAAATTTAGGATCAGTTCCTCAGTTGCACCAGCCTCATTACAAGTGCTTAGTAGCCATAGGTAACTAGTGACTACTGTTTTGGGCAACATCAATCATAGAACATTTCCATCATTGATGAATGACTTGCCCTGCACTCTCTAGCAATCTCTCAACAACAAGATGATAAGGAGTTCCTATATCTCTACTTTATTTCACTTTACTGTTAATCTCCACTTTACTGATTATAAAACTAAGACTCATAGAAGCAAAGATTCATGTTTAATTTCACATAAGTAATAAGCAGCAGAACACTCAATCTCAGATCAGTTGTCTCCAAATTAATTCTTTTTTTTTTTTTGCTACCATATCACATCTACTCTAAGCCAGTAACACGTTTTCTATCCATATTGGAAATAAAGAATAAATAGCCAAATTAGCACAATTTAAAATAAATGCTCCAAAAATAGAATTAAATGTTTGGTTTAATCAGAGAAAATGTGTGTCATCAATCAAGTTATCAGTGTATTGATAACGTCAATTTGTGATCAAGATAGCTATTGCCTTTTTAGCTTTGGACTTTTCTTTTGATCTGATGGTTAAAGAATTTTGATTTTAATTTTCTCCCTAAAATATTCAGTATGCTATAAAGAGTAGGGGACAAGATACCTGGGGTATAGCCCAGGCTGTGCAGCCAACTAACTGGATATGACTTTGGGCAAGTCAGTTACATTCTGAGTCAGTTTCCTTGGTAGTCAAAGGATAACTTAGATGAGTTTCTATAGTCAAGGCTGATATTTACTTGGTATGCTCCAGTGTGGCCACACTGTTTATTAAATTACTGAAATAGTCTCACACTGGTTGGTAACAGCACCCCTTCTCCAGCCACCCCAGATCCTCACCTGGGTTCTTCCCATCTCCCTATTATGTAAAAACTGAAAGATTAATGGCTGGAACAATACGGGCCTTCCAGGACCCTGCTCTAGCCCACAGCTGGCGTTCATTCTGATTGTCAGATTTTATGTCATAATGGTTATTAAAAATATTGGGTTTAAATGTATTTTGCATGCATCCAAATATATGTGTACGATATTCCCATTTATTGTGTGTGGCTTGGCTATTTGGTTCATTTTAAGTTTGAAGTATAAACTCAAAGTTGATAAGTTATTTAAGATGTCTATCTGGCTTTCAGCGAATGAGTCAAAAAGTCTTGTCCATCTACACCTGTTCTTTAAGCTCCTGGAATCCTTCATTATCTCTTGTGTCTACAATGTCTATTAGAATTTATGAACTTAAAGGTGACTCAAAGCCTGAGTCAAACCCTTTTGATGGGATTCAAGACGTACTACCTCAAAATATGGCACCTTGGCATATTGAATATTTTAAGCTGAAGGATATTGAGAAAATAGCAGAAGCAGAAAGGTTGCTCTTACCTTCCCCACACTCCTCTTCCCTGAAACAGGTCATAAAACCCTCATGTGAGAGGTACCCTTCTTATACCCAGAAGAAAGGAGCATTCTTATCTTGAAGACAAAGGAACACAGAGAAGAATCCTAACAGGCCTTGCTAAATTTCCCTAGTTTCCTACAATTACCTCATATTCTTTAATCTACCATATTCCTTCATGACTGTCCACTTTTCATCAAACCCAGCATAAAAATACTTAGGTCTGTTTCTTCAGATCTTCACTTCTTTATAAAAATTCCCATGTCACATATAACTTATATCGAATAAATTTGTATGCTTTTGTCCAGTTAATCTGTCTTTGTCAGTTTAATTTTTAGAACCAGGCAGGAACCCTAAGAAGGTCAAAGGAAACTTTTTTCCCCCTACACACTCATCTGGCAGAGAAGGAAATGGAGATTCAGAATGCTGATGGGAGTTGCCTAAGATCCCACTGCTGGTAATTGCAGTGCCAGGACTGGAACATTGGTCCTCTCTGTTTCTAAGCACAGGCCAGTGTTTTGTTATGTTTTGTTTTGTTTTGTTTTGTTTTCTCCAGTCTGTCCCTTCAGGTGGAGTGTTTCCTCCTGGTAAAGATTTAAAACTACACTAAGTCAGAACTATATTTTAGGATATTAGCTGTTTATACGTAAGTACGTTATACTTTAAAAAACTTTTTTCAGATTTTCCTGTTGATAGGGACTAGGTAACTGAATGGTCAGAGACAGGCAAGTGCTCACTCTTAGAGAACTTTAGGCAGACAGTCCAAAGGTAGCCGAAGTTCTCTAAAGTTCTCTTCAAAATAAGTGTTGTCATGGATTGAATTGTTTTTAAGATAAGGACAAAGGCTCAGGAACAAGGCGATGCTGCATTTTCTTTAGTAGCTGACCTCTGGAAGGCGTGGCTTTGATTCCTTCTTTGAAATTTTTTTTGTTTTTAAAAAGCATAAATTGCAATATGAAAGTACTCAGTGCTGCTCCACTTCCTGAAAACAGGATTTCCTGGGGGTATGACTTTAATTTGATCTGAAATTACAGATTTAGATAATCTGGAAATGAGACCTTCGTGTTTCCAAGTGCATGCAGATGTCACTCTTTCATAATGCACTGGATGGGTCTTCTTAGTTATGTTTACTGGCTTGATTAGAAACATATTGCCTCACATACTGATAAACACACTGAAATAAGCTTCAAGAAAATACAAGAGTGTTGATTAACAAAAGAGTTTTAAGAAGTTGAGGGTCCAAAAAACATCCCTGCTTCAATTCCATTTATATTGATGATAATCTTCTGAGGCAAATTTTACCTGGGTAATCAACAGTCTTCCAGCTTGGTATGAGGCAATATGATAAAGATTTTAGTTTTTTTTGTCTTTAAGAAACTCGATAAGTACCCACTGCAGTTCTTAGGCTAGGAACAAAGAAAATTCCAATCATTGGTTTAAATAAAGTACTATATTTATTTAAATTTGTTTAAATTTCACTTAATTACTGTGGTCTGGAAACAGCTCTCTAACCTAGCTTCAGTTACTCTTCCCTACCCTAACCCATCCTCATTAAGAAAAAGAGGGAAAAAGGAATGAAGAGAATGAAAGATAGGGGTACAGAAAATTGTGTTTAATTGTGATTATAAATGCCAGCATGTGACTCAGTGTCTGATAGAAGTTTTCACTGTGGATCAAAGGACAGAATGTAGAAAAACTATTTTCAAGACTTCCACATCCTTGGAGGATTTTCCTCAGTGGTAGGCGTGCCCAAAGTAGCCATTGGTCTTAGACCAAGGCCACAAGTGTTGTCCAGCACAGTAGTCTGTGGTCGCTGCTCATCTCTTTAGGGTCCGCTTCTATTTTAGTTGTGCCTTTGACTGTGTGAGCATCACAGACACATTGCACTGCTGCTGTGTTCCCAAACTGGTCTACCTTTTGATGAGGTATCTTGTAGACAGTTATAGGGGTTCAGAACAAGTCATCCCAAAATGTGCCTCTGTGATATGTGGATTATTTTGAACCGAAGGCTCTTAAGCACCTGCAGGCTCAAAAGAAACTTTTATAATTCCCTTAAAGAATTGAAAGTGGGGACGTTGCCCACAGTAAGAGTTATTACTGGAGATAACTTTTTTATGACCTATCTTTAAGGCAGGATAAACATCTAATAATAAAACATCTGTTTTTGTTATCAGGTCCTGTGAATTACCATCCTCCCCATCTTAAGCCTTAGACCTCTTACCTCATCCCTTAACTCAGAATGTCATATATACCTCATTTTATCTATCTGTCTGTGAACCTCTCACATATGTGGGGTCTCTGACATAAAGGAGTTCCTTTATGTAGGTAATTTTAAATTTGGTTATTTTTCTCTTGTTAATCTGTCTCATGTTAATTTAATTATTAGACCAGCCAAAAGAATCTAGAAGAGTAAAGGAATGTTTCTTCCTTCTCAACACAGTCCCTTGGGGAGACAGAGGAATGGACCTCAAAAATATGGAAATAGGGAAGTAAGATTGTTCTTTGAGAATTAATCTAAGAAATAAGTTCATCATAATTTGGAGTAAAGATATATAAAGTTCGATTAAAATCACGGACAAATCTGAGTTGTACATGTTTAAACAATGGCAAGAATTGGATCTATTCAGTCTACCTGGCCAATATATTCATGTAATAAAGATAGACATGGCAGGCTGTCAGAGTCGATGCTTGTTGCACATCCTGTTCATAACTAACCCCCTTTGTTGTGTTTCCTTTTTCCCAGTGCAAACTTCTCATGTATTTAGCACTGATCAGACTGACTTGAATGTGCGGTCTCCTTGACAGTTACAACTCTCTTTAAAATTTAATCAATTGATGTTCTGTGTTTCTACTTCACAATCAATTTGTTAGCATAAGGTACATCTCTAAGTTCAGAGAACTCTGGGTTATTGATGAGTTTCTGAGGTCATTCCCTGGAAAGTGACTGATCTACTTATCGAGATAATCTTTTTGGGAGCACCTGTCTGGGCAGCTAACCAGCTTTCTCCACGCAATGCCATACTTGTCTCCTGTGTGCACCTGCTTCATTGCCTCTCAAACAGCTCAGGAGAGATACCATTGCTACCATGTCCTTTTCCTCAGAGAGTCCTTTGAACACTTCATTTGACAGTCATTCCTCTTCCCCAGTAAGGCCTTGTGGTGCCCAGCTTCATGAATAGATGATGGCCCCACCCAACAATTGAGGAGAGGCTATAACTGTTTCTAAATCAGACAGAGAGAGAAGAGCAACCAGTCAATCTAATGAACAATCCATCGCTCTGGCGCTCACAGAAATAAGTGATCATAACACTTTTTCCTGGAAGTTTTGCATAAATAGATAATAAGTATACTCTCCTTCCTTCGTAGAATGCTCTATTTTGAAGAACTCATCAACCTCAAGATTTCTCATTTAACCCTCAGGCTTTCTTGGCTAATCCAATTCCATAGCTGTCACATGAAATTCATCTTTAGAGATAAGAAATTCAACTATTCAGTGCTCTTTTCTCAAAAAAAAAAAAAAA
>NW_024349519.1:2688465-2701482 GCF_902729225.1 Pteropus medius | reverse complement strand
ATACTTAACACAGTGTTGCAATTGCCTACAGTATTCAGTAAAGTAATATGCTGTTTAGGCTTGTAGCCTAGGAGCAATAGGCTATATCATGTAGCCTAGTGTGTAGTAGGCTATACTATCTAGGTTTGTATAAGAACAGTCTATGATGTTTACACAATGACAAAATCATCTAAAGCTGCATTTCTCAAAATATATCCCCATTGTTAAGTAACACATGACTGTATTAAATGCTCAAATTAGTGTCAAATTTTCAAATGTGAAGTAACATAAATTTCATAACACTTGTTAACTTGTGTTAATGTCACTTTAATAATATAGAAGACTTAAAAGAGCAATATGTTTATTTAAGATTTAAAAACTTTTTAAAGGAAGATACTTAGGTGTGTATGTCACCTGGAGCATAGTTCCCTTGTGAATCATACTCTCTGATTTCAAAATTTCATAGCCTCTCCTGATTTATCAATCATTAACAATTGTCTTATAGCTTCTGAAAAGACTATGCTGTATAACATATTGTCCCTGATTACTGGAATGATTAATATGGGGTTGGTAGATATGGAAGATTTAAAAAATACAAAATCTGCTAAATAGCAGTAAAAGTACTTTGTAACACTTCGAGGTCTTGTATCTCATAAACCAACTAAGACTGTACAAATTCATTTAATAATCAGAAAAAAAATGAAGTGGATGGTTACTAAACCACTGGAACTCAAGCAGCACTTCAGTTCATCTGCCACGTGCCCAGCATTGTGGGAATATACAGAAGAGCTTCAAACATTTTACAGAAAACAGGCTCATAGAAGAGACAGGACAAGAAGAGACACTGCCAGCTTTAAGGGCAATGGTAGCCGACCTCTCATTGCAATTCGTATTCTTTTATATTCCCTTCCCCTAGAGGTGGTGAGTGTCCTAGGCAGAAGGACTCAAATCCTTTTGTGTTTCTACGACCCTCAAGACCCTCAACTTCCCTCCACCTCAGTTCTCCATTAGCTGTCAGAACAGTGATTGCTGTGAATAAATAGAGAAATAAGAAATGAAAGAGATGCATAAAGATTTCAAACTATGGTAATTCTCTTTTCTCCTGTTAAATAGATGCCAAAACTTAGTCTTCAGGAATCAAAGTTTTTCCTAGTTGTTTCCTCAAAAGAGTAACCGAGTGATTGATGATTTTTAAGTTTTTAAAACTTATGTAGTGCTCGGTCTGGCACTACTCTTCCCTCCTCTCTTCATCTTGTGCCTGTGGAATGACCAAGTCCACTTCTATGACTGGATGGGCTGATCAATTCAAACAATCCGTTGATACAGCTTATAAAAATAGCCACACTGGGCTTATCAGCTAAGTCTTGATTTCAAAGAAGATGAGTAATGGTTTGAGTCAGCTGCTCGTGAAATTCAAGTGGGCAGGAAGGGTGATAATAAGGAAAAAGAATTGATGGTAATGAAAATGTCCCCAAATAACACATCACCCCACTGAAAAAATGAAGACAGAAATAAACAAGTAAGCAGAGAAATGTGCCAGTGGATTTTTAAAGAAAATAATTTCAGCTGCTATGCTATTTTAAAAGATTATGTTGACCAACATTTATTGAAACATAAATAGAGCAATTAATTTAATGACTTTTAAATATGAGAAGTAACATGGTGATTAGAGTAATATAAGTTGTTCTCAAAAATTCTCACTATTACCAGAATTTAATTTTGTAATAATAAATCCCACAGGCCTTTGGGAGAGTCTGCAGTTGGACCAATGTATGGATTCAATTCTAAAGCCAGAAAAAAAATATTTTATTTTCTGTCATGGTTTCTATCTATGCAATAGATTTAATCACAATTCATGTGTGACAATCATTAATTATCTTTCATCTATTTAATACAATTTGGCTGAATGATGAGAATGTTGTATCTTTAAGAAATTAAGGAGGCAGTTTTGTTGAATGCTACTGGTTATTTTTATTACAACTGAGTATGTGTAATTATGCGTACCTGCAGTTGGTGTGTGGATACCCACTGTGTATTTTTCTTATTTGTTACCCAACCAGCCAAAAAGAGCAAAAGGCAGAAGAATGAAGATTAAACCAACACTTGGAAAAATGACCCACATAAAAGTGAAATATTCATTACCAATAATGGCTAAAAAGCAAAAAAAGTTTGTGCATTTATGCCAAAAGCTCTTCAGACTCATTGATTAACTTCAATAAGTAATTGGTCAATAGGTTATGTTAATGCTTTATGGTGATTTTTCATACTTGTATTAGACACTTGTCATAAATACTTTTAAAGTCTGAGAGGAGACCCCATCTCCTCTGGGCAAGAAGAAGAAGGTGGGGGGAACTTGCCTCAACTTCTTTACTCTCAGAGATAGACCCCATGGCGCCAAGGCATCCCTTCTCAAACCAGTGTGTTAAGGTTCACAGAGCATTCACATACCCCAACATCAGTCTATGAGGTTTTACATAGGAAGAAATCCAGCCACAGAGATCTGAAATGTCTTTCCCAGGAGAATACAGCAAGACCTAGAGACTGGGTTTAAATCCAAGTCTTCTCCAGACCCCAGATTCTTTCCATAGTATCACTTGACAAATCTCAGAGAGACGGCACTCGTTTCTCAACAGAAAGAAATAAGGCAATGTACAATCTTGGAATACAAATAAAATCTTCTAAGGCTTAGAGGCATCTTAATTGATGTAATGTCTTAAGATCAAAAAAAAATTTCTTAAAAGTGCCAGTCATTATTCACATAGCATTTAAAAAAAAAAAGACTTTCAGATTTACTAATTTAAAAGAGAAAATAAAATTCATCTTAGAATAACAAAAAAAAATTTAAATAATGTATATGTATTTTTGAAAACACTCTCAAAGCTACTTCTGGAACAGGAAGGGCCTAAGAATATTAATGAAATGAAGTTTGAAAAGACCAGAGATTGTGGGAGGGAAGAGGTGGTTAGAGCCTTTGAAATTACACTTAGGCTAAATGACTGGAAAAGTATGACGGTAATTTTATAGCACTGCCGCCAGTCTCCTCACACCTGAGGACATCAGCCAGGGCCAGAGTTTTGCTCTGTGTCTGTGTATCACAGGCTCTTACTGGAATAATCTTGTAAATGGTTGGAAAAAAAATGTATCTTGTTCAAGAAGAAGAAAGCAAACTAAGAAGAAGAAAGCAAAAAATCGAATTTTCATTTAGAGGAGGCACACATGCACACATACCCCACACCTTTCTACTCATAGACCTTATAAGGATGAATTTGGTACACAAGCCATTCTCTTTAAAAGTCAGTTCAATGAGTATTTTTAAAAACTTTTTATCTCTGAAGATCTCTGAACAGTGTTTGAAGGGTTGTAAAGAAATATGCCTATCATATATAGTAGATGCTTGTTACATATTTTTTTGGTTAAGTGATTAATATAGGCTGAATTGAAGAGGGGAGAGAAGGCAGACAGGGAGGCCACTTTGGTGACTATGGCAACAGACCAGCAAGAGGTAATGAGGACTTATTTGGGGGCAATGGGGAGAAGAGGGCAGACACCAAGGCCACAATACAGATAGAGTTGACTTCCTTATTGAATATTCCATAGCTCCCCACAATCTAGAGAAACTATTGAGGACTGTCCACTAACTTCCTTTATCTAATTCTCTGACCTTACTCATTTGCTATGAAAAAGTTTATTCTCTTCTAATCATCTGGGAAGTAAACAAAGCTGAAACACTAAAATAATTAAAATCAGTTTTATTCCAATAACATTGGAAAGGATTGCTATACTCTTTGTGATATATTTTACAGATAAAATATTCATTTAATATAGTCAGGTCTGTATAGCTTAAAAACATAGTTAAAAGAAGCTTTCGTCTTCAGGAAATAAGAAGAAAAAAAGACAAGAAAATTTCAGACTGCCTATCACCTATATGTGTTTGCCCATTATATTTTGCTACTTTGAGAACCTGGAGAAAGTGACTCTTAAGAAGTTCATGCCCTTTTTTTGAGACTGGTTCCTAGATGAGCCAAATCAATCTCTCACAAAGAGAAATTTCTCCTTTAAGCAGTGTGTCAGTTCCCTTTTACTGGGGGACACAGGTGAAACAGAGTCCTTGGTTTTCTCTGCAGACTCACTCCTATATACAGAATTCATGAGTGTCTGCTAGGATTTGTCCTTGAAAATTGCATTGGCTTCATCTGTGGATGCCTGTGGACTACATTTGGTTGGGCAGATAGAGGATAAAAGGAAAAGGGGTCACCTGCAATCCAAGTACAGACTCTATGGAATTCAGAGAGAGTTTAAGAAATGGAAACAAATGTTAATTCAATTTAGTGACTGTGTACCAAAGATCTGATATTTGTTTATTGATGGCCTTTTAAAAATTCTTGCATAAAATTATTGTCATAGATTTTTCAAATTTTTGGTCTGTGTATTTGACTTGCTTTCAGCATTCCTTCTTTGAATGCATCCTAACTTAACGATATATGTTGCCTCCATTTTCATGAGCAGTTAACACAAAGAACTCTCATCTTTGTTCCCTGTTCTCTCCTATGTGTATCTTATTAGCAGCTGGTTAGAGCTGCTAAGAAACAGTGCCATTCTAGAGATAGGATTTGGTATCAGACAGAAGTAACTGGTGGAGAACTAACCACATATGTTTGGATCGTGGTGTGATGGAAGAAATCAAAGCACAGTTAAGTCTACATGAAGATATTTTTAAATTATGGCTCATGCGCAGCAGCTGAAAAAAATATGTCAGTGTTTCTTCCGTTCATGTGACCTGATATTTACGTCATTCGCTTCAGAGTTGAAAATGACTTTATCAGTATTTTGCTTTATTTTGAGGATTTCAACTTTTTCCCATATGCCCATTTGGCGGAGGGCAGTGGAAAGAAGACAAACTCTCTGCCAGTGGAAAGAAAGCACTTGAAATATGCTCCAGTGTAGTACCTAGATAGATCATGTGGGGTCAGGGATTGCAAACAATTCCTCTTACGTGCCTTAAGGACAAGCTAGAGTGACTTCCTGGTGCCTTTGAGGTCCACGTGCATGCCAAGTTCTGGAAATAGAAAAGGTTTCAACAAGTTCTGCCAGATGCCTTGTCCTGGCAGGTTGTCCTCTTATTATTCCCCTTGACTGCCAAAGAGCAACAGGTCAGCAGCTGTGCAATTAACAAATCAATCCAATAGGCAGCAATTGGCTTTTAGGAACAGGCTCCAGGTCCTCAGTGAAGGCTCCTGTGGAGATTATGCTCAGTCAAACCTGCCAAGGGCACATTGAGAAGAATCTGTACTGAGGCATTTTATTGTTTTTAGCTCCCAGGCATTTCTCTCGGAAACTTAGGGGTTGTTTTTGACAAGAAAGTATGAATTCAGAGTATTCAGTGTGAACTCATCATCTTTGCATTCCTCAAGGTTGAAAGGATTAAACTCTGTGTATTAACTTTGTTCTGGATAGGGAAGTGATTAAAGCACGGGTGGAGATAAGCCCTAGTGCTTCTGATTGCCCATCTACATCCATGGTGGCTATATCCATCATCAAGTTCCCACTAAAGGAGCCACAAAGCTTTCCTAATGTCCCACATCCCAGAAATTCTATTGGTATTAGTATGTGAAATACAACCTATTTGTCTAGATTAGATAGCTCTAGTCAGAGCCACCTCAGAGGGCTTATCCTAAGAAAAATGTATTTAGGACAGGATTTCTTAGCTGACCTCTGGCTTGCACTGGAGAGGAATTCAAACTTTAAAGTAGTCCAAAGCTCATCTAGGCTTTCAGGACACGTCAGGATAAGCATTGCTAACTCTCTTGGTCTCATCCTAGTTTGCGGCAATCACAAATGTGAATTTATTTCCAGAGAAGAAAAATGCCATCCTTACCTTTATTCGAGTTTCATTGTCTCATTTTAGGCTGTGCTATAATAGAGTCCATAATTTTTGTTTCAGTAGAAAAAAAAAATGATTCTTTGTGACTAGTGATACTTTTTAGCGATTATGTGGCAATTGCTTTAGGAGATTTCCTCCTCTGGAAGTTAGCAAATTCATGCAAGTTGAAGTGGTAGAAGGAGAAATTCTGTGTGTGAAGTATTTCTGTTGAGGTAACAACATTCACTTAAATACTTACAAAGAGCAAGGCATTGTTCTAGTTGAAGGCCAGCAGAGAATAGCACAGGGTCTTGCTTTTCAAGGTTGGAGGGTAAACTCAGATCAATAGTCACACCAGTGTGCAACTCTCGTGCAATATGGACTATATGTGCAGTAGGGAAAGTATAAAACAGATGCTATGAGAACACAAAAAAGGAAGTACCTGACACCCAGGAGCTTAGGGAGCTTCTCAGAGGAGGGAAGTCATTTACTATTCATTATTGTTTTACATTAAACATTCTTGGGGGTATGGAAAGAACATCAGCTAACTCAAACAACTCAATCTGTGTGTAACAAAACTGGTGCATTTTAGTTTGCCACTCGGTTCTATGAAAACTTACAGCTGAAGAGCTCAGAGGAGAGTTATAAGGAGTCCACTTCCCCACTGTCATGTTGTGATCTTGGTTTAATGCTACACTGAACTGTATTGACGACTTCTGGATCAAATTTGGTTGTTGGTTTTGGCTTTGGCTTTTAGCATACAGAGTGTTCTCTTTCAAGTATCAGACACTCATGTCATGTCATGGCCTGGCCGAAATAGGGCACCATTGGTTTTGTAGATGGTTGAAGCATTACTCAGAACCTGCAGGGCACAGGTCAGAGAGCTATCTCAGTTGGCCTTTACTCATGGGATGGCTTGGCTTTCTCCTCATTGCAAACTTTTGAAGCTATTCAGGATAAGCCTTGGCAGTCAAATCTGGAAAGCCTCATGAGCCATTGAGATGATCTTTGCAGAGCTCCCACTCATGCAAACAGGGACAGGATCCTGATTTAGTAGCTTCCACTTGGGGGTGAAGACACGATCTTGGTCAAGCATCCACTGTGGCAATGCAGTGAGCTATGTGGGAAGTGAGTGCTGGCAGGTGCTCCAGCACAGGCCCAGCTACTGCCCAAGGAGTTTCACCAAGCAGTCCAGGCTGCCCCATGGCCAAGGGTAGCTGGCAGAGGATAATTTTAAGGCTTTTCCAATGGCAGAATTTTGAAACACTTACTTTTCTCTCTTAGAACAATGCATAAAGTCGGGAAGCTTTTTAGTTATTGCCACAGCCTTGAGAATTCCTGTTCCCTGGGTCTTTTCCTCCACAGGCTTCCTTTTGCTCAGAATGATCTAGCCCTGCAGGCAGGTCGATTTGATGATTCTCATTTCAGAGTTGAAAGAAGATTAGTGTTTGTGTTTTATCTTTCGTCAAGGCCCACCTAATGTGGGAGCCACTTAGTAGGTCTGTTTTGTAGCGTAGGCTGGAAAACCTTTGTTCTCTTGCAATCTCTACATAGCTATGGAAAAGGCAGAGACCAGGGAATCCTGATCCCGTGACTTATGAAAACAGATCATCTCTATCTTTTTTAAAGTAGAGGAGAAAGGGAAGTTCTATTTTCTTAGAAAATGTCTGACCTTCTTTGTAAAGTCTAATTCTGTTCTCACATGTTAACCACAGACAAGAATTTTTTAGTTATATCCTATGTAAGTTTGATTCACTTTACTGAACTTGAAGAATACTTACTCATTCAATACTCTCCTACTAGTAGAGTTTACACATGTGTATAATTGAGGAAATTGGATTGGAATGAAGTTTCACAGAATCCAATTTATTCTTATTATTTAGCTGTGTCCATGTCAAATTGTGCGAGGCATAATTCTAAGATGGCCTTCAAGATTCCGGATTCCTGAAATAATCTGTATAATCTCTTCCCCTTTCGTGTGTTTGGGACTTATGAATATGATGAGAGTTCATTCCCATGATTAGGTAACTTTATGTGACAAAAGTGAAAGGACCGCACAGATGTGATTAAGGTCCCTAACCAGTTGACTCTGAATATTTAAAGCATAGAAGCCAAACAACCCAATTTAAAAAATAGGTAAAGGACTTGAATAGACATTTTTAAATGATATAAATGGCCAATAAACGTATGAAAAAAATGTTCAATGTCACTAATCATTAGGGAAACACAAATCCAAAACACATTGAGATACTACATATTCATTAGCATGGCTATTATCAAAAACGAAAAACAAAAAACAGCAAGTGTTGGTATACATGTTCACTGTTGGTGGGGAGGTAAAATGGTACGGCCATTGTGGAAACAATATTGTAGTTCCTCAAAAAAGTAAACATTAAATTACCATTCCATCCAGCAATTCTACTTCCGGATATACGCACAAAAGAATTGAAAGTAGAGACTCAAACGGATATTGGTACACCAATGTTCACAGCAGCATTATTCACAAGAGCCTAAAGGTAGAAGCAACCCAAATATCCACTGATGGATGAATAGATAGACAAAATGTGGTATATACCTAAAATGGAATATCAGTCTTTAAAAAGAGGAATAAAATTAGAGTATGTGCTACAACATGGATGAATCTTAAAGATATTAAATTAAGTGAAATAAGCCAGACACAAAAGGACAAATACTATATGATTCCACTTATATAAGGTACCTAGAATAATCAAATTCATAGAGACAGAAAGTACAACAGTGGTTACCAGAGGCTGGGAGGTGGAAAAATGGGGAGTTATAGTTTAATAGATACAGAGTTTCAGCACAGGATGTTGAAAATCTTCTGGAGACTGATAGTGGTGATGGTTACACAACAATGAGTGTACTTAATGTCACTGAACTTTACACTTAAAAATAGTTAAAATGATTTAAAAGGGGGAAATGTATCTTGAGTGGGCCTGACCTAATTGGTAAGCATTTTATAAGAGAATATGGGCCTTCTCTGAGAGATCTGTAGCAGCAGTATGCTCCCCCGTTGGATTTGAAGGAATAAACTGTCATGTTGTGGGAAGGACTATGTAGCAGGAAAAAGCAGGCGGCCTCTAAGAATGTAGGGCCTCAGTGCTGCGATCATAAGCAACTGAATTCCGCCAACAACAAAGGAACTCAGAAGAGGACTCCAAGTCTCAGGTGAAATCAAAACCTCAGCCAACGCGTTGATTTCAGCCTTGAGAGACACTGAGCAGATGACAGAGCTAAGCCATACATGGACTTCTGATCAAAAGAAACTATGAGATAATAAATATGTGCTGTTCGAAGTGGCTAAATTAGTGGTGACTTGTTATGCAGAAATAGAAAACAAATAGACAAACACTGCTGTATTTATCAGTTTTCCTTATTAATTAAACAAAACTATGCTAATCTTACTTTCAGTCCTCTTAGTAAGGCAAGGTCCTGTGATAAGGACTCGGTTGTATGTCTGTGGGCTTCCTTTTCCTGCCTCAAATTTTAGGTGCCTATTTTGCAGTCAGATGTTCTATCCCTGAGCTATACCCTCATTCGATGCATATTTTAATTGATAATAATCGTCCTTGATCTAAGAGATCCTATGATATCCCACTACCCCACCCCTCACTCCCTCATGCCCTGGAATCATCTTGAAATAATTTGCAACATGCCCAGCGCCGGGTGCTCTAGGGTCTTTAGAACCCGCGGTCCCTTACTCACGGGACGATTTTTCCTATTGTGATAAGAGGGAGCAAAGAGACAAAGTGGTGGCTAATATATTACAGCAGGTGAGGTCCTGTGTTCTGCTGCTGCCCCACACAGTGACCTGATGCCCATTTAGACAAAATCTCCCCCTGCTTCCCATTCATTGACTCAGTTATTTTTCGGACTCAAGGTTGGCCTCAGCATGCACCACTCATAGTACCAGTGCCTTCCCCCTTGCAGGACAGTGTTTCCTTTTTTTTAGATTCTCAAACACAAAATGTCTGCTCATTCACATTTTTCAGGGCTTGATCAACTAAAGGAATACAGTGGTGGTAATGGATAGGGGTAAGGAACTGGTATAATTTTTCACACTTCGAAGTATTCACCAACCGTAGGATGATCAAGGACAGACAGACACACACACACACACACACACACACACACACACACAATAATTTACTTGAAACTAAAGTCACAATCACTTAGAGCAGGGGATAATTGCATATTTTGAGGGTTCTTTGGAAACTTACCCACATAGAACCAGTGAAATTTCACTTGAGTATAGAATACATTCACAGAAAAAAAAAAAAGAAGAAGAAGAATGCAAATGAGATGGCAATCAGAAGCACCATATTTTCTGTTTTTGTTTTTTTTTAAAGTGTATTCAGAAGTGGTTTGTTTCTCAGAACAGGCAAATAAGGACAAGAACACGTATATAAATGAAGAAGAATTTTTTGTGACCGTTAATTAACTTATTTCTTCTGGTAGAACAAGCTCCAAACTGTGCATTTGACAACTGGAGCAAGAACCAGGGCAAAGAAAAAAAAAATTAAAGAATATATAGAGGAGGTCCTACCTTCCTCTCTAGGCATCAAGGGAGAGATCCTGAGGCGATCAAGGATGTAGGCAGCTCCTGGAAGCTGGGCCACACTGGCTTATGCTACCACCCCAACCCTCTCCACATCCACTCTCACCCCACGGCTTTCCCAGCTGCCCCAGGATCCCAGGCTCTGTGTCTGGGCTCACTCTGGGAACAGTGCCTGAGATATGGCTGACTGGTATCTCCTTGCACTCCAGGCCTTGGCTTCCTCCTCCTGGAAGTCCTCCCTGACTCCCTGCCCCAACAGAGCAATTTCATGCTGCATGACCTCAAGGCTTGTGTCATGTCTGTGAAAAGGAGAGGACATATGGCTCTTTAGTGAAGGCAGAGGAGACTAGGAGAGAACATGTGGGCAGCTGGTGAGGGAGACAAGGAGAACCCAGCACAGACTCCTGAGAAACCGATCAAAGCCTTGTCTCTTTGTGTACAGTGTCCAGCCCCCAACCCCATTACCTGCTTCTTCATCTCAGTTTGCAATTGAAAGTACAGAGTATGCTCAAAGAAATGTTTGTTAAGTGAATGAACTGGTGGGAGAAACTAGGGAGGCAGAGGGTCTGAAAATCCTGGATCTCAGTGTTCTGCTCTGTAAAATGGGCTTGCAAATGTGCTACCAGAGATTTCAAGGGCATGGTGAGGGTCTGGCCTGGGAGGGTCTCCTCTTCTCCACAGGTTAGCTGAGGCATTGCCTGCCCCAGGAAGCCTTCCTTAACCTCCCACTCTATGGACACAGCCTCCACAGGCCCTGGTGGCCTAGGGGTGGAGATGAGGTGGAGGCTGTGCAGGAACCTGGTTGTGAGAAGGGATGGTTATTGGTGTGTTTCCCTCAAATTAGATAATAATGGCAGAAGTGTAAAATGCTTTTTATTTTTATATAAATATTCTTAATTTTTGTTCCAACTCAGTAGAAAAATAAGATTTTTCATTCTTAAAACCTCTCATAATGGACCAAGTCCAGAAGGATCCGTTGTAAAACAAGAAGAGTCAGGAAGCAGGGTGGCCTCATGAGCTTTGTCTCTTATTTTTTTTTTTTTAACCTTTTTAAACTGAAAGCAATTTTCAAAAGTAAAAAGAAAAAATTTCCCCCCGATGAAAAGGTCTTTGTGCTAGAGCTGAGATCTGTGCTTCGAAGGTACCAGTATTTTCTGTGTTCTAGGGTTAGAGCTGGAATATATTCTGGAGCAGCCCTTCCTTTTGGTCTGGAAGGGACCGCTTCAGTGAGCCAGTTAGGTTGTAAATCTATAAGACTATTCATTGTTTGTGGGGGAGGTGGGCGGGGAGCAGTCCCACGGAAGAACCCAAGCCAATAAAGATACTGATGCAGATGTTTCAGTGATGTGCTGAGCACTTTCCTTACTGATGTACCATGGCATGTATTTCTGACAGGACTAAGCCTTTGCAGAATCAGAGCTACCGTGGAGCAGCATGTAGACGGGGCACTAACCCAGGACACCTGGTAAAGAGTGGAGAGTGGAGAAAGCCAGTTCTCTGCTTGCCAGTCCATGAGGTGCTAGTGTTCACGGAAAGGCACTTATTTCTAATTTTCGCAGAAGTGCCATAGAGGCTAGAGTCCTGAAAAACATTATACATACCCCCAGGCCATGCAAAGAGGGACCTAAAAATCTGACCTTATCTTCGCCTTTTCCCTGAGGAAAGATTACGAGGAGGAAGTAAACTGGGCTGGTGTAGAAGTACTGGACTGCCTGATTTTGCTCCACAGACATGGTGTTGAGCCTGAATAACCCAGCATTCAGGAAATGCATAGTCAGCTTTTGAGAGTGTCTTGTCTAAGTAGTAGACGAGAAAGATGGAGTAGACAGACCACATGCCCCATGAAGGGTGGGAGTGCTCTTAAACAAATGGGTGCTCCTACTGCACATCATCCCAGAAGAAAAAAGGAAACGGGTCTAGGACCTGGAAAGGGGTCTCTGGGACCATGAGTTGAGCTCGAATTGCAGGTAGGAGGACTCAGGCAAAAAAAGATCCTTGCAAGGTAGTGAAAATCTGAGGGTCAAGGAGAAAGAAAACCGATAAAGGATGACCTATAAAAGAGCACAGATAATGGACTTAAGAATAGTGATATGGAGATATTTTTGACCACATTACAGTCCATTCAGTAATCTCCAAGCCTTTGATGAAGTGTTCTTAAAAACCCAACCTATTTAGCTGTGCTTTGGAGATATAAAGATGCCCAGACCCATGCATGGGGTACAGTTGTAAGGCAAGAGTCAAAATCACCCGGACAAGACATTATATGGCCGTTTGGATAAAAAATGGCTGGCTAAAGGGACAAATGCAGGGGAAATATATTTGTGGGACATATAAGCATTTTTTGAGGACCCTTAGAAACACTGGGTGAGGGGAACCACATAACCTGGGCTTCGCATGCTTTTCAGGTCAGTATTAAAGGTTGTGGGGACATATGAGATACCCAGGGAAGAATTAATGGATAGACCAAAAGATATTTGCACACCAATATTCATAGCAGCATTATTCACAGTGGCCAGGACATGGAAGCAACCGAAGTGTCCTACGATAGATGAGTGGCTAAAGAAACTGTGGCACATGTATACAATGGAATATTACTCAG
>NW_024349519.1:2326291-2687690 GCF_902729225.1 Pteropus medius | reverse complement strand
CAAACAGAGACTCATGGACATGGACTATAGACTAGTGAGTGCCAGAGAGTAGAGGGTGAGGGAAGAAGCGGAGAGGTAGATGGGGTAAAGGGGGTCAAATATAGGGGGTAGGGGGAGTGTGAAGTGGGTAAAGGGGATCAAATATATGGTAGCCGAAGGAAACTGGACTCTGGGTGGTAATCACACAATAGAATATATAGATGTCAAATTATAATGTACACCTGAAAATTATATAATTGTATTAACCAATGTTACTTCAATAAACTTAATAAAAATAAATTAATGGATAGAAGAGAAAAGAAAGTGTGATTGATACTCTGTGGTTCCACAACACATTTTTCTCTTGGTCCTTAAAAGCTGACAATTCCATTTCTACAAAGAGAAAAGCGTTTTGCTAAATGTAATCTCATTTTTATTTCCTCTGTTGTGTCTAAAAGACTGATTAATTGTAAACACTTGCAGAAGAGGAATTAAATATATTTGTAAATTAAACATATTCCACTAATACACATTTAGGACAAAAAAATCAGTTTTTGTGTTATTTTCTCTCTCATTCTTTTGATATCGACTAGTTACTTACCTGTTTTTTCTGTCTTCCAGCCATCTTAATGCAAATGCCTACAAAAAGTCAATACTGCCTATTGTTAAAATAAAATCAAAAGCCCACCTTAGAAAAATTGCATATCATTTTATTTTAAATAAAATTGCATAATACTTCCAGATGGCCAGTCTGACCTAACCAGAAAAAAGCCTTATTAAAATAATGGCACAAAGTCTGAAGAAAATAAATAAGATGTAAAAACAAGAAGAATAGTTCTAAGAATTACTGATTCATAATTTCCCGAGAATGCTAGTGATCTGAAGTAATCTAAGGAAATGTTTATTTTGGTCAGATTGCAGCTTAATATTAATCCAAGTATGTTGATTTGAAGTGTCGAAACTGAGTCAATAAAAGAAATGTCTGTGATGAAGTCACAGATTTAATATTCCCACTGCGGTTCAATAACATGCAGAGATTTTCACTCTAAAACACTCCTACCAAGCACTGTGGGGACCACTCATTTATATTTGTTTTGAACATTCCCAACATAATATAAATTGTAGGCTTTAGCAAACTCACATTTTTGATAAATCATAATCGAGTGTTAAGCAAGCAGACGGTGAAGCCACCAAACTTGATATGCAAATTAGTCCATAAATGATTATTGAATGCTTCTTATGTCAGGGCACAGACTAGATGCTAAACTTGAAGATGTGTGTGGGACTTGCGCCATTTCTGCCTCACAAAGATGACTGTTTAACCTGACGTTAAGCAAATAAATGTAATGAGTTACACAGAACTGTGTGGGTGACTCAGATGTGGGTAGCACGGAAGAAGAAGCAACGGTGCATAGGGAACAGTAAGAGTAAATAAAGGCCCTGAGTTTCGACTTGCTTGGAGAAGCTAAGGACAAGCAGAAGGCTGGTCAGAGGTTGCTATAGACAGAACAGAGAGTGAGAAGGGAGAGATGGTTAGAGATGAGACTAAAGGGACAGACAAGGGCCAGAACTTTGTAGACCAGCTGTTTTCAAAGCTGGGGTCCATGAGGATTCCTGAGATCCTCAGGGGTTCTACGTGGTCCTCCTTTTGCCAAATACTTTTCTGTGCGAGGCTTCTTCATGTAGTTCAAACAAAACAACATGTTGCAACATGTTGCATGCAGAGGCAGATATGAAAATCTGGATGACTTCTATTAAACCGGATATTAAAGAGATTTGCAAAATTATAAAACAACAGCATTCTCTTCACTATTTTTAAGAGGGACAAGGTGTCCTGAGACCAAAATGTTTGAGAATCATTATTGTAAAACATAGTTAGGATTTTATGCTAAAGACAATAAGAAAGCATTTGGATGTCTTCAACAGGGTAGTGATAAACTCTGACTATCCTTTTAAACATATGCTTCTGGTGCTTAGCAAGAAATTATCTGTAGAAAGGGAAGAGATGAAGCAAAAAAAAAAAAAAAGAAAGAAAGAAAAAGGTAGAGGTTGTTGCATTAATATAGGCAAGAGATGACTGTGGGTTGGCCCGAGATGATATAAGTAAAGATGGTTAGAAGTGTCAAACTGGGGATATATTTTGAAGGTAGAACCAAAACTATGTGTTGATTATATAGATATGGAGTTTAGGGAAAAAGAGCCAAGCCTGACTCCAAGGATCCTGGTCTTAGCACATGGTTAGATGATGGTACAATCTACTGAGAAGGGGGCAAAAGGTTGGAAGAGTTTCTAGTGAGCACCAACCACCTCTCTCCTTGGAGCAAGAAGCTCATTTATCCAACCTTGCACTTTGAAAGGGTACAAAGAAATAAAATGGAGAAATAAAAAGGCATTGGTTTAATATTTGCAAGATGTTATTCCCTATTACATTATACATAGTCTATTCTTAATTATATTTAAAAAGGCATAGAGAAAGACTAGAAGGAAATACCAAAATATTAACAGTGGTTGTCAGTGATTAAAAGTTTACTAGAGGATTCCATTTTTTCTTGTATAGGTTTGTATATTTTACGAGCCTTTTACAGTAACTATTTATTACTCATATATTCAGGAATAATATTATTTTTAAAACTGTCTTAAGCCCAGAATCACTAAGTGCTATACATGAACTTGAACAGATCTCTGTTTGAAGATATTTCCCTTTTAAAATATGTCAGTAAAAAATGCTTTAAATATCAAGCATGATTTCTATCCTGGTTCCTTCAGGATATTTTCACCCTTACAGAGAATTATTTTCTGCCACAATATTTTCTTCAACTTTTAAATATTAAAAACTGAAATCAATTGAAATCTGACTCTTTTGGGTTCAAGAAAGAAGGTTTCATGACTAGAGATTCTTAAAGTCCCTGATGAATACAGTCTCCAAAGAAGCATCGGGCTTAGTTCAAAATTGGTCCTTTGTGTCTTTTTTTCTTGTGCTTGTATAATTAATTTAATACCGGGTTTTAGAGAATCTATCTTGGAATGAAAACACATTTATCAGTGAGGCTATACATGTGACACTTGAATAAACAGGGAACAGAGAGAAAGAAGTTCCCACAGCTGTCAGTGAACTGAATGTCCTAGCAAGCATGTTCTGTCCACTGGTTTGCTAAGTTGCTGACTGAAAACCTTAGTCTGTGTAGCTGCTGTGGTCAGAGGTCAAAGTGAGACGGAAAAGGGAAGTGCCTTTTTCATACCTAGTAATATTCACTTTCTTATTCCCTTCACGACCTCAAAAGATCAGCAAGGTAATTCTTTGGTTTGGAACTAAAAGACCATTTTGTCTTAGCTAAGCAAGCACTCAGCCATTTTAAAGTTAAGAAGACTTTGTTTTTAAAAAATCGCCTCTCGAATCTCTATAAGGGTCTTTGGAGTCAGGGACTGCTCCCCACAGCTCAATTATAAAAATGGCTTTAGTCACCATGGTGGTCCTGGAGCTTCCTGGTGTCTGGAGCTTTTTTACACATCTATTTTCTCCTTCACAAGCTCTCCCTCTGGAGTAGAGAGATTCTTCTGGGATACGTGTGAGGTTGTGAGGGGTATGAGTGTTGCTTCTTGGAGCAATAAGTCACCTTGCCTGGTCTCTGGGCAGCCTCCCTTTTCCAATGAGACCCATTCCAAGGTCTGCCCTCTTGCTTCTTCTGATTCTTTCCTTTGCTAACTGACTACTAAGATGAGATGGAAAACTTAGATAATATATGCAGGAAATTCAGGCCCAAACCTCCTGAATGTCAGGGCCACTCCTCACACCTTACCTCATCACTCCTGTTTTTGGTCAGAGTTTATTTAGCCAAGCCACCTGCCTGGCTTCTGCCTCAATGCCCACACAGTCATTCCACAAAGCTGGAATCTTATCTTTCTTCTACCCATCTCTCCCAGAAAAAAAAAAAAAGAATGAAGAAGAAATAAAGTTAAATTAAACTAGGAAGGTTGTGTTTAAACATAAGGAACAATCACTACTTTTTAAAATGTCAGCTAGAGTTAATTCTCAAAGAAATTGTTCTGTGTCATTTCTGGATTTAATTAAGAGAACAAGAGATCTTGTGGTGTGCATGATATAAGGCATGCACTCACTTAAAGAAAGAGTCTTGGGCAAAATGGTATCCTAAGGTCTCTTCTAATGCTGTGGTTCCATGATTAACACAGAGGAAGTGATTTCAACTCATCCCACCATTTGATTACATTGCCACAATAATCTAGGTGATAAATACATGGGCAAGATAATGAAAGTACCTGCTAAAATTTTGGAAAGAAAATAAGTAAAATTGTCCTCTAAGAGGGAAAAAGTGGTCTAATCTACATATAATGAATGAAATTAGTCATCACAGTGGTAACTCTGAAGACTGTAAATGGTTGCTTAAAAAGCTTTGGCAACAACCAAAACTCCAATCATGGGCATGGTGTGATTTCAGGAAGGCAGGACTATAAAACATAAGGGAAAATCTAGTCATTTTTACTCTACCCTGTCTAGATAAAGACTGTGAGAACTAAAGGCAGTGGCCAATGTGAAGCATCAGAAAGAGTATTTGTCAAGCTACATACTATCAGGAATTTGGCTGAGAGAAGACATTAAACGTGTTTGCTCTATTGAGGTAGGGGTAGTTCACAGAGCTTCATCTCTTACTAAAATACCCCCCTCCAATTTATCTATAGTCTTTTTCATTCATTATAGTATTTACAAAGTGATTTCCTACTTAGTAACTCAGGTTCCCAGCTACCTCAATATTAATAGGAGGTACTCTGCATAGAAACACAAAGAATCTGATAATTAGAAATAAAGATCCCTTACTTTTTTGTTTTTACTTTCTCAGATTTAGTCATTTGAGTAGTTGTTCTGCAAAAACTTTAAATTTAAAAATTCCTTACTTTTAATAAAAATAAAATCTTTTACTGACATTATATGGATAACGACACGTACTTTCGATAGGTTGTGATGAAGATCAAAATAGAGAATATATGTAAGACACATGGCACAGATCTGACCTATAATGATATTTTCAAATTATAACAAAAGATGCAGAATAATATTAGCTAATCGATATGAGTACCTGCTCAGCTCTCTAACCCCAACTGTCCTTGCGCAAGTCATTGATCCTCTTGCACCATCAGATTCCTAAGATAAAGTGAGGGTTTGGAGTAGATGAGGTCCAATTTCCCTTCTATCTTCAACAGTCAAAGAGACTGAATATATGAGATTGATCCTTAGAGAATCATTATGATCCATTCAGTCTGAGATCTAATTATTCTGCTCAACTGATCTTTCTTAATAATAAAATCAAATAACTTAGCAAACTTTCAGGTTAATGTGGTAGCAAGTTAGCAATACTTCACAGACCTCCTCTCAATATCTTGTTAAAATACCCATGAGAATATGTTAAAAAAAAAAAAAAAGATAAAAATCTGGTACGAGCATTGTAAACTATAGATAAGAGAAGTTCTGTCGAAGTTCAGAGGGGCTTTCCACTGACTGTCTCGTTAGTGGCGAGGGATTGAGAAACGTAATCTTGGATGTCACAAGCACTATCCTTTGAACCAGAACAACCTCAACAGCCCCAAAGCAAGAGGGATATTTTGACTCTCCCCACCACTGCCCTGAACTTCAGAGCAAGGGGTTGCACTGACTAGAAAAAGTAAAGTTGTCATCTGAGCCAGCCAAAGTCATAACCTCTCATTTTTCCTCATCAACAATTCTATTTCTATATCTGTTACAAGACTGAATCTCTCAAAGTTCAGCTCAGCCTGAAGCAGAGGGTAATAGTGTGATGAATACCAAGCTGGGGTGGGGATGGGAATGGTGCTGAACTGTGTGGTGAGTGTTAGAGGGGCAAGGGGAGGAGTACTGTCATGTGCTCCACTTTCATAGGAACTACGTTTCAATCATTGCCAGAAATCTCGACTTCTTCCAGCAGTTGTTTGCTGTACCTATAAAATATCATACACAGGACCCTTACTCCTCTTTGACTAGATCCGGAAATGAGAAACTATAAGTCGCTAAGCAAGCAGTAAGGGAGACCAACTGACTTGCCAACTGGTAACCCAATACTGAGGCCTATGAAATTATTCAGTAACATCAGAGAAAGGAATATTTATGCTAAAAAGTCAAGGGAGAGCTTATTTTTTTTAGATGATTGCTACAAAAACAAATAGAATGATTCTTTAATTTAAAACAATTATTTCAGTGTTTTTACTAGCTAAATATTTTCAGAATCTTTTAGTGTTTGGGAGCCATTTCCTGGTTGATTCTACTTACATGGTTTATTTTCATCACAGCCCTTCACAAGAATTATCTAAGATACTGGATTAACTGGTGTAACTATATCACCTTTAAAGGTTCCATCAACTGGAATATAGCAGATGTAATTCATCAACTCTATGACTGAATGTGTTCTTAATTTGAAAACAAAAACCAAATGGAAAACCCTGTAGTGTTCAATAATGCATTAGACACAGTACAGACTGTTACCAGAAGGATTTTGTTCTGCTTTCTCTTTAATAGGTCATGTCGAAAGAATGCCTGTAATATTCTAAGCTGTTATATTATTGCAATCAAACTGGTGCTGGAGAGGGTTAGAGTCTAGATATAGCTTTTAACAACGAATAAACAAAAGGCAATTTAGAACTTTCCCACTGTCATTTTACCTTCAAGATAGCAGATAGTTATATTTTATTTTATTTTATTATTTTTAAATTCTATTTATTTATTTATTTATTTTTATGATGACATTGGTTAATGAAATCCAATAAGTTTCAGCTGTGCACTTTAACAGTAAGGCATATATATATATATTTACACAGTGTGTTCACCTCCCATAGTTAGATTTCTTTCTGTCACCACATATTTGACCCCCTTTACCCTGCCTACCTCCCCTCTCCCCCCTATATTTTAGATCCTTTCTTTCTCTCCCTATATTTATATAATATATAAAAAAGACTAAATATATAAATAAATAAATTTATATAATATAATGTTTTAGGACCATATTAATGATTAAGAGATTTTCCCTTTTTTGATACTTTTAATGCTTTCCCTATAAGAACCTAGAGGTAGCAGCAGCAGAGCAGTGGTCATAGCTAGCACTAACTGAGCACATTCTGCTTGTGTGACCACGTACCACATGCTGTACTTACCATTTCACATACATTTTCTATTTATAATCTTGATCATCATTTTAGGACATAGTTATGTGATTTTCCCCATTCTGCTAATAACGGATGCAAATATCAAACATCTGGGGAATGTTCTTCAAGAAAGAAAATGTATAAGAGTGGAAAGGTATTAGTTCATGGGATGCTATAATAAATCTCGTGTGTAACTGTTTCTACATTAATTAATTAATTAATTAATTAATATTGTGTACCTACCATGACAATTTTCTAGGCAATTAGGAATATAGCAATGAGCGATATAGGTAATACCCTCACAATAAACATAGGTTATGGGTAGGCACAGGCCATAAATAAACAGATGAACAAGTTACAGGTTTTACGAAGAAAAATGAAACATGATTTGATGGTGATGGGAAATGATCGAGAATGATCAAAAATGTGGAAGGTGTAGAAATGGTGGCTATGAACGGTTTTCTGAGGAGATAGCTTTTAAGTTGAGAACTCAATGAAGTAAGGATTTGAGACATATGAAAATCTGGACAAAAGAGTCCAGAGACCCTAGAGTGAAAACAGACTTGGTAAGTTCAAGGACAAGAAAGAGGGCCAATGAGGCTGTATCAAAATTGGCAGGAGGAAGATTGAAGGAAATTTGGAGACGTAGCCATAAGCCAGCCTTCGTAAGGGCCTTAAATCTGGTAAGGACTTTAAATTTTACTCTGTGCAAGATGGGAATCTTGCTAGATATTCATCCAAATCTTTTCTCTTTCTCCTAGATATGTAACCAGACCAATTTTATAATACTGTACTTAGATGTGGTCGTATGAATGAACTAGCCAATGGAATGTGAGTGGAAGTAATGTGCACCACTTCCAGGACTAGCCAGTAAAAATCACCCACATATGCATCTCTGTGCCATTTCTCCTTTCTTGTTCTCTGAGATGGAAATGTTAATGGCAACCTTCAAATCCAGGTGTTGAAGATGACAGAGCCTCCATCACCTGGAACCCTCATGACCACATTGAGAAAAGTCCGGAAAAAAACAAAACTCTTAAGTGAAGAAAAATTAACTTCCATTTTGTTGAGCTATAACGTATTTGGATATATGTCTTACCACAACCTAGTACCATAATATCTTCAAATATTCATTCTCCCTTTTTGATATTGTAATAGAATCTCTAATTTCCAGCTCAGCATACAGCTACATGGAATAGAGATTATATTTATAAGCCTTCCTTGCAGTTAGGTGTGATAGCACAACTAATTTCTGGCCACTAGGATGTGAGTGGAAGTCATAGGCACATTTTCAAGGTTGTATCCTGTAAGAAGGGGCATGCCCTCTTTTCTACTTCCTACTGGCCTGAGAGCAGAAGTGGTGGCATTGACTCATCTTGGACCAGGTGCTTACACACTATGCATAGTAGAAGAATAAGATATGAGTAGCCTGAGTCCCTGACCTGTGGAGGCATCATTAGCAGCCCTTCTATCTGGTTAAAGCTACAGTTATTTGGGGGTCTCAATTTCAACAGTTACCTATATGCTAAATAATCCAGAGTCGTTGGAAGGTTTAAGTAGGGAAGACGTGATTAAATATAATCTAGTTTATATTTTAAAACTCTGGTTGCTGGGTAGAGAATAAACTGTGGGGGCCAAAGGAGAATCAGGGAGACCAATTAAAAAGCTGTTGCAATAATCTAGGTAACAGATGATGGAGCAGACTAAGGGGGAAAGAAGTGATAGGATTCAGGATGTTTTTGGAAGATTGAGCCAATGTTATTGGATATAGCTATGAGGTAAAGTGGTTGCCAGAAAGAGAAAAGGGCAAATGGCATTGCCACTGAGACAGGGAACATTGAGGAAGAAATAAGATCGGGGGAAATAAAAATCAAAATGTTCTTTTTTGGCCACTCATCCAAGTGGAAGTGTCAAGTTTAGGTGTATCCAGTCTGGAGTTTAGGGAAGATGGTAGGGCTGAAAATATAAACTTGGGGAAATAAAATTAATATATTTCTAACACAATGTACTAGTGTAATTTCAAGAAGCTCTTTTATAGCCAAGAATCCAGGTAAAATAGAGGCAATATCATGTTAGATTGACCCAACGTAATATTGAATAATTTCCTAATTGGTGGTAAAATGGGACTTAATACATAGTATTTTTATTTATTTTCAATTGTTACATAAGACAGTAACTGGTATCTAACTCTGAGTCCTTCAAAAGATGACATAACGTTTAAAAACATTTATAGAGGGAAAATAATTATTGGCCCGGTACCCAAGAAGACCATAGTTAATTGTCTTCTACTTGTTTTTAAGCACGTTAACTATAGAAGTGTTGCTGTCTTGTATTATCTCCCATAATGGAAAAGCCTTCATCACTGGGAGCTATGCTTGCTGAAGAATAGAAATAAATGGCATTTACACTTCCAGAGGTACAAAGTAAAAGAGGTACTTCTCACTTTTTCCCCTCTCCCTTAACCTCCCACCCTCTTAGAGGATAGATATTCTCTGGGGAATGGTTGTCTATTTTTATTGTTTCATTTTAACCTCACCAGTAGGTGCTTAGGAAGGCATTGAATTATAACGATTTCCTGAGGCTCTAGGATCCATAAAGCCTACATGCACAATGGACTTGAATGACCTTTCCCAGATAATGTAAATACAATTTACAAGGGTCATCACTTTTAAAGTGGTTAATGATGTTTAGATGGAGCTTTGAATGATGAAAGACTAAAATCAAAATAGCCTGTTAAATTGTGAGCATTATTGAATGGCAAAAAGTTATTTTGTATTATTTCCAATTATCTTTTTCTCTCACTCTCGTATTCAATCTTGCCTTAATTACTTTTGCTACTTTAAGTCACCTAAATCAGTAGGTTCGTATGTTCATTTCCTCAGGATACTATAACAAATTACCATAAACTTGGTGGCTTAAACAACAGATATGTATTCTCTCACAGTTCCAGAGGCCAGAAGTCAGAAATCAAGGGGTTGGCAGGACTGCACTCCCTCTGAAGGCTTCAGGGGAGAATCCTTCTCTGCCTCTTCCAACTTCTGGTGGCTCTGAGTGGTCTGTGACTTGTGGCCGCATAACTAATCTCTGCCTCCATCTTCACATGTCCTTCTCTCCTTCTCTGTGTCTCTGATAAGGACACTTGACTTTGGATCTAGGGCCCACCTAGATGATCCTGGATGATCTCATCTAGAGATCCTTAACTTAATTACATTTGCAAAGACTCTTTCCAAATAAGGTGCATTCACAATTTCTGGAGATTAGGCTGTAGACGTATCTTTTGGGAGGTTATCATTCGACCCACCATGGTCCTAAACCTGGCCAATCACTAGAATCACCTAGGCAACTTAATAAAATACATCTCCCTGCACCCAATCCTTAGATTCTGATTCCATGGACCTGGTCTGCGTGCATGTTTATATTTTGTGATAGAAGAGGAGAAATACATTGGGGTTTAAAAAAAAATTCTCTAGGTGATTTTGATATTTGTCATCCCTATCCTTTCAAGAAGTTAATTTTTTTAAATGTCCTTTTTATCTGTTATATCATCAATGCAGTGAAATACCATATAATATCAAGAATGATGAAATGGTACAGTGGAGTTTCTGGATTTGAGAATCATCCAAGTCTGAGCTTTGAAACCTGGCTCTGTCTTGTACTATTACTTAAGTTCTCCAAGCTTCAGTTTTCTCATCTGTAGGATGGAGGCTTCTACATCGTAGTGTTATTAGTCATCATAGCGAAGACTAATGAGATAACATGTAAAACTCCAGCACATCTCCAGTGATCAACTAAATTAAAACTATTATTAGCAAAAGATGGATTAGGCAGCCTACTTTATTCTATATAGATATAATACAGTTATCTGAAAATTACTCATTAATCATGTGTCATTATTTGCATAATTTTAATATATAAAAAGAATAGTCTTTATCACTTCTAGGATTATGGGAAAGTTCTACAAAATAGTGAGAGGATGTGGTAGAAAATATTACAGTGATGATTTTACAACTTCCACATAGTTTCTCAAATCCTGGGTACATGAAAGATCTCCTATGTTTAGTTAGTTCAATGGCTACACCTAACCCCCTGCTATGGACTGGATTGTGTCCCACCGCCTCCCCAAGTTCCTATGTTGAACCCCTAACCTCCGGTGTGTCTGTATCTGGAGAGTCTTTAGGATTTAACTGAAGTTAAAAGAAGTCATAATAGTGGGGCTCTAATGTGATAGAGCTATGGCTTTGTGTGAAGAGGAAGAGAGCATTCTCTATCTCTCTCTTTCTCTTCCTCTCACGTGAGGATACATCAGGAAGGCAGCTACCTACAAACCAGGAAGACAGAACCGCACCAGACCCTGAATTGGCCAGCACCTTCATCTTGGACTTCCCAGTCACCAGAACTGTAAGAAATAAATTTCTGTTGTTTAAGCCCCCCAGTGCGTGGTATTTTGTTATGGCAGCCAGAGCAGACTTAGGCAACCCCCATCTTGCTACACTCGTTTTTAGCACTATCCTGAAAAGATATTGTTCTGGTTTTTGATGAACACTCCCCATGCCAGCTATTTCTTATGTCTAATAGTAGCAGGGAACAGGGCATGTTTCCTAGAAATGAGTTTTTAGAAGCCTGGCTCATCGAGCATAATTGAAGTCATTATTATAGATTTCTTTAATGGGAATATAGATCCATAGTTTCTCTTAAATTCAAATCGATCTTTTTCCTTGAGTAAATTCCTTGGTCCCGGGGTAGGTTTATTGTTCATGCCCCTGCTCAAAATGCTTCGATATTTATCAGCACAGAAGAGTCCAAAGACTTGTCAATGCATGGCTGCCCTTCCTTTCCTTGTCTCCTACTCCTCTTTATGTGAATTTTCTATCAGGTCAGACTGGTACGACTAATGTCCTACTGACCGGCTTTGTTTTTCCCACCTCCAAACATTTTTGCATCTCATTCCCTCTGCCTCACATGCTCTTCGAGCACAGCCATCCAGATACAACCTAAACAACATGTCCTACTCCACCTCCTACCTTTTCAGGCTTTGCTGAGCATGCCAGGCCAAGACTCAGTGGGAGGGGGCTTCATTTCTGTTGTGTCACACTATTCTCCACCTTGCACAGGGTCAATGGTAAAAAATACATGTTGACTTAAATATCACTGTCTATATAAAGATAAAATGAGAGAAAGAATGCCAGATTTAAATGACATCATAAGGCCTCCTCTGACCCGAGATGCCTGGATTCTGTGAATTTTAAAGCACATCTGAACACACTGCACAGAGAAGTCTCAGTGTTAAACAATGATGCTTTTTAAAGCAGTTGCCGCATTTCCCACATTTCTTTCATTGTCCAGAAGGAGGCTTGATAAGCCCACGAAATAATTTGGAATTCTTCCCGGCCTTGTGAGCCCATTGTCTTCGATTTTGGAATTGGCATTTTACAGTCATCGGACCCAAAGGAGACAGTCCAAAAACTTGTTGGAAGTGATGGAATTTTCCAGTGGTGGAAAAGAATGCTAATAATTCAGAGACATCTCACTCTTGTAGATGTCCCAACAAAAGGTTAAAGTGGATATAATTGCCTGTTGAAATTTTCCAAGTATAGACTAGTTACCTTCTTTTGAAGATAGCTGAAGGCAGTTGTGTATAGACGCAAATTAACATTCAGTTCAGATGATCTTTCCCCAAAAAATGAAGCCCAAAGGAATCTGCTTTCTCGAATTAAGTTAGAATATTACACTCCTTTTATTTTCATTTCCGTGTATTGGTTCAGTGCGTGAGAGGTTAATTTCTTTGCAGGATAGTGACATGGAGAGGCATCCGTGTTGGCAGCACTGGGCGGCACAAAGGTTGGGTGATTTCAGGGACCCTAGAATCCCCATTGCTTCCAAATGTAACCTCTTCTGGTTTTCGCCCAGCCTGAAGTTTTCACTTTTGGAATCATATTTACAGAAAAATCAGTTTTATAGGCTGATTAAAACACACACATACATACATACATGCACACATACATATGTACACATGCACATACGAAAATTTTAAAAGATATGGAGGTGCCAAAGTTCTACAAAATAGCCCTGAAAAGAAAGAGGAAAGTAAAATTTTTAAATCCTGTTTCGAAATTTAATTTGATGTGGCCCCATGTAAAACCCAAAATCTTTTATGCCAGAAATCTTAAAAACCTAAGGCATATATCTATGTTTCAGTATGCTTGGGGTTATATTAACAGCTGTCATATTCTTGTGAGCTGTCATATTCTGCCTTCACAGAATCTCTCCATTCTCTCCTCGGCCCAATGTCTCTGTTCAGCCCAGCATCTCTTGTCAAAATTTAAAAAATAACTTTCTCATCTCCCAGCCTCTACTGTCTCTCCATTTCCTTCCATAGTTAAATCAGACACTCCACTCTGTACTGCTGCAGGAGAAAGTCTCAGCTCCTTTGAGTGGCCTTAGGGCCCCTGTGCAGGGTCCTTGCAGACTCACCCCCTTTCCTTCTCCCCAAGCACACTGTCTTCCAATCACACCATTAGTCTTCCCATTCCCCAAACAACTCCCAAACACTTGAGCATCCTGCCAACATATCCGTGCTTTTTCTTACTCTCTGGATGTCCTTTCCCTTTCTCTGCCTGGTCAAAGCATTCCGCTCCTTCCTGGCTTTGCTCAACTGCCATATAGATACTATAGGCAGAATCAGGTTATAACCTAGATGCATATGATTTCTTCTTCCCGCCATGTTACCTTAACTGGATTACAGAACTCAAGTGACCCTGGGTCACATCATTGTGTCCCACCTGGCTCAGGTTTCTCCTCACTCCACCTCATCAGACTAAGCACAATAACCTCTGGCCACTGGATCCCCTGCTCATCCCACTACCTCTGGCATTATCTTTCTAAGTCTCTCAAAAGGGACCAAGGCTGGGAAGTCAGGCTCAAATTTAGAATTCTCAGGCTTTTTGAAGTTCCTCATTGGAATTTTTAGGAGCTGCCCCCCATTCTCCATCCATCTAGTAACACGAGAGGCCTCAGGCACAGGCACATGGATACCCCAGCATGCATGTCCAAACTCAGTGCACAGTCACCCTCAAGAACCCTTCTTTGGAAGATGGGGCTATTTGGGCAAAGGATTCCAGTGTCACGAGTACCCAGGATATGTAGAAAGGAAGGCATGAGCTACAGGTGGCCACATACCTGTGGTCCTAAGACCCCTTACATTGTGGGAGGAGTATGGTGACTGCCCCCCGGGACTCCTGATGAAAGCAATGGGCGGGGGTGGAGATAGGAGCCAAAGACAGGAGCTTCTCTTGTCCCGATTTAAGAGGATGATAGAGTGGTATGTTTTCAAATAAAAATGGGGACAAGTTTCACTTGTTGAACTGTTTGTTTCTCTAAAACAGTGGGTTCTCAACTTCCGCTGATTTTGCTACCCGTGGGATACTTGGCAATGTCGAGAGGTAGCACTAATTATCACAATTTGAGAGAGGTAGGAGTTGCTACTTCATTTAGTTGGTAGAGACCAAAGATGCTGCTAAACATCCTACAATGCACAGAACAACCCCATCAAAACAAAAAATCCTTCTCTAAAAGTTAATGTGTAAGTTGGCTATAAATAATATTATTTCCAAATGAATATTCATAAAATAGACATTGGTTCATGTCACTTGACTGCACAAAAGATTTAATAACACCTCTCTCCCTAATTGCCTATGGACCAAATTACAAAGTCCAAATCTCTTAAATTGGCATTCGGTATCATTCTTAATCTCAAGGCTGCCCTGTCTATCAACTTCATCTTTCTCTTTTATCTCCTTATATAGCCCGAAGCCATACTTCAATACATTAGAATGGCATATGGCCATTTCCCATATTTTCCTCATCAATCTTTGGTTTACTCAATCCCATCCACAGCACTGAATAAAGTCCCCAGATGGACCTCTTAATGTAAAATGTTCACAAATCAGAGACTGTCTACACTTAAACGGAATTACCCAATAGCATTTGTACAATAACAACGTCTAGCTCTTGGGCCTGGGAAGATTTTTAAAAAAATGATGCCATGCATAAATCGCTATGAAGATGTTAACATTATGATGCGCTTAGCACATAATATATGCTTCATAAATGTTCTTTTCCCCCTCGTTTTGGAAAAGGCATTCCAGGTATGAAAAGAACTTTTGCAAATAAAGTAAGGCTACATGCTGCAAAAAATATCTTAAGGACTTAGCAGTAGAAGTTTGTTTCTCACTCACATAAAATCCAAAACAGATGTTCCTGGTTAGGTGGCGGAAGTGGAAGGCACGATGAAGAGTGGCGGAAGACCCTGCTTCACATCATCATTCAGAGCCTTAAGCTAATGGAGTGTCCACTACCTTCTACCTCATGTGTAGCTTCCAACATCATCCTGTTTGTTAATAATAGCCACTTGGCAGATGGGGAGAGAGAAAAGCACAGAGAAGGCATTGCCACTTCTTAATCTACTTGGCCAAGAAGTAATGCACATCATTTTTGCTCATATACCATTGGCAGGAACTAATCACATAATCCCACCTGGATACAAGAGAGGCCGGGGCTGGAAAATATAGGGCCTGGCTGGTCAGGACTTCTTAGCAACAGGCCTAGGTTGTGGAAAGGGAGTTCGCCATCTTTGCCACAGTGAAGCAGAAGGGGAGAGAGGAGATAAAGCACCATGCAGAAGAGTGAGCCACCTCGCCTGCCTAGAATATGAATTGGAGCTTCGTGGCAGATGAGAATAGTTAGACAAGTGCAGAGAGCCAGATAATAGTGGACCCATGACCCCATCATTATGACTTTTATTTTGATTTAAGAGACAGCTATGAATCAGACCTTGAAGAAGAGTTACTTGATAAACAATGTTGAAATTAAATACTGTAGCTTCAGAAAAATGTTTATTTCATTAGAAAATGAACCTGCTTTTCATTCAGGCATAACTTCATAATTTAGAAAATGAATTATTGCATCACTAAGGACTCTTTTCACAGAATTTTCATATTTCCAACTATCCATTTCAATAAGTGTGCTTCCTTATTGCTTCAATTACTTCTAAGGACTTGCATTTGCAGAATCTGCTGCTACATTTGTTCATTTGCTATTCCACTTAATTGCTGCCTCTGCTGTGTTTGGTTTTCCTCCCTCCTTTCTTTTTGGCCAAGACTATTTATTTCTAAAACTCATCAGCGTCCAGTCAATATTAGGAACCATTTCAGAGAGCCTAAAAGGAATTGTGGATGGGAATTTTAGCTCCATGTATTTGGTGCGGTTAAAATGTCATTTATTTTCCAAACTCGTATGATGTTGTGTCATACATGAAATTAATTTTAACTATAGAGTATTTGAATTTTGACATTTCAATACCTTTATTAAAATGTTAAAATAGATTTTTTAAATATGTTGATATAAAAGACATTACTTTCCCACATGATAACTTATTATATCTCCCACATTAATTTTCATTATCCAGAGAAACACATCTTTGATTTTATAATAGAAGTCAATGGGAAAAGGAAATTTATTGTATAGAAATTCATATTCACAGTCTATTTTTTGATATTTGCATTTATCCAATAATATATAATGGATACCCATAAAATGTACTGTTATACCCATATAGTTTTAACTGTAGATTTCAAAAATGTTATTTTGTTTTCCCGATGCTAGAGTGCCATCACTGCTGTTAGCGTGCCATCTAGTGGCTCACATTGTGATATTTTCTGTTCTTTTGTTGAGGTAGAAGTTGCCCTACGTGACTGACACGGAAAGATGCAATGAGATTCTTTCTTTAATACAATGAAGGGATAAGACTGTCATATAAAATAGCCAATAGCAAAATGTTGAGTCATCAAAAATTTACAGATCTTGTGTAAATTCTTATTTAGCCAATATAATTAAGGAATGAAGTTTTTAGAACAATTGAATATATTTGCTAACTAACTTATTGTATCACAATACACAAACCACATACATGTTGGCAGTTTACCAGAATGCAGTAAAATAAACTTAACCCTAAACTTAAATTAGCTTTAATTCCACTCTTGTTATTTAGATGATTATTTAGAGTCTTAAAGGTACATACTTGAATATTTTTTTAAATGCATATTTGAGCTTTCTGGTTGGGTTTAAAGTTAAATATGATTTTATATCTATAAAGGACCAAACCTATAGAAATCAATGTAAGTGACCGCAAGTTCACCATTTTAATTGATCCTTTGTAGAATTATAATCATGTAATCTTATATGTTGCCACATTCCTAATGAGTATCAGGTAAAGATTGAGAGATAATGATTATGGTTTTTATCTTTTAATTATAGAAATGCCTTCAGATGCTTTGTTTTCCAACTATCTCAAAGTGATAGAAGAGATTCCTTTAAGTTCTTAATATGTGCTAAGCACTTTACTTACTTTGTCTCATTTAATCCTCTCAACCACCTGACAAAGTATCATTGTACAAATTAAAGAACTGAGGTTTAAGTCATTAAGTAACTTGTTCCAGGTCAGGTTGCCAGTACAGGGCCTCATCTGGGTAGAAACTAAGTGTGTTGGATTCTGGGTCTTGTGCTCCTAAATGTGACAAGAAGTATGCGTGTTATGAAAGCCTGCATTGTTTACACTTCTCAAAAAAAGCCTAGCCAAGTGCAGAGCAGTCATGCATTCTCCTAGCTGTCATAAGCAAATCAATGGGACAGCAAAAGCATAAACAATAGTTAACTCTGACATTATTACTTGAAGTTACATGGTGGCCAACCCACCATAAGTGTAGAAGCAAGGCTACTGATCATTTGAGTAACACAATTCTTAAATACCAAGGTAGGCAAAAGCCTCATCAGACTTTTTAGAAGATATAATTATCACCACAGAAGAATGTACTTCTTTTTTTCAAGCTTCCTCAAAATAACTAGCATTAAAATTTTTATTCAGAAAAAATTATGCTGTAAAATTTGTTATATCATTATCTTCTTTCAGCCATCTGTTAGACCAGCATGCAGGGTCACCCTTAAGTCAGGGTCTCCCTTAATCTCGTTGTTTAAAGCACATAATTTGGAGCTGTAAACAGACCACTGTGCCACATATAGACCAAAGTAAGAAGGCTGAGCTTTCAAGAATGAATTTTAATATTGTGATCATATAAACATTGAAAACTGATTCATATGTACTGCATAGTTTTTTTGAGCTGCATGCTAATTATGCACAATGCTAAGCAACCAGTATAAAAGATTATATATAACTCCTAACACTTTATACATTTATACCCAGAAATGGAAAATCTTGTTAGAGTTTTTTAAAAACCTGAAGATGTCTGAATTAATAACAAGGAAGGAATTGGGATAGATGCCGTTCGTTGTCCTCCCTATTTCCACCCCCTCTCTACTTTTCCTAACCGATCGAACCTCGGTTTGCTCAGGTGACGGCTAAGATCTACTCCTCTCAGAAAGAGTAGACCTCTAACCAGCGCCAAAGATGAATTGGTTTACATGATTGGTCTACATCTGTCTTAGCAATCTCTTTCCCCTTTGGCTGGTAGTGACCTTGTGACAGGTTTTGGCCAATCAGAGATAAATTGAATTTTTGAGTAGGGCTCCAGGGAAAACTTTTGTCTTTCTGGTTAACATGAATAAACTTGGTGGGTATAGACTTTTGCCCTTCTCTGCTCATATCCCTGGGATGCAGGCATGGCGCCTAGAGGCACAACAGGTAACATGTGACCCTAAGACGACAAGCACAAGGACAAAAATCAACTTACTAAGTATGGTAGAGGAGAAATGTAGAAAAACCCTTAGTCTCTGACAGCATCTTAAACAGTTATATCATCCCATGGCTGCTTTAGATTTCTTATTCTGTGAGACAAACCTTTATTCATTTAAACCACTATTTGTTGGGTTTTCTGTTACCTGCAGCTTTGTATATTTTGGGGGGTCAAAAATTGTTCAAGATCAAAGCTTCATATGGTTCGACCAATGTTAAGAAGTGGTGTGGAATTCAAGACAATTTCACTTCTTGAATAGTTAAAACCTCTGTTCCCTCTCCCTGACACCTGACACCACACACTGTGATCTTTTTTTTAATACTTCTGATATTTAATCCGTGATATACTGGTAAATGAGCTAACTGGAGAGGGTGGGGGAGCCCTGATCTGTAGCATTTGCTGATTTCTGTGATGGAAGTGCCCCAATGTTGCCATTTCAAGCTACTAAGCTGAGGACACTGAACAAGGAGTTAAAAGTGATGTGCAGAATCAGCCCTTGTGAGCTGGTACCCAGCCAACTCCAGCACTGCTACCTACACTGGCCATAGCTTTTCGTTATAGTGTATGATGGGCTATACTAATGTTGCTAGAAAGTGATTTATTATTCTCATTGTTATTTCTCTTTGTGGCATTGAAACAAAGATATGAGATAAAAGATATAATTAGAACTCGGGGAAACTGGACAATGAAAATGTATGCTTTAATCCTTGGATTCCCTTAGAATTTTTTTAAAATGTAAAATAGTAACCATCAGGAGAACAAACAAAAATTGACACATCTTTTTTTTCCCAACTAACACTTCTATCGCCTAAGTCTATTTGTTGTCTCTAAAAGAATAGGTAAAAAAGAAAAACAAGATATTTCTCATTTTGTTACTCACTTTTTTAAAAGCAGTATTTCTGTTGCAGTGAACAAAGATGAAATATTTAGCTTCCATTTGGGGCAGTGATCTTTGTGAAGCCACAAGAAAACTCATTGCCTCTAACCATTAAATGCCAAATAACTCTCTAGTTTTCAAACACTGACTTCTTTATTAGTTTTAGGTAACTGAGGCAAGGAATGATTAAAATTCTTCCTAGTTTAAGCCTGAGCACAGCCTGAGATGCTCAAACAGACCACCAGTATCAAATGCAGAATTTCCTTACTTCTTGTCTATGTGTTCTTATCCTAGACTGAGAAAATATCTCCAGAACTTCATACAGAATTACTCGTAACTATCTTGGCTTTCCTTTTATACTCAAAAAACTCACCTCTAAGGACTGGGAGAGCAGAAGCTTTATTACCGTGTGGGTGCTTGAGACTGAAAACTGACGCAACAAGATATCTCCTGTTATTTAATTCACACTGGCCTGGGCAGAAACCGAAATGGCTTCCAATCTTGAAAATATTTCAGAAGTGCGTTAACTCTTATGTTGAAGCTAAGCACATTTGTGTTGTAAATCAACTTATTGGTTTAAAAAAAAAAATCTGCTACCAATTGATATAAGACATACCTATAGAAGAAGGAAGAAAATAAATTAAAAGGAAACTGAAATCAACATGTATCTGAGGCATGATCATCTTAGTAAAGCAGCAGGTATTTGGCCAGGGCTATGAAGGATGGGGAGAGAGTTAAAGACCCGTAAAGTAAAGGGGAAAGAGGAAACAAGAAAGGGGAGTAATGGAGGGCTCATGTTTTCTCCTTCATGGCTTTGTGTACTTATGAACATCATCTGTTTCAAGAAAGATACACCAAAGCAATTTCTTAAACCTATCCATCTTTCCTATTACTTTTAGTCGTGATTTAAGATTCTAATCTCTGAAACAAATTTGTTGTGCTGAAGTTCTTGAGAATAAGGGACCATTTGTGTGTGATTGCCTGTTCCAGAAAGGCGGTGGATACATGGGCCTGTCAGATATCTTTCTCCAAATGGCCTTTAATTATATTGAGCGTCTTCTTTTCTTTTGCTTAAATGCTGCTTAAAAACAGAAACGACCTTTGATTTTCTTTTAAGTTGATATATTGTTCAAAGTGTGATAATGTGTCTTCTGTTTCAAAAAGAGTTAGCAAAATTTCTAGCTTTTATGCGATGGTCACACCCAGTCTGTGAATCTTAGAGATTGGAGTGCTGCAGTCACGTCCATTGAGAATGTTCTTTCATTGTGAACCCTTGCAGTTCAAGTAAGGCTACATCCCTCCCTAATAATCCTGAGTCTTTAGAGTCTCCAGTCCTGGTAAGGCAGTGAAAAAAGCAGAGAGCTAAGTCTCCTTAATGTATTGTTTCATTAATTCTCCACCATAATCCAGGGTGTTAAGTTACTACCCCCATTTCACAGATGAAGAAACTGGAACACTAAGAAGTTAGGCAATTTACCTAAAGGCATGCCACAGTGGCAGAGCTTGTAGAATCTGAACCCAGGCAATCTGTCTCCAATGCTTACCATGTTTATGGCAACACTCTACTATGTTGGCAGAATTATAATAGATTCTCCTGTGTAATTACCTCTCAAATACATTTGTACCTTCTTTGATTTACCTACTGACTTGTTGCTAGTTTAGATTATCATCAGTTCTTGCCCAGATTTACTGTAATAACTCCTAACTGATAGCCTTGTCTCTGGTCTTTTTTCTCACTCTCTGGTGCATCCTTTATGCTGTTAACAGAGCGCTTTTTCCAAACTGTCAATCTGATCAAGCTCTTCCCTATAGCTTTCAGGAGAAAGCTGAAACTACGTCTCTAAGGAACCCTAGGTCTGTGTGCTATGAACCCCTCCTTTCGCTATTCCCACTCCCCTTCACATCCCAAAGACCCAGTCCTACTAAACCACCTGAGTCTTTCCAAACATGTCGTGCTTTTGCTTTCTGCCTGGAACATGCTGACTCCTTGCTTTCCATGTAGTTAATTTCTACTAGTCCTTCTAAGGAGCATCTCTCAGCCCTCTCTTACCTATCACAGTATGCGGGCATAGCTCACACTACAGCTGTCCTCAAGGAGCTCCTAGTCACTTGAGGAGGCAGACAGCTCAATCAAGTAGTGGGCAATTTCTGTCTTCAAATTACAGATCTTAATATTCCATAATGCATAGTCTTACCGTATTCACAGATGTGCAAGCAGTCTTATAGTATTCGCACAGAAAAACATCATTAATTAGGTTGCTATGTTTTTATTTATCTGTTTGTTTCTTTGTTTGTTTTGGATTGCTATGTTTTAAATGCAAACGATACTTTGACTAATCAAGGACTCCTGGCCGTGATGAGTTTCTCCTCATTTGTCAAGTCTACTAGGAGAACTGTAACGTACTTTTACAACAGAACTAATTTTTTAGTCTTATTTCCCTTGGCAGTTGTGCCTTTGGTTTATTTCTTTCTTGGTGTTCTTTCTTTAATTTCCTAAAAAAGGCTGAAGATACAAAAATAACAACAACAACAACAAAAAAGGAAACATCAAAAGACATTTTATCTTTGAAAAACTTTAAGTACTCCCTATTGCTCTACTTTAGAAATTATTGAGCTTTGACCCTGAACATGGAATAGGAAGAGGGGATTGGATAACTATAGAATAGAATAGGCAAGTGCACTTCATGGGTTGGCAGTGCTGGAATAAGATTAACCTGTAATTAAATGAGGAGTAAGAGACAGCAACCTGGAAAGAGTGTGCTAGGTCAATCTACACTCTTAGGCCAGACTCAGGCAGATTATGAGCCTTCCCCTCCCTCAGTAACCATTTTGTTATCAATCTTTTGTGCAGCTGATCAATTGATTAGTGATATGTTTGTGCAGATGAAAAGCCAGGGGAAAGAGGCTGTACTATACCAGTACCACAGCTTAGTTTGGAGGTCACTTCAATGTAAATTGTCTAAAATGTTTTTACTTAAAGTACATTAATGGATGCTGAGTAAAAGACATTATAATTAACGAGAATGTGGGAATTCTTTGGAAGCCAAGCAGAGAATAAAAGCAGAGGCTAAAAACTGGTAAGAACCATAAGCTTTCCTCTTCTACAGGATACCAGAAATACAAATATTTGTGAAGTTATGTAGAAGTTGCAGTTTTTAGAAAATGAAGTATAATCTTTTACAAGGCTTGCAACATTGTGAACACATTTGGGCTGGATATTAGCTGTTCTTATTTGGAATCTAGCCCCACCTTCTTTTGTATGCCTTCTGTATTTTATGGGATAGAAGTCTAAAAACTTCATTTTTCAGAATCACTTGGAACTTAATTTTAAATGTGATTTGGGTCTGGCTAATGACATGTATTCATATAGTTATAGAAAGTAGAATTTAAGGGAAGCCCAACTTTGTGGCATATAAGATGGCAGGTAAGTTCCCCCAAATATAAGTGTTTTGGTAGCTGGACTCTGTGTTCTCTTGTGTAATTCTTGGCTTCATGCATATGAGCGGTTGTGGTGGCAGCAGTTGTGACAGCAATAGCAGTAGCAGCAGAGGTGGGTAGCCCTTGAAACCAATAGTCCAATGGTGGTCCCATAACCTTCCAGTGAATTCATATGAGCCTAATCACCTATATTAAATTCCTTCCTAATTGAAAAATCTAAACTGGTTTCTATTTCATGCACTAAACTCTGATGTAACATCTGAACAGCAACTTGAAGAAGCCTGATTTATTAATGAAAATGCAAACGATTCAACATCTAGGACTCACTCTGTTATAATCCCACTATAAGTCAAAACTGGGGTAAGGGTTATTATGAGTGTGGTACTTCCATATATGTCCTGTGTTTTTAATATATGTGAGGCAGAAACTGAGGAATCAATAGGTATAGGAGGAATCTGTGTCTGCGGAAAGAGTAACCTCTGAATTAATGGTCATTAATAAAATGGTGTTTCTTACAATCATCAGTAGTTCTCCTTCTCCTCCTCTTTCACCATCACTTCTGCTGGATTCTCCTTTTCCAAACCTCTGAATGTTGAAGTATCCTAGGGCCTGCACCTCGGACTTCTCTCTGTACCTGTACTCACTCATTAAGTGATCTCATCTGGTCATATGACATTAAATGCCATCATGATAATTATTACTCTAAGTGCCGAAGTCAGACTCTTTCCAATCTACCCCATGGTTGTTAGTTTTTCGTGAGTAGGTTGGGGAGAGGATTGTGGGAAGGGGTGGATAACTGACTAATCCTCAGATGTTTGGGTTTTTTAGAATCCATATGATTGATGAACAGAGCCTTCCAAAAACCATCCACAAAAAACCTACTCATATGATACTGAGTCTCCTAGTATATTAAAAATCAGAAAAAATAAAAACCAGAAAAAATAAAAAACAATGTTACACAATTGTGGTATATTTTAAATGGAGCCAGGTTCAACACAACCAGACTCCCCACACTCATCCACTCACTCCGATGTTCATATCTTCAAATATTCCCATCTTTGCGAAGGACTGTCTCGTTGACCAAACTTTGGCCAAGCTCTTCTCAGCATATCTTCTTGACTATGCCTTGGCCTTGGCCTCCTAAGCAAGTTTAATGGTCCGGCCTTCCTCCAGGATGCCAGAGATACAAACGTTTATGAAGAGAACTGCCCCACCCCCCACCTTGACATCTAATCATGTTCTTCTTCCCCCGCCCTTAGATGTCTAATCGAGTCTCTCATTAATTTTCCATCCACTGATCCCTTTAACCTACCCCTTGGCTATAAATAAATCCCCAGTGGTCTTTGCTGTGCCTGAAGTTGAGTTCAATTTTGTACTAAAGTCTCTCTCCTCTACTGCAGTGGCTCTAATAAAATCTGTCTTGTCTTTTTAAACAAATGTTCAGTGCAATTTCTCTTTGACACATTGCACCCTTTCCCTATCAAAAACGCAGCTTGCTTAAGACTGGGGAAGCATGGAAACTTTAGAAGTAGGGCTGATAGAATAGCATGAAGTCATCATATTAGATGTCAGATAGTTCAAAGAACTCACATTAGTCATGACCATTTCCACATTTGAATGAGCCACTTAAAAAGGTGACATAGGTCTTACAAAGTGTTGTAGCGCTAATGGAGCATGTTAATTTTAAATATGAAAATATTAGATTTTTGCGTTGTAAGATACTCTTAAGCAAGGAATTATTTTCATATACAGCTATCATGGGAATGCAAATACAGCAACATATTTCATTTGGGAAGAAGAGAAAAAATATATATGAGCTACTATAAGTTTTCCAATATCTGTCTTTACAGCTTCTAAAAGCTGATATGTAGCAAATTTAAAAAGAGAATATTTTCAGGTTTTTTTTCTTATTCACATTAATGGTAATTATTAGTATTTCATGTTCGAAACGCCACTAGAGGGCCCTAAAGCCCATATTAAATCTGAAAATGTTAGTTTCAAAGAGAGTGATCAACACACACACAGTTCTGTGTAAATTGTCAAGAAGCAGAAAAAAAATCAAGTCATTTATTCCTGAGTAAAAACTAGAAAAAAAAAATTATACAAAGACATAAATCTGTCCTATGTTTACTTAATTGTTTATGAGAATCAAGTTCTATTTCTCTAACAGAAGAGCGTTTTTTCTTCTGGGAACATATAGGTAGGTACATACCAAAATAACCAACTTGTCTTTAACATGAGTGATTTTTCAGGTACTAATGTACAAGTAGTCTGTTTTCTAGTGTTGACCTGATTATTAGAGCTTCTTAGTAGGAATTTTATAGTAAAGAAATTTAATTTATAAGAAATAGTTAAAATAAGTGAGGCTGCAACTCATTTGGGTTGATCAGCACAAGAAACGGTGCTACACAGAATCTTTTACAAAAGTATGCCTACAAAGTGTTCCCAGAGTGTCCCTAACTCTCGTGTCCACATTACTCTATCTACCATGGTATTTTCACCCCTCATTGGTATTCCCAGTGGTGGCTTGTCTGCCGCCCTGCAGGGGCAGGGACCATGGCTCTCTTGCTCACTTTCCTCCCTGTCACCTACTTTAATGGGTCATTAAAGAGTCCCTGGCATGACAGTGCCAGGCATAAGATAGGTGCTAAAGCATATTCACTAAAGAAGTTCTATATGTTACTTAGAAGGAAGAAGTCACATTTAGTGCTATAAATTAGTTGACTTATTCTCAACAGAAATATATATTAAGGAAAGGTCCTGCGTCCCTCGGTTGTGTTGATGACAGAGTAGAGATAAGGAATTAGCACAAGTACAGAGTGGAAAGCACCAGTTCCTCAGTGGTAGGAAGTAGGGGCCAGAATGTTCATGAGGCTGGTGCTGAGCCTCCTGGGAGCCGGGAGAAATCTTGGAGAAGATATTAGATTTTCCACAGGGCGTGAAGTGGGTATTGAAGCCAATCTGATGAAAATCTTCAAGAGCCAAAAGACCCCAGCAGACCCGAAGTTGTTACATAAGCATTTTAAAATAGAAGCTACCGCTGATAAGTGGGCAGCTGAAATGCAAAAGACAGAAAGGCTCTGGATAAGTTGTCTCAGGAGCCTCATGATGCTGAAGGAAATTAAATCAGCCTCGGGCAAAGGAGAAGGCCGATGGGGAAAGACAGAGCCCTGAGAAATAACCTTTTGCAAGCACATCTGCGTTGCGAGGCAGCCGCCTGAACATTCCCTGATGAGGTCGAGTGGCCATTTCTTAATCAGTCATGGCTCCAGATTCTTTCAAATACTAATGCTTAGATTTTCATGGTAAAATAAGGTCTATTTCATGAGTGAGCAGCCACATTAATAAGGGGAGAAAAATTATTTTGCCCTTTTCTCTGTTTTGTTGTCCTTCACTCCTTCTTCCATTAAGGCTAATTCTATTTCTGCAATGAGCATATTTTTTTTCATTATCTAATAAAAATATCTGAATTTGTCTATTTATTAGCATACTCTGTTTTTGTCATAATACATCCAGAAATAAGGAAAACCAATGAAGTTCATTCACTGGCTCATGAGCCTTTATTTCTCTCAACGTGCCCCTGGTTTCTGATAGAAACATCATCCTTCTCCCTGCTGGACCAGAAACCTGGGAAAATCTTTCCATAGCACCAGTTCCTGATTTGCAAGCTCACTAATCACAATACATCAACTGAAACAGACTCACTCATCAAACATCTGAATGTCTACTATCTACTGCAGATAGAGAAATAAATAAGCCCAGATCCCTAAACTCAAAGAACCAGGTTTAGTAGAAGAGAAGGAAAACAGTGATTACAAAATACTATGGTAAGTATTGCAATTAAAGTTAATCTGGTCTGAAGCTTTGGGCTGCAGGCTATATTTATTAGTTGAGTCCGTCCAAAGGCAAGAAAACCTACTTAATACTCACCTGAACAAAAAGGAGTTTATTTGTCTCAGATAACCACGAGGACAGAGGTGCCAGTCCAGGGCTGGCACAGAGATCCAGAGACCCACCAGAGACCCAGGCTTCTCTATCTTTCCCTCCACCATCCTTAGCTGGAAGGCATTTGCTTTCATGCTTATTACTTTATGGTTATAGAATGGCTGCTACACCTTGAGATATCACGACTCTCCATGTTCTGGCAGGGAAGAGGAGGAAGAACAAAGTGCAAAATGAGACATGCTAGTCCATTGTATCTCTTTTTTTTTTTTTATCAAGAAAGCAAAACTCTTTTCCAGAAGCCCCAACACATAAATGTTCTCTTATATCTCATCTGTCAGAACTAAGCCATAGGTCCATTTAAAAAATGAATAAATAATTAATGGGAAATATCATATTCATGGATTAGAGGTATCAAAATTATAAAGAATAATTCTTCTCAGATGGATATATATATTCAGTGCAAATCCCTTTTATTCTTTTATTTTTTTTTAATGAAACTTGACAAACTGATTCTAATTTTAGTTAGAAATCTAAGGGCCAAGAATAGTTAAGACAATTTTTTAAAGAAGAATAATAAGGCTGAATTTCTGCTTATCAAGACTATGAATCGACAGTTGTTAAGACATTGGCACAAGTTGAGAGAATGTCATAAGGAGGAAAAACTAAACCAGTGAAACAGAAAGAGAGCCCAAACCGACAGCCACACGTGAACACTTGATTTATGCAAAAGGTGATATTATAGAGCATTGGGGGAGGAGGGGGGAGGAAAAGATCTCATCAATAAAAAAATATTGAGACAATTAAATAGCCATATGGGGAAAAGGGAAATTTGACCCCTACCTTACACCATAAACAGATATTAAATCCAGATTTTTTTAAAGACAAAAACGTGAAAGAATAAATAAAAGAACTTCAGGAAGATATGATAGATGAATATCTTCATGATTTTAGAGTGTGGAAAGACTTTTAAAATAGCACATAAAAAATGCTGACCATATAGAAACCATAAAAGCACAAACCACTTATTTAATTACATTAAAATAAATAACGTCTATTCACCAAAAGATAGCTTTAAGAGTGAGAAAGCAAGCCCAGAGTAGAAGAAAATATTTACGACACAAACCAATTTAACCCATTCCAATTTGCCCTGAGAATACTCACCAGTGGTGCTCACCCCAAGATAACTCGCAGATTACAGTCCTAACCTTACCCCCAAAGTTTGCCCCGATATATCTCTCACTTTTATTATTATTTTTGCATCACTCTAGTATATTGATAGTCTTTCAAAACAAATGATATCATTCTATTTATAGCATTCTGTTTTTAGTAGCGGTATTCCATTTATAAAATATATTCACTGAAAATGTCAAATCTTAGAAAACGCAGCATTCCTACACATGATGTTAAATTAATGCTGGCAGTGAGCTGCGCCTTTTTTCTAAATGGGAAAGGGGTTAAAAGGTTATTCCCAAATATATAAATATTGTCTAGAAATTGAGAAAAAAATAGAAAAATGAATAAGAGCAAATCACAAAAGGGGCTATTAAAACAGTCAATAAATTATTCTATATGAAAATTTCTCAAAAAAAAAAAGAAAAAGAAAGAAAGAAAGAAAAAAGAAAGAAAACCTGAAAAGCAAAAGACAAATAAAACACAGAAAAGTGGAAGCTTTGTAACTAATTGGCAAACAAGGAGTGTGGAAAGAAGAAAGCAAGGTACGCCAGCCCTCAGGCTAAAATAACTTGAGCATAATCAATAAGGCTCCACTCTTTTTAACTAGGATTTTTGGGACACCACCCCCCCACCTTGTCATTGGAAAGTCTATCAGTTTTCTGTGGGTCTTTAGATTTTTATTAAATCTTTTCCTATTCCTGTATACCACTCTGCCCTCAGTCATGGAGCTCAGTTTCTTTCTGTTGGTGGCCAAATATGATCATCCTGAAGGAGCCTTAAGGCTGTTCCTTTTCCCATTAAAAGTGCCTTTTGGGGCTGAACAGAGATCTGCAGTTGATTTGTTAGCTGGTGGAAAGGAAGTGCAGAAAATGTAAATTGCAAATTGAATTTTTCTTGAAGGGACAGTTATTGGCTTCTATTTTCATGTAATCGGTTATGATGCTGTCAAATAAAATCACTCACAGTGGTGGCCATCTAATGCAGATTACCTCATACACTCTTTTAACTCCTTAAAAAGGCTTGTGGCTTCAGCTAGATCTCCAGTGAGAAAAACTTGCAAAAAGATTTGACCTGAAATCAATAATGAAATCTTCTGTAGCATTTTAAGAGTAACCATATCACAAGAAAGCAATCATAGTCATTCATTTAAGCACTTTTCTGAAAATGAACTGAATTCTTTCTTTATTTTGGGTTAAAGAATCTATTTGGAAATTTTACTCTGCAATACATTTTGCCCAAAATGGCTCCAGAAACACTATCTTGGTGAAAGAATCTACCATGTACTTATAAATATTTTAACTCCAACTTTGACTTTTTATATAGAGTCTCTTAATGAAGTGGAAGCATATTATAATAATAAATAAGAAGGCAACCAGTCAGTCTTTGGAAGACTCAAACTAATGAAATAGAAGCTTCTATACATTTATATATTTTAAAATATCTTCTTTAAAGTAGATCAGATTTTTAAAAAATTTATAAAAATTTTGAATACAGCTCAACTGTACTTCATTCTTGAAAATCAATTTTTATGCATTACCAATTATTCACATTAATATATCATAATCTCTTTAACTTTGGACACTGATTTATTCATTTTATTTGACATTAAAAATAAAGCAATCTAAAATAAAATAAGGATTGCCTTAGTGACATGTTTATTAATCTTTCAAGTTTAAAAATGAATGCTACAGGAAAATGCCAAACAATAAAAAATTTATTAGAGTAATGAGAGAAAACTTAAAGTATTCTCCTAAATGCTCAGAACTAGGCTGTTCCCCTGCACCGAATCTGAGTGGAAATTTTACATGAGGTGTTGAGTTACAAGCGTGTCTGAGTTAACATAACTGGAGAAAATGTAGAAAATATTTTGCCCAAATTCCAGAGAATATTGCGTAGCGTTGTGAGTGAAAACATTAATATAAATAGCACATTTTTCGATAGCATTTTTTTCACATTGGTTGACACTGTCAAAGTTGATAGCAATGTATAAATGATTCATAATAGTTCATTACTTAGACCCTACACTGCAGAGAGAGTTGTAGGATTATTCCTTGGTAGGGCTGCCTATATGGGCATATGACTTGTGCAATCACACAGGACCCTGAGCTTAGAAGAGCCACATACTTTATTTAATGTTCTGCTGTTACCATCTTAAAATTATTAATAATTTTTGAACACGAGGCCTAACAGTTTCACTTTATAGTGGGCCTCACAAATTATATAACTGATCCTCTTTTGGTGAGAAAACTAAACTGTCACTTGGGTTACACTTGATGTCCCCCCATTCCTTAAATATTAAGAAAAATAGTTTTGGCCTTGGTCAAAGGTATACAGAAACCAATACTTCCCTCTTTCAAACATTTTCCTTTTTTTTCTCCCTCTTCCTCCTTGGATCCTCTCTTCCTAACATTGACTATTGACTATAGTATGTAAGTCCACTATTACTGGGCTCTCTCGTCTGTTCCATTGATCTAGCCTTGTGTCACAACGCAGTGTTTTAATTACTACAGCTTTATAATAAATCTCGATATTTGATTATACAAGACCCCATCTTCTTCAGAAGTGTCTTGGTTATTCTTGGCTCATTGCTATTCCAGACACATTTTTAAGTCAGTGTGTTGTGTTGTTGAGATTTAAGGAGAATTAAAATCATTTGATTGATTTGATGACTCGGGCAAATTAAAATCAATCAAGAAGAGAAGTACATAGGGCATCGTCCAGGAGATACCAAAAACGGAACTTATATTTTTCTCACCCATGGAGTCATGGGTGTATCACTTTCTCAGTTTCAATATGTGACATATGCACAAAGCAACAAAATGTTTTTAACCAGGGCTCTCACTAGAGCCTGATGTCCAGAATTCTTACTAGGGCTTCATTCCATAGGCAAGATTGATTGACCACGTGGCTGATGTCAGTCTCCAGTCTTTCCAGGCATGACCCAAAGTCCCCACCTTAAATCACATTGTTGGTCTTTCTGGTGTAGCCAGCCTCCACCCTAAATCATACTGTTAGACTATCCAGTGATCCAAAGCTCTCAGACAAACAGACATTTCTATCAGGCCTGATATTTCAAAGATGTAGAAATTACCTTCCAAAAATCAAGGACTAAGACCAAACTTCTTTGGGGGCAAATTTAAAATCTTTACTACATGTGAGATGAATAATATACTTTTACATTGTAATGTTAAATCAGCTTTGTTTTCCTGGAATGAATTTGAGATGATTATAAATTATTTACTTTTTTATTCAATTGTGGAATTTGGTTTTTTATAAGATTTTATTTAGAATTTTTATACCTATGTAAATTTTCTATTTAATATTGTTGGAGGGGAGGCAGAACTTTACTTCTACCCTCTTAGGGTCTCTGGCTGGGCCTGGAAATTAAATCGACATAAGACAGTTTAACAGAAGAGCCCCATAGGAAAATGAAGAGCCAAAGAAGTGACTAGTGTATAAGAGTCTAGCATATAGGCCTAAGCATGTATATACTAGTGTTGTGGCCTGTATAGAGTAGAACAAATCAAGTATGCTCTCAAAGGCTGTTTATTAGCCGGCGGCTGTCCTGTACAAAGGAGCAGCCCCGAAATGCCAAGATACAAGGTTTTTAAGCCCTAAATCCCATTCTTCATTCTATCTTAAACACAAAGGTCTATTTTTCTCTTATTCACTACCTGTCAACCTATAGGTCGGGGTGTGCAAGCGGGGAGTACAGAAGCAGAAAGCTTATTGTTAGAATGTTATGTTCCCATGGGTGATTGCCTATGTTCCCATGGGCAATAGCCAGTATTCTCATGGGCGATGGCCAAACAGTAATTTTCAGCTTATATACAATTGATTATTTTTCATGCCACGCAAGCAAGCAGGGTTACACAGGCTAAAATTGGCAGTTAGCGTATGAGCTCATTTGTTACAAGTTTCATGATTAACAGAATGCAGTTAGGGGTTCCAGAAACTAGGCCTAAGGTATAGACTTCCTTTGTCCAGTTTCAGGTTTTAATTATCCTTTAACCTTTTCACATTTCAGCAGGCTGTCACACTAGGATGAACGAAGAGTAGCCATTGTGGAAAAGTAACTAAAATATATGTGAAGAGGAATTTTCCACTCAAATGGCTAACCTTGTAATCAGCTCTTTTTTCTACTTCTGTAGACATGCTTGCTGAATAGGCCGAAGGGCAGGGTGACCTCGAGATCAACTGAAGATTCACTCTTCCTTTTGCTTGTTCTGTCTAGATAACAAATGTATCTCCTTTGCTTGTTTGTGGATAAGCCCTATAAAAGTCAGGTTACCCCTGAGCTTGGGTCCCAGATCTTCAGAGCACTAGCTCTTCTGATACCACCAGCATAATAAACCTGAATTCTTCAATGCTCCGAGTGGTGCTTGGTTTCTCACTGGTCTGATTTTTCTGCAACATATGGAGAGACAAAGGGAAGATAAAAGTTTTTGTTTGTTTTGTGCTGGCTGGAAAATTACTGCTTGGCTATCACCCATGGGAACATAATGCTCTAACAATAAGCTTTCTGCTTCTATAACCCCGCTTGCACAACCAACCTGTGGGTTGACAGTTAGTAAAAAGAAGAAAAATAGACTTGTGTTCAAACAGGATGAAAAATGTAGGTTTAGGGCTTAAATACACTGTACCTCTGCATCTTGGGGCTGCTTGATTTGGGGTCTGCGTATCCCTGGCAAACCCAGCTGGCTGAATAAAGAGTGTGTTTCCTATAACTCACTGATTTCTCGTGGTCTATGTGTCTATCAGGGGCTGGTGACTACAACAGTTTGTTTGTTTGTTTTAACAACCTCTATACAGATTTTTCACATGGAATTTTTATTTCCTGCTTTTAGGAAGAGAAAGGAAGGTTAGAGTATCTGTCTTGATTCTGATGTTTTTCATGTATCTTTAGTTCAAAATAATTCTTAAACTAAAGTATCACATTTTGGGGTTGCATATTCTGCCACCTTTCACTGTCCTTGTCAAGTTTTGGTATCGAGTTTATGCTAACCTCATAAAATGAATTGGGGGGTGTTCCCTCTTTTTCTGGAATCTGAAAAGAATTTTTGTAAAATTGGAATGATCGTTTACTAAATATTTGTTAGACTTGTCCTTAATATTTGGTAGAAAATGTTAAGTTTTTCTTAAAACTCAAAAATGAGTGTTTAATTTCATCTAATGCTTTTTTAATATCTATTAATATTAACATATAATTTTTCTCTTTAAATATTCATGTAAATTATAGCAATAGGTTTCTAATGTTGAACATTTAATATTTTTTTGTTTTTATATGTTGCTGGGTCTGATTTGCAAATATTTTTTGAAATAATGTTTATAAATGTTGACACAGAAATGTCCAAACCTGTAGAGAAAGTTTATAAAAATGTATTTGAGCCAAAAAGAAGATATATCTGGAAGCAAGATCTCTATAGACTGAGATAAATGCTTCAGAGAATAAGTTTGCAGTGTCTTTCATGCATCTGAAATTAAGGAGGGAACATCAGGAAGATTTCATGAAGGTGGGAGGAAGCAGCTCGGGAATAGGATTACAAGGTAGTTAACATTATGTGCTCTCTTGAAGGTGTTTACAGTTTATTTCAAAGGTGTGTTAACCAACATGCGCAGAAACAATGGACAGGGCTTTCTTAAGGCAATGATAAACTTTTTACTGAAAAGTTATTTGCATGGGTCATGACTACCCACCGTGACCTGCCCAGTTAGGAATTTATGATCAGATCACCCTGAAGTTACTTTCCATAGAATATACATAAGTATGTCAACATAAGAACTTCCAAGTCTGTAGAGAATTTTTATAAAAATGTATTTGAGCCAAACGAGATACACTTGGAAGCGAGATCTCAACAGACAGAGAAAATGCTTCCTAGAATGACAGTTTGAAGCTTCTTTATGCATTTGGAATTTTATACATCTTCAAGGCGGGGATTGGATTACAGGTAGTTAACAAGATTATATGCTCTCTTGAGGGTGGTTACTGCTTATTTCAAAAGCATGTTAACCTAGATGCAGAGAAACAATGTGCAGGACTTGCTTAAGGCAAAAATAAGCCTTTTAGTAAAGAAGTTATATGCCTAGGTGTCACTACCCACCGTGACCTGCCCAGTTAGGAATTCATGATTAGATTACCCTATGAGGTCACTTTCCCTAGAACACTTTTTTCATTCACAAGTTTATTTGGCCTGCAATTTTTATCTTGAATTAATTATATGTTATTATCAAGAATATATTAAATATATAAAATAAATTTATTTCCCTCTTTTTCTATAACAGTTTATATAAAATAGAGATTATCTGTTTCTTAAAGTTTTGGTATAATTCATTTATAAAACCTTCTCGACCTGATGCCTTTTGGGAGGGAAAGTTTTGACTACCAACCCACCATTAACAGATATTGATATTTTTGCACTTAAAAAAATATATATTTCTTGAATCATGTGTTGGTTATTTATATTTTTCTTAAAAATACCTATTTCATCTGTTTTTAAAATTATTGTCATAAACTGCTTATTCTTCTATAATTAAAAAAATCCCTAATACAGCTTCCTTCATGCCTATTTTTTTTAATTTACTTGTACCTTCTGTCTTTTTTCTTGATCAAAATTGCCAGAATTTAAAATATCCACTTTTGTGTGATCACCTCCATAGGTTTTTAATTTTATTAATTTATTAATTTATCATTATTTCTTTTCCTGAACTCACATGTCAAAGCCAAAGGAGATGCAGACAGGAGTTTGTAGCAAAGTGTTGTCACTGGAATAACCAGACTCAACCTGAGTGCTTTGATTATAGAGGCAGTTTATTAGCCGGCGGCTGTCCTTCCAAAGGAGCAGCCCCAAAATGCCAAGATATAAGGTTTTTAAGCCCTAAATCCTATTCCTCATTCTGTCTTAAACACAAAGGTCCATCTTTCTCCTATTCACTACCTGTCAACCCACTGGTCAGGTGGGCAAGCGGGGAGTACAGAAGCAGAAAGCTTATTGTTAGAATGTTATGTTCCCATGGGTGATTGCCTATGTTCCCATGGGCAATAGCCAGTGTTCCCATGGGCGATGGCCAAACAGTAATTTTCAGCTTATATACAATTGATTATTTTTCATGCCACACAAGCAAGCAGGGTTACACAGGCTAAAATTGGCAGTTAGCGTATGAGCTCATTGTTACAAGTTTCATGATTAACAGAATGCGGTTAGGGGTTCCAGAAACTAGGCCTAAGGTATAGACTTCCTTTGTCCAGTTTCAGGTTTTAATTATCCTTTAACCCTTTCACATTTCAGCAAGCTATTACAAAAGAAAGTAGAGGTTTAGTTTTAAAATGGCACCAAGTCTGGAGACAAGTGAGCTAGCACTCAAAGACCTGGCCCCCATGGCCTTTAGAGATAGGTTATATAGAGGAAAACTCATTAGTCATGGTAGCTAAGGGAGTTGGGGTTGTGGGCTCTACTGATTGGTTGAGGTCAGGGTAAGAAGCAATTGATCATTGCGTCAGGTCCTTATGTCAGTGATGGCTTCCTCCTATATGGTTACAAGGGGGATGCTGGTAAGGCCGTTCTGCCTTCATGGGTGTGGAGCTGCAAGACATTATCTTTAGTTTGACTGAAGCTCTGTTCCAGTGGTCAGCAGACCTAAGGCTTTATTCCTAAAACTGTTTGATGCTGACCTAAAGGCTTATGATTAAGGGCGTGGTTATTGTGCAGCATGCAGAAGGATAAGCAAAGAAAAAAAGGAAGTGAGCCCAAGGCCAGTTTGAATCAAGGAGAAAGAGAAGAGAAAATGTCATTTTAAAGAAGTGAAGATTTGCACAGTTATATCTCCTTTGTTTTTACTGTGTGGAAAAAAAGGGGTGCTGTAATAAGTCACAAATTCCTAACTGGGCAGGGCATGGTGGGTAGTTATATCCCAGGCATATGACTTCCTTAGTAAAAGTCTTATCTTTGCCCTCAGCAAACCATGCCCATTGTTTCTGTGTATCTAGGTTAACTCACCTTTGAAATGCCTCTTTTCAGACCCCTCCTTCTAAAGGAGATTACCCTCGGGAGAGCACATAATCTTAACTATCCTGTAATCTAGTTCCCACCTTGCTTTCTCCTACCTTCATGTAATTTTCCTTATTTACCCTCCTTAACCTCAAATGCATAAAAGAAACTTCAAACTGTTATTCTCCCGAGCATTTCAGATCTTACTCCTCGGCAAATGTCATCAGTTTGGCTCAAACAAACTTATAAAACTTCTCCATAAATTTGGACGTTTCTTATGTTGACAGCTATTTTTGGGATTCTTGGTGGTTTTGTTCTAGGTAATTGAGTTTTAACCGTAGGTCATTAATTTTTTTAATCTTCTTATTTCTATTATAGATGTGTTTACATCTATTAATATCCAAATACTACTTTAACTATATTCCATAAATTTGACAGCTATTTATCAGCAACAACTGCAAATCCTCTGACTCGGAAACATATATGTGTCTTAGAGTGTCAGCAAAGAAAGCAATTGGACTAGACCCCAGGCAATGGGATTAGAGAGGAAAAGGGTAAGATCATGTAGGGGATTGTAGACCATTGTAAGGACTTTGACTGTTATTCTGATGGGAAGGTGTGAAAGGATTTTGAGCAGTGAAAAGACATGATCTCATGTACTTTAACAGGATCACTAAAGATGTGTTAATTCTATATATGAATTTTATAATAAAAACTAATAAAGATAGGGAAAAAGTACCTCTGCCATTTTGTCAAATAGACTCATAACAGAACTTTCAAAATCATGTACTCCATATATGCAATAAACATCTAACAGGATAACTATGTAGCTTTTCATCCAAATGGGACACCTTTGAAAATGGAAGAGGACACTATTAGTAATTATGATAGGAAAACAGGTGCAAACAAAGACTGTCCTGAGCAAACCTGGATACGTGGTCATGCTATCTAATGTGCTAGCTGAAAAATTACTGCTTGGCTATCGCCCATGGGAACATAGGTTATTGCCCATGGGGAACATAGGTTATCGCCCATGGGAACATAACGGTCTAACAATAAGCTTTCTGCTTCTGTACCCGTGCTTGCACAACCTACCTGTGGGTTGACAGTTAGTAAATAGAAGAAAAATAGACTTTTGTTTTCAGATAGAATGAGGAATGGGGTTTAGGGCTTAAAAACCCTATACCTCTACATTTCGGGGCTGCTTAATTTGGAGTCTGCGTACCCCTGGCAGATCCAGCTGGCTGAATAAAGAGTGCGTTTCCTATAACTTTTGGTGGTTTCTGGTGGTCTGTGTGGCGGCTACAACATACTTAGCACTTACTGTGACCAACATGTGCCTGTCCCTCTGCTAAGACACAGAGTTTCATCTGAGAATAAGAATGTGTCCTTGGGGAAGATAAGTCATTTCAGTACAATATGATCAGTTATATGGAGAATAACAGAGAGAATAAACCAAGCAGTCCGTTTATCTTCCCAAGCTGTTGATGGAGAATATGTTTTTTAATTAAGATAATACTAGCAGCAGCATATCTCCAGATCTAGTAACATCTTCCAGCCAATCTTTTTACTTTTCTAATGTATCTCATTTGATTAGTATACTACTTGAACAATGTAAGGGTTAAGGGTGCTGACTGCCCCTGCAGTTGAAATACATATATAATTTAGGTTGTCCTTCCATACACACGAATTCCCAACCACAGATCAAAAATAGTACAAAAAAGATAGCTTTTCTAAATGACACTTTTGAGTTTCTTTATAGTTTGTCCTGAAACTGAGGTAATAAATTATATTTGAGGTAGGATTGTTTTAAAAAGCACCCAGTTGAAAAAAAGTAGATGGGTCAGAGGCCACAGATGAGAAAATGTTAATAGCTACAGATGGTGGCTTCTGGGGAGGACAGTCACTCATCAGATCACCTGTCAAGACTGCTAGATAGTTTAATGTGTAAATGTAAATAAGAATGACAGTCTCTGTGAGGCATTAAAAAATTACTACTCGACGTTTACTCAATCTTGTGTTTCTGCTGAAACTACCAACTTTAATAACTTCGTTTAGATGCATAATAGAAAATGGATTAGTATCAATAAGCGTTTCAGTAAAGTTGGCCTCAAATCCTTTCAGTTTCTAATAATTTGGAGTGATTTATTGGCATGATTTCACTTTTATCACTGCTCGAGAAGTGAGTAGCTGTATTCTAATATTTAATATATTTAAACGTATTTAAATATATTAATAATTTATTTATTAAAATTGTAGGAATACATTTTTCCTAAGTATTTCATTATTCAAAGAAATATTTATTTACCTTAAATAAAAGCTTTACGAACCTCCTAGATTATTGCCCCTTGTTCCGCACGCTTCTCTAGAAACTCTTTTCTTGGGTTCCATGAGAGATTTTTCTAGAAGAAGAAGTAGATTTAAGAAGAAACAAAGAAGAACGTGTATAAATTACAAAGTGACAGAGAAACATTTTTAAAACTTCTAAATACAAGAGCTTCCAACCAAAGAAGTTTGAAGCAAAAAACAGATAGGCCTCCAGTGGGGACCCTATAGAATAGAGACTCTCGGGATCCCTTCTATCTCCAAGATTCTATGATACTCATGAGCTGTGGAGAAGTGAGCACTGCTGAGAATGCCAGCATGCCCAAGTGAAAGGGACTAAGACGAATGTGCCGCGGTCCAGCCACGACAGGATCCAGGGGGCCCCGAAGGTGGGCAAGGCGTCGGCGCAGGAGACAGTCGACTACACAGCTCAGAGGCGGTGTGACACTGTTCCGTTTTATTGTGATTTGAGTACAACTTTTATACTTTTTATTTGGCATTTGATTATACTTTGTTGTTAAGGTAGCAGGGAGTTAAATTTCTGTGGTTAGGCGGAGCAGAAAATCTTATAGAGTATATTATTATTAATGTTCATGATTAACTAGTACATTTTTCTCTCAATCATTAGAACAGAACTACCTGATGGAACAATCTAAACTTTTAATTATTATATCTATTACGTAAGATACAGTTTGATTTAAGTAAAGGTGATAGATAGATGTATTCATAACAGCAAGTATTGGCTTGTGGGCAGACATTGTTCTTCTTTCTGCCTGAAGAAATCTTTTAAATGCTATTTGATTTATGCTATATCTAAAGTTCAAGCTGAACCTTTCTCATAGCTGTTCAAAAGTTTCCTTGGTGCAGTAATGAGGAAAATATTTATAAAAATCAGTTTTACAAAGCTGCTTTCATAAGCTAAGTTTCTGTTCCTTTGTTTTTAAGCACCAAGGAGATCCCGACCTAGCCAGCCTTTCTATGAAACTTAAACTACTATAAGGCACATGAATTCTATCTTTATTCACTACATGTATACTATCTTTATTATAAGCTTCTGAATAAGGCAAAGGAAGATCAGGTAATCTTTTCATACTATTAGCCCCCCTAGGTGGATACCAGAGTTTTCTATTTATCCACTAGGCCACAAAAGGAGGCCCTTCTATAGTAGGCACAGGCTTATGAGTAAATTTCTTATCCTTTACTAATTTTTCTACTAACTGCATGGGAACAGGAGTATAAACTGGTTCTAGTAATTCAGCTTGTTATAATTTATTCATAATATCTTTAAGAGGCGCGTCAAAAGGAATTTCCCTTAATAATTGTTCAAATAAAGGGTTTATGCATTCTGGACACGTCAGGGTGACCAGAGCTGACTCCATACGCGGGGAATTTACTATGTTTTCTTCAGAGCCAATTTTGAGGAAATCCATTTGTATAGCGTTTACACTTATAAGAATTTGTGCTACCCAAATTCCCCCTATTAATAGGATCATTTCTAAGAAACCAATTATCCCTAAATACATGCCACGTCCTCGTTCTTGACGATGCATTCCTTGAAGCCTCTGTCCCCATCTCCGGACCTTGTCACGCAGTAGGGTAGAAAGAGGACGCGGCACAAATGATTTAGCAACATGCAGGGAGATGCTTCATGATCTTCTTGGAAATCCATAGCCTAGGCCAAAGGTGGTCTAGGTGACAATAAGGCAGAGAAACATAATAGAAACACATCAGTTTTCCAGGTAGGTAGATCTGAATCCTGGCTCCTCCAGCTCTAGCTGTGTGTGTCTCTGTTCCTTCACATACCTCAATTAAAATTCAAATGAGATAAAATATGCAAATTATCTGAATATTAGGTACATGACAAAAGGTAGCTGGTATTATTTATTATTGCATGAAGGCAAAAATTCTAGTCATAAATTAAAACTATTTACATGGAATATATAAACTTTTAATACTCATTGTGGTATCTTTTATCATACAAAATAATTCTGTCGACATAAACAATTATCATAACATGGGCTTTATTTGCACATATCAGCATGGGGTGGTGTACTGTTAAGGTGAAAATACATGCTACTCCTGCTGTTGCTGAGAAATTGGATTATCACTGGCCCTTTCTCCTCTGTTTCACTTTCCAAACAAGAAAATATTTTATATGCATTTGTGTTAAAGGAAATATTCTTTCTTTCTTTCTTTGAATAATGAAATACTTAGGAAAAATGTATTCCTACAATTTAAAAAAAAATATCAGAATGCCCTCATTAGTTTTGAATTATTTTTTCTGGAGTTTGTAAAAAATTAGCTTTCTTGCTATAAGGCTTTATTAAAACAGTATGAAACCGATGCCTGATTATCAAGTAATTCAGTTACCTTAGACACTTTAAAAATAGCATAACATTTAGTGACTTAAATAGGGCCAGTTTTTTTAGCTTCGTCTTGTTGGGTGACAATTCTCCGTGAATCTTAAGTCTGCTAGATAGTCTCTCAATGATTGCACATCTTGCAAACAGAGGCATTGATTGCCTTTTGTTACAAACTTGTTTCAAAGATGTCTGTATAGAGGAAAATCCTTGAAAGATAAAGGTGTTTCCCATTGGAGCAAAGGACACGCGTATCAGCTCTGCAGTATTATAAATATAATATCTCTCTTTGGAGCAAAAAACAGGTGTGCTAACTGTTTGTTACAAAAAATTCAAGTCAGAGCTCCTCTCCTGCAGCACAACCCACTGTATGTGCAGGTATCATCTGGCCCTTTCCTGTTGCCTCTTGGAGTTGGAGACTCGTGTCTTCTAACAATATCAATGAGACTATGGCAGGGAAACCCGTTAGCTTGTAGGTTGGTACAATCTTGAGCCCTTTGCCATTCTTGATACATATCTGAAACCTTTATTTGATCACTAACAGAAGAACTAAGAAAAGGCACATAGTCTAATGGGAACCTTGGGAAGTTCTTTTATTAGTTTTGCTAAGTTCTCATGGAAAAACATGTCTCAATTATTTCTATCTCTATAATATTAAAGGCACTGGAAGAGGGCAAGAAGAATGAGAAATTTGTTGTAAAGGGGAAAAGCTTTGTTAAAAAGATCTTTGCACTTCAAACGAGGAATTTTAGCTCCTTGGATTCAAATCCTAACTCTGCTAGTAGAGCTTTGCACAAGTCACTGGGCCTCTCAGAGGTCAAGTAAAGTCATCTCTAAGGTTCCTTTTCAAGATCTAAAGTCTATGATCATCTATTCCGAAAGCTGTCATGATTCCTTTGAAAGAAATTTTAGCCACACAATTTCAACTTTGTGGAAAGCTATGTCTCTATTAGTTGCAGTTATGGTACCTAAATTGTTACAGTGCCCTGTTTTTGATATCAGACTTTGCTACTTACACAATACCAATTACTAGAAACCCTTTTGGTGACCTGAAAATAATCCATGCCCTCAATATGAAGCTATGCACAGAGTTAGGTACAAAATTGCCCCAGTAATCTGTAATAATGAGATATGGAAAAAACCTTCATTGCTGAAGGGTAGTATAGTTTAGTGGTTAAGAATACACATTCTAAAGTAAAACCATAGGACTTCCTAACTTCGCTCTGGCTAGGCAATCTTGGGCAAATTACCTAACCTCCCTGTGCTTTAATTTCCTCATGGATAAAGTGGAGATGATAACATAGCTATCTCACATAAAGCATCAAGAACAGGTCCTAGTACAAAGTAATGGCTGAATTAGTGTTAGTTATTTTTATGAGATCATGTCATAGGAGATAATTAGTCCTAAAATATTAAGGGAAATAAAGACACAAATCAATAATTGTATTGTGGTAAACCATTGATCCACTGATCACTTTCTCAATAGCTGATAAGCCTAAGGGGGTGAAGAAATGAACATTTTCTTCAGCCTCATCTGTAGCTGGTGGAGTAGGGAGAGAGGGATGAGACCCTGACTTGCTACCAAGTCTGATCTCTTCCTTTCTCACTTTTCTAGCCACCTTACATAGGTCAAGGCAACGTTAAATCTGGGGACTCTTAAAGAGTACCGAGAACAAAATCCTTGTGCTGAATCAAGAGATTCAGTAAGCGCCCTTCCTCTCTTATCTAAAACATGCCCACCAAGTGGTTTTTCAGAGCAGTAAAGTGAGGCTGCCACCCTCTCATGTTCTGTCAATCATTATGCCTTAGGGTCACATAGGATGTGGGGCCATCTCCTATACCAGCTACAGAGTGATAAAACTACCTAGCATGGCTGGTTTGCAAAGCTCTTTCACGTGTTTCGCATTTGAGCCTCACAACAACACTGTGCGAGCACCAGGTAGAAAGAGCACAGGACTTGAAGTCAGAAATCGCTTGTTTGATAATTCACCAAAAGTGTCCTAAGTACCCACCGTGTGCCAGGGATCTCCCAGTGGCCTCAGCAATTTGGCTCTTAAGCCTCATCATAAGCAAGCCTGTCTTGTTTCTAATCCTTTTTTGTCCAAACAGCTTTGTTTGAGAGGGGAATGAGGATTGGGTGGCTACAAGCACGGTAGGACTGGGAGTTTCTGTAGCAGTCTGCTTACGATACTTTCCTGCTGGACTTTTATATTAGCAATCTGAGTGCATAAAGATGCATAACTCAATGACGCACATTCTAGCATGCAAATTCTAGCATGACAAAAATGTGCGTCATTGAGTTATGCATCTTTATCCACTTTATCTAGTGGATAAAGATGCATAACTCAATGACGCACATTCTAGCAGACCGGTAAAGAGTGTGACAATTTGTAAAGTTGTGTGTGTGTGCATAATCAATTATGTATTTTTAGAAACCAGAGAAGTGCTTAACACTTCTAGAATATGGGATTTTTCTGAAACTTGGTATTAGGAGAGATAACATTTCATATCAACTCTTACAAATTCAAAGATATCAAAACTGTAGTAAATGATGTTTAGATGAATAATAACCATAATGTTATACCCGAAAACACATGAGAGACAATAATAGCTATAAGCAAACAAATAACATGGAGGATTGGCTCTCAAATCAGCTCATAAAGTGAAAATCGCATATAGTAAAAAAGTATCTTGCAAATATCTGTAATTACCGTATAGCATATTGATCATACTGACTTTTTAAAACAAATAATGGATTTCATTGTTTTGTCAATGGTTGAGAAAACTTTAAAATCATTCGTGTGTTCTTTCCTTGTATTTCAGAATTCCTGCGGACAATTTTCTGACTTGACTGCATCTACTGTGTGTGTCATAGTATTGGTAACCTTGAGAAATGTCCACTTAAGGATTTTCAGTTAAGAAACTTTAAATGTATGCATGAGATACTTTCATTGTAACCTTAAAGACTTCCATTATTAAACAAGAGAAGATAAAAAAAATAAGGCTATGGATGGAATTTAACAAATAGCAACAAAACAAACTTAAGGAAAGGAGGAACAAGAAAACAATAAGGCTAAAGAGAGATATTAATGAATTAGAAAACAGAAAATAGTTGACTTAGTAAATCCAAGAGGCAGCTTCTAAAATAATACAATAAAGTGAAAAACATCCCTAGAGCTCTCAAATTAACTAGAATATAAGCCTGGCATATAAGGGACACATAATAAATATTGTTTAAATAAATGAATGGATTAAGAAAACAGGATATTGGAAAACAATTTTGGGGTGTGTGTGTGTGTGTGTGTGTGTTTGACATTTTCTTATTCTTGGAATGAATAGAGGGGAGAGAGAGAGAGTGAACCAGTGGAATATCTAAGGGCCAAGAATAATGGTGGCATACATCACTTCTGCCGATATTCCAGGGGCCAAAGCTGTTACTCGATTCTTCCTAGAAGCAGTGGGGGCTGGGAAAGGCAGTCTCCTGTGTCCAGGAAGAAATTGAAATGGTTTGGTCTCTGTGCAGTAGACGATGCTTGAAAATCATCTTCTCTCCCTCTTAACTCTGAACCTGGTCTATCCCTCTATTAGGCTTTTACCACTTACTGTTGTGTGGATCTTTTCCTGGCCTATCTTTCTCAATCAGATGATAAATCCAGGAGAAGAGAAATTATGTCTTAAACTTCTTGCCCAGCATGAGGCCCTATGTGCTCAAAAATTCCTCACTCCTACAAGTACATTTCGATTTACAGAGTATCTTCACAGATTTATTTCATTGTTGATTATTGAATTGGTGAACCAGTATTTCTGACTTTATGATATACAAATGTTTGGAGGAGCTGCAAAAGATTGAGCAAAGCAAATGTTTTCATTCCATCCAGTTCAAGCAGGCCCACATAGAAATAACCCCTCTCTTTCACTACTAAAATAACCTCTACTGGGGCATGCAGTATTTTTCTTTTATTACTGCTGACATTTTATTTAAATCTTTGTATCCACATTCATAAGTGAGAAGGTGATTTCCTTTTTTTTGTGTTCTTTTCTATGTTTTGTTTCAGGGTTATACCAGTTGGAAATAAATGACCCTAGATGGGAAAGTCACACATAGGAGTCCCCATCTCTGAGTGTCTGCTTGGAGAACAGCTACCAGGAGAGCTGCCTGACCGAAACTGGACTGTGACACAAGAGAGAAATAATCTTCCATTTTAGTAAGCCACCGAAATTTGGGAGTTCTTGTTATAGCAGCAAGCATTGCTTTTCCTGACTCATACAACCTTTTTATCTCAGGTTTTGCCATCAAAGGTGATTTCTTTGTCTACATGGATGACCCTTCAAAGCTTTAGCCCGACAGTTCCTCATAACCTCATTAACATTTATAACCCCATTTCCTTTATCGCCATTCATTGATAGCCCTAGAACTTGTCACTCCCTAGAACTTCTATTCCTCAACAATTAAAATTTCCAAGAGCCTCTCTCTACCACTCTGCCTTTCCCACAGTGTAGCCGCTACCTAGTTCTTTCATGCCCCTCAAGATCTTTTCCCCATGCTTCTGTTATACCCTTTCTGCCTTCACTCCCTTCCCGACCCATCTGTGTTAGTCATCTCAGGCTTCCATAACAATATACAGTAGACCAGGGGGCTTAAGCAACAGAAATTTATTTTTCATGGTTCTGAAGGCTAGAAGGCAAAGGTCAAGGCCAATTCAATTTCTGATAAGAGCTCTCGTTGTAGTTCGTGGACAGCCACCTTCTTACTATGTCTTCACATGGCCTTTCCTTAGTGTGTATGAGTAGAAAGAGGGAGAACTCTCTGGTGTCTCTTCCTATAAGGACACTTATCAGATCAAGGCCCCACCTTTATGACCTCATTAAACCTAAACTGCTTCCTTAGAGGCCCCATCTCCAAATACAACTACACTGGGGATTAGGGCTTCACATATGGATTTTAGGGTGGCAAAAACATTCATTCCATAACATCATCTTATTCTCAGTCACTCTTGGGCTAACTAGTGCTCTGACTTCCTTGACCATTTGTCTTTCCATCATACCAGTTTGTCCTTCCAACATATCAGTATCCTGCTGGGTATTGCTGGGGGGAAAAATTCACACGAATGTGTAGATGTGTTGTTGTCTTCAACTTGAAAACCCTTTACATTTTGCTAGTCATCCCTTTCCCTTAGTTCCCATGAAGGGTCCAGAATATGCCACTGTGGCATAAAATTTATTTTGAACTGAAGGAATTTGAGAATCAGCAGATGCAGAAAGAGAGTTTTTTCTTAATTCATTATCTGCCTGAAAGCAGAGCCTCCCAAAAGGACTTAACTGCTGCAGATCCCATTCTCAGGATAGAATTGACTCCTATCACTGGAGACAAGTGGCACCAGGATAAAAGATCATCTATAAAGACCTTGCCACAGAACTACCATATCTCCCATCTGTTCTCCTAAGGGCTCATTTATCTTTCCTAAAAGTCATTGTTTTCCCATAAATGCCCTTCTTCACCTCCCTTCCCCTGGCACAGAAGCCTCAAATTCTGATCACCTCCTTGAATCACATTTTTCTGTAAACTTCTGTGATATTTCTGTGAATCAGTCTCCCCCACCCCCTGTACCCATTTATTTCCTCCCTCCCTCTCTCCTTACCTTCCTCCCTCTCTTCCTTCCTTTTGTTTCCTACCTTTGCTTCATTCTTTATGCCTTGTCTTAGCTAGATCTTCCTTCTCTCCTCTACTGGCTTATCCACCCCTATGTTTAAATATGCCCAAACTGTCCGAATTTCAACAGCTCTCTCTTGACTCTACATTCTCCCTGCATAGTTCAGGCTCTATCTTTTCTTTTCCTCCCTCACATCCATGCTTCTTGAAAGAGATGGCTGCATATCCTTATTTCTCATGGATTCCTAAACCTGCAGTAACAGATTTTCCTGCTCCACTTAACTACTCGTGCCAAGGTCACCTGCTTCTAAGTCCAGTGGATGTTCGCAGGCTTTCTCTTCCTTGATCTAACACATTTGGCCCTGCTAGACATTGTCTCTTCTTTCTCATTTGGCTTCTGTGATTCTATCCTCCTCCTCTGCTTTGGCTCTTTCCTCTTCGGCGCCTCCTTTTCTGGCTCCTGCTCTTCTAACTACTTAAATGCTACTGTTTCCTGTCCCATCCTCGTCTCCTCTCTTGCTACACATAGTCTCTGATTTGTTTTATCTACTCCCACTGTCACTGTTGAGGGCAATCTAAGTCCATTGCTGCCCCAGTGGCACTGGGCGGGACTCAGTTCTTTCTGCCAATACAGTAAAGAAGTACAGATCAGCCAAGATTAGGAAAAGATTTATTTAAGTATATTTCACGAGAGAAATAGGCTACACCGGAGAGGGCTGTAGTTTTGTAGAGGTGGAGAGGTCTGTCTTATATCTGGGCTATGAAAGGAGATTACAAAGGTGGTGCTACCTGACTGATGTATGAGGCCATTTTGATTGACAGTTGGCTGTTTTATAACCTATTGTCAACTGCACATAAACCTTCCCAGAATTCAGTTTGTTATAATTAGATTCATGAACTTTCAGGCATATGCATGACATTGTAATGATGGTATAATGAGGCTAAGGTGAAAAGAAGGTTTCACCTCTTACTGCACGAACGTTTGTGGCTGGCCTTAACTGGTTGCTATGCTATGATCAATTACATTATTTCCTTGTACTCCGGGATGTAGGGGTATTGTTAATTGAAAAATGACTTTTTTCTGGGAGGTAGGTCCTAGGGACGGCTTTTGAGTTGGGCTGTCAGTGTTGTCATATGGTTACAGAGCTGGGCCTTTGCTTTTGTCACTCATGGTCACCTATCTAACAGCATAGATGGCTTGAACTATTAACTAAATGCTGACTAACCAACAAAATCTAAATCCGTGACTAGGCTCTTTCTTCTTAGCTCCAGGCATCTTCATCCATCTTTGTATTATATGTTTCTTTTTTGATGCCACATAGGATACTCAAACTCAGCATGTCCAAATGAAACTCATTTTCTTCTCCCTCTAACATATTCCCCATCTAGAGAATGACACCATCCTTTATTGTACCACCCAGATTATAAATCAGGAAGTAAGTCTTCATGCTCTCTTCTCTTCTACCTTCCTCTATCTGATCAGATAGTAATCTGTCAATCCCAGCATTTTAACATCTCCCAAGTATATCTCCTTCCCCATCTTCATTACCATATCTCAGTTCTGGTCTTCATCATCTCTTTCTTGGATTCCTTTACAGTACCCTAACTAGTCGGCTACTCCTCACTGTTGTTAGAGATTTCTTTCTGTATTATGTAGGAAGAAAGAAATTATTTTCCCTCTACACATTTTAGGTTCATTGCCTGGGGCCCTGCAAATTAGAGTAACAAAAGACAGATTAGCAAGAGAAAAACGAACAAAAGTGTATTAACATGCAGCATGCACACACATGGGAGTACTCAGTGATGGGTAACTCAAAGGGATGGTTTGAATTTGGGCTTATATAGCATTTTAATAAAAGAACAATGCATTTTTAGAGAAGTTACAAGATAAGGGAAAAGGACTTAGTTTCTAGGGCAATAAATTGTGAAAAGGGAGAACTAATGGGACATCAGGACTAGTTAGTAAAATTTGTTATGTAAATTATTCTGGGGCTGTCTTTGGGCTGATAGTTGTCTCTGGTGATTTATTTCTGTCTTTCTGGGTAGAGAGGGAAATGGGAACACCTTACAAATTTATGTCCTGTTTTTAGGCATATCCGGAAGGGCAGAGAGCTTTTCTGATATCTGCTTCTTCTCAATTGCCTTCAGCTCAAAATAATCCTTATGCCAAAGTGGAATTTTAGGGGTGGTATATGTGCAACCTCGATTGCAAATCTGTTCATATCGCTCCAGCTGCTGAAATCATTCACAGGCTGACCTCTCTGAATAAGGTTGAAATGACTTGGGGTGGCACACAGGAGCCTTCGTGATCTGACTTTCCAGCTTTCCTTCTGTAGAGTTTCTAGCTCTACCCATCATCTACTATAGTTCTGGCAAAACCAAAACACTTGCCATTTACTGGATGCACCACATTCTCTCTAGTCTCTCAGCCTTTACCCACATTACTCCCTCAGACCAGACTGGAATTGCCTTCCTCCAAGTCCATTTCGCCTTAGAAACCCATTTTTTAAGGTTTGTCTTAGGCTGTTATAACCTTAGGAAAAGCTTTTCTGGACACTCAGCATCACCACTTTTCTTTGTTTTCCTCTAATGGTTTGTGCATATCTTTATTATTACCCTTATGTGAGACCGAAATGACTTGCCTGTCAATCAGTGCAGTCCTAATCAATGCAATGTGCTTCTTTAATCTAAAACCCTATCCTACTCTTGGTACTGGGCCACTGTAAAGGCCTCTATTTGGTTTCCCTGCTTCCATTTCTGCCTTCTCCACACCATATTCATTTCAACGTCTCACTATCAGGAGGATCATCTTCAAATGCAAATTCAGTTAATATCCCTGCCTTGCTAAAGAAGGATTTTTTTTAAATTAAGTTTATTGGGGTAACATTGATTAATACAATTATATAATTTTCAGGTGTACATTATAATGTGACATCTGTATATTCTATTGTGTGTTTACCATCCAAAGTCCAGTTCCCTTCAGCTACCATATATTTGATCCCCTTTACCCACTTCACCTTCTCCAGATCCCCTTACGTTTGACCTCCTTTACCCATCTACCTTCCCCTTCCTCCCCAGCCTCTGGTAACCACTAGTCTATATTGTCCATGTCCATGAGTCTCTGTTTGTTTGTTCTGTTCATTTGTGGCTTTTAGGTTTATATCCCATGTATAAGTGATATCATGTGATTTTCAACTTTTTTTTGTCTGGCTTATTTCACTTAGTATGATTATTTCAAGGTCCATACATGTTGTCACAAATGGCAGTATTTAATCTCTTCTTATGGCTGAGTAATATTCCATTGTACATATGTACCACAGCTTCTTTAGCCAATCATCTCTCGTAGGACACTTTGGTTGCTTCCATGTCCTGGCCACTGTGAATAATGCTGCTATGAACATCGGTGTGCAAATATCTCTATGAATACGAGTTTTCAAGTCTTGGGGGTAAATACCCAGTAGAGGGATTGCTGGATCACATGGTAGATCAATTCTTAGTTTTTTGAGGAACCTCCATACTGTTTTCCATAGTGGCTGTACCAATTTGCAGTCCCACCTGCAGTGTATGAGGGTTCCTATTTCTTCGCATCCTCTCCAGCATTTGTTATTACTTGTCCTATTGATAATAGCTATTCTAACGACTTCAAATTATAGTACAAAGTGACAGTAATCAAAATGGCATGGTATAGGCAGCAAAACAGACACACGGACTGGTGGAATAGAATTGAGAGTCCAGAAGTAAACCCATATTTATATGGGCAAATAATTTTCGACAAAAAAGCCAAAAACATACAGTGGAGAAAGGAAAGCCTCTTCAATAAATGGTGCTGGGAAAACTGGAAAGACACCTGCAAAAGAATGAAACTAGACTATTGTCTATCACCACACACCAAAATTAACTCAAAATGGATTAAGGACCTGAATATAAACCTGAAACTATAAAATGCATAGAAGAAAACATAGGAACTAAACTCAAGGACTTTGGACTTAAAGAGGATTTTATGAATTTGACCTCAAAGGCAAGAGAAGTAAAAGCAAAAATAAATGAATGGGACTATATCAAACTAAAAAGATTCTGCTCAGCAAAAGAAACCATCGACAAGGTAAAGAGACAGCATCCGAATAGGAAAATATATTTGCAAGCAATACCTCCGATAAGGGCCTAATATCGAAAATACACAAAGAACTCATACGACTCAATAACAACAAAAAAACAAACGATCCAATCAAAAAATCAGCAGAGGACCTGAACAGACACTTCTCCCTAGAGGAGTGAAAAGATACTCAACATTGCTAGCTATTAGGAAAATGCAAATCAAAACCACAATGAGATACCATCTCACACCTGTTAGAATAGCTATAATCAACAGAAGGATCTTTTAAGGAGGGCTTAAATCAGAACTGTTTCAGAAAATGTTGCTTTAACATCTGAATAAAAGAATGAGGTCAAAGATGGTTTCATAGAAGTGAGATTTTTGTTAGTTTTTTAAGGATCTATAGATTATCAGTCTATAGATCCTAAAATTGCTAGTGCGAATATTCAACTGCCTCTTTAAGGATGCTGAGTGGGCCAAATTGGAATGCACTGTGTAGACAGAAGAATTGTGGTAGTAAACACTGGAAAAATTGCCTAGAGCCAGTGTAAGGAGAATTTTGAATGCAGTACTAAATGTGTTGTATGCAAGACAAAATTGAGTTCTGCATCTAATTTCCCTACTTCAGACTAACACAGTTCCCTAACACAGTTTAGGGAACTTAAATGTAAAGCGAAAGGAATTATTTTTAATTATGATTATTAGGTGACAGGTCATGCATAGGGTCCCCAAAGACTGAAAATTCAAGGTCACAGTGATGCCAAAGAAAAGCCAGAAGAGCTGAAGGGGCAGATAGAAATAATTTTAAGAACTGCAATGTTAATATCTTGATCTGAAAATTATTGAGATATAGACTGCCTGACCTAGGAAATATTTTTGGAAAGAAAACCATTAATTGCTGTAATATTTCACCAAAGCCAGTGCCTGTTTAAATGCTTAATGTTTAAATGTATATCCATGCTATTCTAGATAATCATATTCTCAAAAGGTAATTTAACCAATATTTTAAAATGTAAAATGCCATAATTTAAAATGAAAAAATAAAAATTCTATAAAAGCTTTTTGTCTTCAGAGAAAGTGATAGGTTGTTTAAGAGAATGTTCTGTTGTGTAAAATCTTGCTTATCAAATTCAAATGCTTTGGAGAAAGATTCTTATTCTGTGTGCCACAAAACAAATAGTTTGCGTTAGGGAAAGGTGCCTCTTAACGGTTTGAATCATCTTTGACTGGCTAATAATTAAACCAGGGATTTTTAATTTTTTAAACTACTTTAAGACTGGGAAAGATCACATTAATGTAGTTTCTGTTATTATTTTTAAAGGCTTTTTAAAACTATGGATAGAGAACAGGAACTCGTGGATTAAATGCCCAGACCTACGATGATGGAAGAACTTCATGCTGTTGCATTATGTCAGTCAGTTGACATTAAAATATTCTTGCCATTAAAAAAAAATATCTGAGTAACAATGTGCTAATGACCTATATATTTTGCAAACCTAGTTTAAGGTTATAATGTTATTTCTCAGGAACATATTAACTATTAGCTATCATAATTCTGAATGTGAGTTATAATTATTTTATGGGATTTTTTCTTACGATGCTTAAAAGAACATTTAAGGTTAGGTAAAATGGAGATTGGGTGAATTGAATGTGATTATCTCCTTCCTCCTCTTGGTTAAGATGACATTTACTGACATGGCATCAGCTTTAGACGTAACACAGAAAGGAGGGCCTGGATATATACCACTTTAGAAAGACTGATGATAGCAATGATTTAAATCTAATGTTAGAAATTGAGCCGAATGATAAAACGTGTTTTTAGACTGTAAATGGCACATACTAGCAGACTTCAAACTATGAGATTCTAAAGAATATGTTAGTCTAGGAGAGTGATATTAAAGCTTTTCTTAACTAGAACTAAAATTATTATAAAACAGTTAAAATTTAATTAAAAAAAGACAAGAAAAAGAAAAAATGAGACAGAGAGAGACAGTTGAGAGGGAGAAAGAGAAAAAAAAATGAGGGAAGAAAAAGGAGGCATGGGAAAAGAAGAGAAAACATTTAAAAGAACTGACTTAATACTCATTGCCAAATTCAGGGGGTTTTTTTTCCATGAGAACAAAACCAAACACTACACTACGAACATGAGTAATATGAATGAACACAAATTTTGTAATCGCTGTCAAAATGATAATGCTTCTTCTATTTTCAGAAATATTTTTATTGGACACATTCTGTTAATTTTATCCAGCTGTCAGTAAATACTGTCTGGAAGTTGCCAGAAAGTAAGTTGAATGTGAACATTTAAAATGATGGATAAATAATCGTAATGCATTCGTAAAGAAAAAGAGCCTGTGGGCCATAAAACTTCAGTGTCTACTCTTTGGCATCGGTTTCAAGGTGCTGCTAGACCTGGCATGTGTAGGCTACGCTCTCAAAATTGTTTTTCCAACAGAAATGTTAGGTTTATGATGAATATCTTCATTCCTAAAGGGTCTTCCTAGTAGCTAAGAGTAGCATCTTTTCCTTAGATGGCTGGCTAGGACCAGAGAATCTGCTGTCTGTGATAAATTGATTCAGACAAGCTCAGGTAGGGATTTGGCCCTTGAAGTCACATCCCTCAAGTTCGCCAATGCAATGATAAGCATTCTTAATTCTTTTATTATAAAGCGGGAGGGTGGGAGAGAGGGAGGGAATGGTGTGACTAAATTGTCTAGGTATCTGGCAGCACATTGCCTTTGCACTGACCACTGGTAGAGAGAGGCCAAGCACAGGCTTTGGATCAAGAGACATGGAATCACATCTCATCTGGGCTACCTACTAGCTATGTTATGTAACCACAGGCACTTTTTCCCACCTGAAAATATATCTATTGATGCCTAACTTAAAGGATGGTATACCTCTTTGAGATTATGTAAGCCACGCCCTGGCACTGTGCCAAGCACACAAACCACAATCACCAGGGCCCACAGCAGTCACTCTTTGCAATTCTAATGTGCCACTGCTCAGATTTTGATGATTGGCTATTTTTTTTTTAAATGAAGTTAAAAATTATACCATCTTTATCTAACACCTAGTGATATCTGGATGCCTACTTCCAGCATAGGTTATGGTAATACCAAAATTATAATATTAATAATGAATCGAAAAACGTGGGCTTTACCCAAGAAGCCAATTAAAGCATAGCCAAGGGCTTTGAAAGCAGACAAACTTAGGTTCTGATGTGAATATCTTACTTAATAGCCACATGACCTTAGGTGACTTATTAATTTCTTTCAATTTTCTCCTATGTAAAACGGGAGCAACAATACTTACTTCAGTGTGTTTTTGTCTAGACTAACTGATACAATGTATATGAATACAGGCTTTGCTACTGACGGGCTGAGTAACCTTGGGCAAGTTTCTAAATCTCTCAGTGCTTCGATTTGCTCATAGGTCGAGTGGCTTTCACAGAGATCCCTAACTCAGAGGTTGTCATGAGGATTAGCTCATGGAGAGCCCTTAAAACAGTGGCTGGCACCTGGTAAGTGCTCAAAATATTTTAGCTATTTATTTTTCATTATCAATTCTTATTCATCAATGTTATTATTAATAGCCGGAAATTAGGTTCATGAGATAACAATGGAACAGATCTGAAAAAAAAAAAAAGATTTACAATAGAGAACATAATATGGCAAGAGCAGTAACCTACTGAAAACAATGAGTTGATCCTGTTCTCTCAGGTTTAGTACTGCATGGATTCTCAATGGAAAGGAAAGAGGGGTCCCAATAGAGAAAAAGAACAGTAATTGTTCTGGAAAACACTGATGGAGGTGAGAGGGCCACTCAGCAGGTGTGGCCTACTGTGAACCACCGAAACTGGCCTAGTTGCCATATTTTTTCCAGCTTTATTGAAATATAACAATTAGTTGCTTGTATTTACATTGTACAATTCAATAAGTTTTTTATTTCAATTATAGTTGGCATACAATAATATACTAGTTTCAGTTGTATAGCATAGTGATCAGAAATCCACATAACTATCATCTTGCATTTCACAGTTCACAAAAGCACTTCACATCCGATGTTACATACTTGACTCTCACCTAGAGTAGGCAGATATTCTGAGTGGCCAACCCTTATGTTATGTACCCCACCCACTTTGGATTTTTTCTTTTGCCTGGTTTTCTTCATGGTAATGTAATTTTCAATTCATAGCAGGAAATAATTCAGAAAATATATTGCCATGGAAGTTGCTGGAAGTTTCTATGTATTGCCAAGAAGCACAGCTAATTGGCCTGTCAGACCACAGGTCATCTTTGACTGCACTCAGATGTCTCTGAGTAAACGCAGCATCTCTGTCATTTATCCCCTAAAGCAGTCAGAATTTCTCCTGACAGAACTAGATTCTAAAAAACCTAGTCCAAAGGTAGGAGACAGCTTATTAGATTTGTGTCAGGTCTATTGTCTAATACCTTTTAAGATCATTCTGATTCTTTTCAGGCCCTTGACATAATGCTAATTGGCATTATTCTGTTAGCAGATGCTTAGAGGAGACACACAGGCTTCCTTCCTGCTTCTCAAGTACTCAGCATGATATCTTTTCATAAATATCAAACAGGAGGCCTTAAACAAGTGAGAAATATATGAGAAATGGGCACTTAGATGTATTTACACAATTTATTCATCGCCAAATATGGCAATACCATTCCTGTGTCCTTTTGAGGGGTGAAGAACAGCATCACAAACCATGAGACAGAGCAGAAAATATGCCACATGGAAATTTTGTAGCCGCCAGCCCTCGATAGACACACGGACCACCAGAAACCAGTGAGTTATAGGAAACACACTCTTTATTCAGCCAGCTGGGTCTGCCAAGGGTACACAGACCCCAAATTGAGCAGCCCCGAAATGTAGAGGTACAGGGTTTTTAAGCCCTAACCCCCATTTTTCATCCTGTTTGAACACACAAGTCTATTTTTCTTCATTTTACTGTCAACCCACAGCTCAGTTGTGCAAGCAGGGGGTACAGAAGCAGAAAGCTTATTGTTAGACTGTTATGTTCCCATGGGTGATAGCCTATGTTCCCATGGGCGGTAGCCAAGCAATAATTTTCCAGCCAGCACAGAAATCAGTCATATCATCAACAGTATGTGCCTGTGGTAGCCTTTCCTCACACCAGAGTTCATTACAGTGGGCAGCCCTCCAGCTCCTTCCCAAGCATGTTTCATTCACTAGATAAATATTTATTTGCTAGGCCAGGTTCCATTCTCAGCACTAAGAATACAACACCAAACACCAAAACTGATAAACATTCCTGCCCTTATGGAACTTCCCTAGTAAGTAAAATATATAGGGTATCAGATGGTGATAAAGAAGATGGAGAAAAATAAAACAGAAAGGGGGATAGGGAAGGTGAACTTTGGATGGGGCCTGGGAATGTTTTTGAAATCTCCACATGTGCCTCCAGGGAGTTGTCAGGGGTTGAGAGACACTGAGTCTGATGGTTCTGAGCAGATAAAGGACAGGATCTGGCTTATGAATAGGGTCATGGTGGCTGCAGTTTTAAGAATAGACCCTAGGAGGGCCAGGGTGGCAGCAGGGAGACCAACGAGGCCACTGCAGTAATCCAGTGAGGGCTGCTTGTGGCTTGGATGGGGATGGGGTGCAAGTGGTGAGAAGCAGTCAGACACGGGATGAATTTTTCTTTTTTTGGCGGGGGCGGGAGGGAAGAGGAAGGAAAGTCATTTATTGACTAGGAAAGGGGCTAGGAGGCTGGGGGAGAGAGAGTAGGCTGTACAATTAAAGGATGGAAGGGCAAAGCTAGGAGAATCTATGGGTGAGGAGGAAGCAATTCTGAAGAGTATATGGGAGATTCTGAAGAGGACAAACAGGGGCTCAGGACTTTTCCGGAGACACTGAGAAGGAGTGTGAAAGGCTTGGAGAAGTCTGGAGCTTTATGTGGGGAGTCTTAGGATGGGAGTTGGTATGGAGGATGCAGAAAGGATGTGAACACAGAGGAGTCTGGAGGGTCCCAGGAGGAAAAATGTCTGGAGACTCATTGTTGCAGTGAGGGGGAGGGGAACTGTCCTAGCCAGAGCAAGTGGCTTGGAGGTTCAGAGCTGTCCAGGAGGCTCTGAGGTTGGGGTGGAGGAGTTTTCTGAGGCTGTGAGAGCGGGGCCGTTCAAAAATAGCTAGGAGACTCAAAATTGGGGGTCGGGGGGGCAGGGAGAGGGACAAAAGGAGAATCAAGGAGGTGTTGAGAGAGCCTGAGGGACTGAGAGCTGGTGAGGGGCCATCGAGGTCTGAAGGTCAGCCAAGAGAGGTGTGAAGGTGTTCAGAAGGGCTCAGATGGTTCTGAGGGTTGTGGAAAGGTCTTCTGGAGATCTCCAAAGGGTCCAGGAAAGGTGTGGGTGAGATCGTTCAGAGGAGACCAGGAGAAAGCTTTTAAGGGTCTGGGATGGCCTAGAGAAGCAGGGTGGGGTTTGTAGGGATCTGGGGTCCTCTGAGGATCTGGGAATGGCCAGAAGAAGAAGATGTTTTCAGAGAAGTACAGGACACTCAAGATTGGAGTTACAGGCTTCTAATAGACTGGGAGGCCAAGAGAGACCAGGAGAGGCTGAGATGGGCCAGGGGATTCTGAGGATTGAGATGGGAACCTCCTGAGGGTCTGGGAGCCTGTGGGGAGGGGAGAAGGATGGAGGCTCCGACAGCACGCTCACCCTAGTGGCCCACAACGAGCAGGGGTCCTCGAAGTGCGTCCACACGCGGGGCTGCCAACGGCGCCACCACGTGCCACCCGCGCTGTCTGTATACCGGATGTATTTTGAAGGTAGAGCCAAGGGAATTTTCCCACAGATCAGATATGGGATGTGACACCAAAGTTTTGGGCCTGAGCAATTAGAAGGATAGAGTTGCCATCTGACCAAGATGAGAAAGGCCATGGGAAGAACCATGTTTATGCAATAACCCAGAAGGCATTTCTAGGTCAAATATAAACTTGTTGCATGGAAATGCCCATAGATAGTCAAGTGCTCAGCGCCTGGCACTTTCCAGGGATCAGTAATGCCCTCAAGAGAGAGTATGGGCTGGAGGGTGAGCTTCTGTTGCTGAATATCTTTACAGTGGTTTGATAGCAAGTAATGCACACATGTTCCAAGTATTTTCCAGAAATAAGTAGAGGAGATGAAGATGTAGCCAGGAAAAACTTCCCGTAAATTCTTCCACCTCCATCTCCTCTAAACCTTTAGACTCTGTGAGAAGAGGCTTCATTGCTTGGCAAGACTCCTGGCAACTGCCCCTAAATTCCAGAGATGTATGGTATGTTTGTCATTGGTAGATGACTCTCTCATTTCTCTTGAGCATGAGGTACTTAAAACAAATGGAGTTGGAGAATACCTAGTGGCAAATAGCAAGGGAGTTAGTCAGCCACCCTGTCATTATGAGTAGAAAAATCCCTAAAGAACAATGTCCAAGCCCAGTTCCTTAGGGAAATCTCAGACCCTGTGTGGGGCTGCATAGGATTTCACTTTCAAAAACCCTGCCAAATTCCTAAGATACTTAATGTTGATCAATTAAATAAAGAAAAAAATGTATTTAACATTTGTCATTCAAATCGTTACATGCTATATAGCTAACTAAGGTTCTCTTTAAGGTCTTTATTACAAATTTTACGTTATAATTAAGGATATGATTTTTCAATTGAATCCTTATATGAATAAGTTTTATTAACACAAATAGTACTGACAAACTTGGCCCAAGATCAAGAACCACATTTCCTTTGGGTTTTAGGAAAAAGCCGAAGTTATTATAAATGGTTGCTTAGGGAAGATATTTGCTGTGTTCTCCACTGATTTGAAGTAGGTCAGATTGAGAGCTGAAGGCTTCCCTAAGGTTGTAATTAAGTATGAATATTAAAAATTGAGAACAAATAAAAAAGTAAACAACTTTTCTTAGGCTTTCACATCACAGACCTGTCATTATGTTTCTACCTTAGGCAAGATGCTTTTCTTTAGAAAAAGGGATATAGTTTTAAAAAAAATAGATAAAAAAAATTTTCAATAGCTCTATAGGTCTAGATTTTGAGAAACATTCGCTCAAGCATGAATGCTGTGCAAAAATATTTAACCAAGCAGGGTTGTGTCAAAAATGCCCACAAATGCCCAATAAGCAGCCTGAACTGTTGTAATTTAATTCTGCAAGTAAGTCTGATGCATTTTTTTTTTCTTTTGAAAATTACATCTTTCTTTCTCTTTCCTCCCTAATTACTCTTATAAAACCGGTTTAGTCAAATCAATATCTAGGCTAGTCGTGTAGATTTAATTACAATGGGGCTTGGATAAACATGAGCTCTAAGACATTTCTTGGTTTATAGAGTGATAACTGAATTAAGTAGGATTATTTCATCATTACCATGTTAAACCCATGTTGTCACATGAGAGAAGCTAATATTTCTAACTCTTTTTAATCTATAAAATATGCTATATGCATGAGCCATTTTAATATGTGCCTCCTGAAGAGCTGTGAACTCGGACTGCATTGTAGCTATATTTTCAGTGCAGAGCAGAACGTGAAATGAGGGAAGTTCACACTGGACCCTGTCCACAGTGATCAAGCTACCAAAGGGTCCCATCATTATAAGGCAGCTCCACAGGCATTGGTGTCCTTGTTTCCCACAGCCACTTTAGCTAAATCCCCACAGAGTCAGGGTACATGTGCTATCTCACCTTCCATCATGTCTGCGTGTCCCACTGTGGAAAAACTAGACCTCTCTAAACATAGAGACCTTCTTGAAGCCTCTGCTCAGGCATTTGTTCTTCCAGGAATCTTCCCCTAACCTCCCTGTCTTTGGGCATTTCTAGATTAGCACATTTGCCTCATGATAAAACTCTATGTCTGCCTCTCTTCAAAGCCTAAGAGTAGCTTAATCATCTTCCTCTTCCAGGTCAAGCTCAGTATGTTGAATAAATGAATGAATATAATTGAAAAGGTAAAACAGACAAGTACCTACTATGTGCTAGGTGCTGGATAAAGAGAGAGAAGATATATTCTCTAATAGCTAAGGAGCTGGTCAGGAAGATGGAGAATGTAAAGAGAGGCAGAACAAGAAAGCCAGCATTAGTTACAGGCCAAAGCATCCCTGTAAGAGATAATTTAGGTCATTTTTAATTTAAAAATGCTGCCAGGGTCAGGGGAGAATTGCTTCAGGACAAGGCTATGAAGCACAATCTTGAAAGCAGAGCCAGGGCACTGAAGGAAATGTAGGCAGCAGCCAGGTAAAAGGAGGCAGGAGGATGAAGGGGCATGATGAGCAAAGCCCTCTTATGAAGCGGAAAAGTATTATAATTTTGTATCATAGGATAGACAACAAGAGACCGGGTTTTGATGTATCCAGACAAAACTGGATTCAAAGCCTGACTCTTTTACTACATATTCTTTGGGCAAATCACTTAACATTCCTATGGCCCAGTTCTCCCATCTGTAAAACGGATGTAAAAATAATAACTGCCTCATAGGAATGAGAAAAAATAAAGCATAGAGCTTACATATAAAAATATTGTTATTGTTATTGTTATTGTTATTGTTGTTGTTCTCATTTCTCATGACGTAGCTAGGACACATTCAGAAGTCTTCATCCTAACTGTGATGGAGACGAGTTTTCTGGCTGTGAGTGTAGATAGAGGATCACTGTGAAATTTTAAGGTCTCTTTCTCCTCTAGATTTGATCACAAATGATTGATCAGCGGTAGCATTATAAATAGCATTCTTGATATTCCTATCAGAGCACTATTAACGAGCTTGTACCGCCTCTTTATAGATAACAGCTTCCTGCAAGTAAGGATCCCAGCTAATGCAGCATTCGGGGTATCTATGAGATGGCTATCTAGTATCCAAGCCTGTGCCATTAGCCTCGTTGGTTAAAGCAAGGTCTCTGTCAATTTTCTTCTTCGTCTCACTTCCTATTTGTCAGGATAGTCACTAGTAGACAAATCAATTTTTACTCTTGAATTGTTTTAGGTTTACTTATTTCATCTCTCAGTCATGCTGTAAACTCCTTTAAGGAGAGAGAGTGGTTATTATACAACGTTTATGGCTTCCACAGTATCTTAGCGAAGCTCAATAATCTTTTCTTGGTTACCACTGGCTATTCATTGCCAGGGATTTGACCCTTGATCCTATGATACTTGACTCTATGACACTAAGATCCTATAGACACTACGAAATTTCCTGGGAATATGATATTTGCTACTCTGCTGACATATTATCAAATAGAGAAATTCAATCAGGTAAGCTAGTGAGGCTGCCTTGTGAAATAATTTTAAAATTATTTTGAGAAATTTAACTTTAAAATTAGTTGGAAAATCCCCCCTGGGGCCTGCATTGCACCTACCACTCTTCTAGAAATGTAAAACAAATTATTAGAGACCCCCTCCAATAGAATTATTTATCCTATAAATTTAGGTCATTTTTAATTTTAAAAAATATTGAATTTATTCATTTATGTATCTTGAATATGTAGCTCATGATTATAAGGCAGATATTTATTTTGCATATTAAGCAATTTCATGTGTGAGGGGCAACCAGACTAAGAAGAGCCAGTATGCTGGAAGAGGCCTGGTCTATTAAATCTCAATCTTCTCAGATCTCCAATTCTGCTAATTATAAAACACACTGTGTTTTACAGTGGAAAAAATAATAATTTCCACCTTTATATGCTTGAATGACTTATGATCCCCTGACCTTCTCTTCTTCTTCTCCCAGATTTGCTGAGCATTCATTTATTCATACTCTGACATTTATGGAAAGTTTATTTACGACTCATGCTTTACAAAGTCATTCTATTGGTAGAACACCCCTAAGAATACTGTGCAGAGATATTTTTTTAAATGATTATTAAGATTAACAACTGCTTATTAGCTGAGTCACTCAAGAAAATTATTTCTCCCTTTTGAGCCTCTTTTTCCTATCTGTAACTAGGGGTAAGACCATCTTTCAGGGCTGCTGTGATGAGAAATGATAGTAAATAAACACCACCTCTCACAGTGTGCTTGACACTAAGTAGGTACTTACTAAATTAAAGCCCAGATAAATGCCATAGATATCAAATTTTATAGTTTACAAAAGGGCCTGTTTTTCTATATGCTGCTGATTCTGCTCCTCGCTGTAAATACTGCCCTTCCTGGAATCTACCCACAGGCAACAATGGTCCTGTAAGCAGTCCTCTCAATTATTCAGGAGGTTATTGTATGAGTTTTTAGTTCCACTTTTTATACATTGCCATGCAATAATACTTGCAGGGGCCGACTAGTCATCACCTTTTTGCACTAACTTTCATAGTGTAAAAAAAATAACAATTATGGCTTTGGGGGCTGGCTTTTTGGCAGAGAAGGATGAGGGAACCATGAAATAAAAAAATCTTATCACTCTCATTATTCTCATATATTGAAAAACAAAGGAATTTGGTTCTCAGTAAATAAAATCTGCACTCAAACATCCTTGGAAAATGTCCTCGCTTTATTATGATCTAATCAAATTTGAAAGCTCCAAGGCTGTTGTAGTTGCTTTTCAACCAAAAATAATCAGAGATTTAGTCATTTTAAACCATAACTCTGTATTTCATAACTTAGAAAAACATAAATCATAACTTACAGCCAACAGTTTAGAGTTCATTTAGTGTCAGAGAATCAAACTCATTTGTTTTTACAACATATTAGAATTTTTTTTTTTAAGAGCACCAAGATTCTTCTTTTCACTAATAAATCCAGTAGCAAGTAATAATAATGTATTGTGACATAGTCTAAACACAGAATTTGCCACAGTCTCATTTTTGGATGGATTTCATCAAAATAGGCAGAATCAGAATAACGTGGAAATTTTTTTTTTTTTAAATATGATATGCAGGCCTTACCCAAGACCGTCTGAAGTAGATCTCTGGTTAAGGAGGGAGGATATCTGCTAAAAACCCTTGCTTATCTAACTATTCCTGGTTTTAGACCGATTGCGAGATCACTAGGTAAACCAGATCACACTGAAAGGTGATGATAACCAACCAGCAGTTATGGCAGTGGAAAAGCTATGATCGTTAGTCTGTAACCTGTTTACCAGCGCTTAGCGGGATGATCCAAATCAGATGTCTTTTTAGAATTTGGACTGACAGTGTGTCTTCTTGTCTCTCTTACGTTTCCACCCCCGTAAGTTTCATCTACATCCCTCCTGATTAACATTTTATAAAAATCAAAAAACTTTTTTTTCTGGGCAAAAAAAAATCAAACAATTAAAGCTAAAAATAAATATATTTAAATCTCTCCCAGCCAATGAGGATTAATTTAGAAGTTAACTATAAATAAGAAAATGTTTTAGGCTATTTTCAGATTATCAATCTTATATTTAAAAAATTTAACTCATGATTAATTAGAGTATATTATCACAAACTAGTATCTTCTAATTAAAGTGAAAAAATACTCTAAGCCTAGGAAAATTTCACGTCTGTGATCTTTGCTTGCTTTCTCCAGAGTAGCCACCTCTCTTAGAACTATGAAATAAAAAATACTAAGTAATTTAAAAGAATAATCCAGTTACATAAATCCAGATTATTATTTGGAAGAAAAATTACATAAAAGTTTTGAGTGAGACAAATTTATAAAGCACAAATTAGTTTTGTTCCTGTAATTTCACATAATAATATTGTTTTCATGCTTTTTCATAACGCCTTTCAACTTTTGCTCAAAATTCACCTTTCTTTTCAATATTCAGCATTTTTTAAAAAATTTTCTTTTGCTTTATTTTAGTTTTGATCTCAGTTCAGCCTGTCCTTTACCCAAGGAGTATTAGGACCAGCCAAGATAAGGCTCTATAAACTCCCCACTCCTAGCACTGTCCATGTTCCCCCGCCAAATGCAACATGCATTTCCTAGGATCAAGGGTTTGAGGACTGAAGGATTTTCGAGATCCTGCCCAGAAAAGGTTCAATTCAGAGATCCACTCTGCAACATCTCTGTCTGCCTTCATATGGGCCCTACTCTTTGCACCCCCCAAGGCAGGGTCATCATGGCCCCTGGACACAGCCTTTCCTTTTGTTGGAGAGTATCAGCGGTTTAACAGTTTTTCCTTGTGTCCAAATCAGCTGTATAAAGCTGAACAAATCACAGCATCTCTGAGTCTGAGTTTCTCTAGGAAACTTCCTAGAGGAAGTTCAGAAACTTCTGAAGGAGGAGGAAGGAGGGATGATTTCAAAGGTCATACAAATCACAGAATTCTTGTTAATTACATAAATGGCAGTAACTGGAATAAAATGTTTGCCTGTAACATATTTGGGTCTGAAGGATCTTATATAATGGGAGAGGTCTGGGTTTAAAAGGCAGAGGTAGTAATTTTTTTAATACCATGCAATAAGAAATTTTCAAAGCTACTGAGCAGTGGCTCTGCATTCTATTCTCTAAGAGACACATCCTGGCCACTCGCTCACTCCATGATCTCCTGCAGACCAGTGTCTGCCACTGGGAGCCCGGCTTGGCGCTTATTCAGCTGTTACCAGGTGTCCACCGTTCCCCCAAAACCACCATAGACAAAGGCAGTCTTCCCTCCTCATCTACTTCTCTGTAGCATTTGCCACTGTTGCCCACTTCCATTTTTTTGTTGTTGTTTAAATTCTCTTCTCTTTTCACTAGGGGCAACATAACCCTGATTCTCCTTTGATATTTTCTGACCACTCTTTTGTCTCATTCTTTGGCTCTTTCTCTATGCCCCCTATTAAAAATGACATTCTTTGACTCTCTTACCTTCACCAAGAAGAATCCTGAACCTGAACTCTCCTTCTATCCCACTCACTTATTCACAACACACAACCCTCTCTGGGCTTCAAATGGTTCCTGAGAAAGGGAAATTGCTGGACTTCATGATCCAAAATGTCCTTTCGGGCTATGCAGTGATATGTTAGTCTAACCTAATCCCATTTCTATATGCCACTGGTATGTAGTACAGTTTCAGAGAGCCAGTGCAAGTCTGTGATAGAGCTAAGACCACCGGGAAGTTATCACTTGCAGTGTGGGAAGGAATCTTAAACATCACCCTGTCTGAAACTTTCATTTTATAGCTGAAGAAAACCTAGTTCCAGAGTGAGTACTCGATTACCTCACAGCAGATGTGGGTATAAGAAGCAAGTCTCCTGGGTTCTCACATGTTACAAAACTGGAGATTACGTATCTTCCAAAGCTGGTTGAAGTGCATAATGGTATCAGAGTAAAATGTGATATAGAAGGTATAAATTGGTGTAGAACACTTTAGAGCTTTTTTTATCCTTAAAAAAAAATAAACTATACTGTAACTCCAAGAACTCTGGAGAGATATTTGCTATAGCCAGTACTTTACACAAAGTAGAAAGATCTGATCACATATAACATCTTAGATTTATGTTTTTAAATAGCCAAATAAAACAAAGCATCAAGTCATAGAATACATACATTATGTCATATGTTCAAAGCACAATTTAATAGTTCATATAATTTAAGAGTTACATACACACTAGCATATGAACAAATATTAGTCTACTAGAACAAAGCTTTAAGAAGACATTTTGGTATTGACATCCACATATTTATGGCAACAAATAATGATGACTTTAAACTTTCAATAAGATCTTTTCAAGGATAGGAAATTTACAGCATGAAAAGATGGTCAAACAAATGTACCTTTATTGCACTATTTATCTAACATGATGAGGGACGCAGCACTACTAAGTAAATTTTATCAGTGAAGTCTGTTTACTCTGGTCTGAAATGATGAATTTAGCTGAATTAGTCCCAAATCTAACTTTATTTTAGGCTTTATAAATAATTGCTGTTTGGTTCTTCCAAATGAAATAGGACACTGATGCTTTTCTTGAAAATAACTTTTGTCCTAATAAGTTAGTAAACTCTCTTTTTAAAGAACACCAATACACAAAATTTAATTTTTCTTTCAAGAATCCAGAATAAAAAGACAATGTCAGTTAAATCACCTCTAGGTCAGCTTTGAAATGATCAGTGGTGCTAAAGACTTGCTATCATTATCTAGAACTTTAACTCTGGAGAACAACCCCATCTTTCTCTGGCACATTGAGGAACCAAAGGGCTATACTACGTTTCCTAACAACCTTTTAGAGACCATTTGGTTGTATTTCGAAAACCAAAAACCATTTCTGTCCTGATGTTTCTTTTGTAGACCACACACAAAGGTAAAGATAATAGAAATGCAGGCACAAAACTAAGTGGACGCCACAAAGGGTGTGTCTGAAAACACTGAATTGACTGAATCTGAATCAGATTTCACCCTCGTAGACTTTAAGATGCCCTCAGCTATAACCGTTTCACTGGGAAAGAGCCTGACTTTCCCATTCTGCCCTGCTGCGGTATCCTTCAGGGGTTCCAAAAACACCACTCTTTTACCTGCACCTGCCTTCCGTTCATCAGCGGGGGCATCACTAGCTGGGCCGGGATTGAGAATAGATGAATGGGCATTGCTTTGGTTTAGCATATTTTTTTGTCTCTTGGCTTTACACCTGCAGGGACACGGTGTCAGATACAGGTACAAAAGTACCAAAACGATGCTGGCCACACAGGCGGCAAGAGTGGTAAAAGCTGTGTTAAATGCTTCATGGGCATGGGATCTGTTTACAGTGAAATTGCTCACATTTATTGTGACATCCACAGTTTCATTTAACAGGCGTTGCCTATTCATTGCAATACAGGAATACACTCCAGCATCCTCAAAACGAGGGCTTTCTATAAGCAGGCTTCCATTGCGAAACACATGAAAGTTTTCCACTTCTTTGTCCGGCTCCAGCAGTCTGTTATCTGGACTGACCCACATGAAATCAGTATTTGAACGACCAGTCTTGCTGTCACAGTGAACAATCAGCCTTTCCCCGACTTGAGCCTCATGAATAAAGCCAAGTGCACGAAAGGAGCCATTGATGATACTGTCAGAGCAATTCATAAAGCTATCCTGGAGCAGAAGCACCTGATGGGAGTGCGTAGAGTCAGACCACAGGCGACAGGTATAGTCATTCTTAAAATCCATCACTGAGCTAAAGTGTCTACGATACCAAAAGATCAGCAACGAGTTAAGGGAACAGTCACAGACAAATGGGTTTCCATGAAGGTAGATGCCTCTCAGCTGCTTTCCTGGCACTAAATTTATATGGTGCATTGGCAGGGAGGGGATCCGGTTATAAGAAACGTCTAGAAACATCAGTTCTGTCAGTTTGAACCTTCCTACATACAAATCCATGGGAAACTGCGTGAGAAAGTTTCCACTTAAGTAGAGTTTTTGCAATTGGGAGAGACCTCCAAACGCTGAAGGATCGAGATAGGAAATGTGATTGTTATAAAGTAGGAGCACTTCCAGAACCTTCAACTCTTGGAACACTGCACTTTTCACGGTCTTAAGCTTATTGGATGATAAGTCAAGACACTTCAAATTTGGAGTTGTGGAAAAACTGCCCATGGAAATGCTGGTGATGTTGTTATGACGAATAATTAGGGTGTTCAGCTTTCCAAACGATACTGGAATCCACTCAGAATCCAGAAGCCCAATTCTGTTGTAACTCAGATCCAGTCTCTTAATCAGTCTGAAAAGGTTCCCAGGCACCTTGGACAGGTTTTTGTTGGTGCAGCTCACGATGTCAGTGGCACAGATGCAAGCTGTGGGGCACACCCCGGAGGCAGCAGGGCTCACAGTCACTGTAATAACCAACAAACACAGCAGTTCCCTGCAGCCGGGTCTGACAACTCCAGGCAGGGTGAGCAGTGTGTGTAAACGCAAAGACATTATGGTCGCCTCTAAGTCTCTTCCAGGCGCCTTTGCCACCAGCTCAGCCTTCCACCAGTGAACCTGGTAAACAATCAATATTTAAAGAGTGGTAAAACAAGCAAAGTTAACTACCACCAGTTAACCCTTAAGAGGCACACCTTGCTTGCTTTCCAGTAACTTTGGAAATGGAGGTTTTATTTCACCCTGGGAACCTACGTAGCCTTTTTACTGTTAAATACAATCTTTCTTGGGTTAATCCTGCTTACAGATATCCACAGCCACAGTCTATCAATACAACCTTCTCAATATCAGAAACTCAATATTTTTTAAAGGTGCATCCTGCTTTGTTTTTTTTTTAATTCCCTCCTATTGACAAAAATAAAAAAAAATAAATACACAAATGCATGCTATAAACAATTAAACGGAAATACTTAGCAAGCCACCAGCCCAGAACACAACTCACAGAGCTGAGGAGCCTTAAGGGCTCTGGGGATAGGCCGCCGACGGTGGTGTCTTCCGAAGGTTTGTGCGTCTGTTCGGTCTCTGGCTGTCACTCTTGCATCTTCCGAGTTCCTTTCCCTCTAGCTCCCGGCGGGCGGCAGCCTCTCGCTAGCTCTCAACTTTGGGAGTTTTAAGCAGCCGCGGCGGCAGCAGCAACCCCAGGCGCAGGAAACGTCTCCGCCAGCTCCAGTGGATTCTCCTGGACTCTCTTCATTGCTGGGCTGCAGGTACAGGCTCGGCGCTCTGGCCGTCGTGCGCCCGCGCGCTGGGCACCCCGCTCCGGCAGCCGGGTCCGAGGGGCGGAGGCGCGGGCAGCCAGAGGGACCGGCCCCGCCTCTCCGCGCTCCGGAGGCTGCCGGACCCGGGGTCCCCGCACCCCGCCGAGGGTTTTATCCTCGCGCGCCCCGGGTCGGGTGAGACGGGTCCCGCCCCTGCGCGTCCCCCCTCCTGCGGGAACCAGCTCCGGGGCCGAGGGCGGGAGCCGGCTGGGCGCGTGGCTGGGGGCACGCGGCGCGAGCAGGGGGCGGCGGCGCAGCCAATCGGAGCGGCGGCCGGCGCCCCCCCCTCCGCCCCCCGCAACAGTCCCGCCGCCGCCGCCCGCCCTCCTCCTCCAGCTCTTCCTCGATCCCGGAGAGCAGGAGCTCGGAAGGGGCGGGGGTCCACACCGCAGGCTGGGGCTGGTGTTCCCTGGGTGAAGATGCGCTCACCCACTCCCGCCAGCCGCGTCTGTCCAGTCCAGAACCTGGTGGCGGTAGGCTGTTGAGAGGTTAAGGGGGACACCCCTAAAGACCCCACTTGATCGCAGCCGCGCAGGTCCACTGAGCTTTCCGACCTCTTACAGCTTTCTTTGGGCGAGGGCCAAGTGGGCTTCCACGGCGCTAAGTGCCGTTGGTTTTAAAGGTTTATAAAATAAACACAGAAGCAGCCTTCCGTCTCCGCCCACATTTGGGGAGATTTAGGGGAAAGGGAAATCGGGCATGTTCCCTGTCGTGCAACAAGGATCTTTACTTGAGGAACAGAGAAGGCACTGCGGGCACACTCTGAACCTCCCTGAGAAAGTTCTACCCCTTTCCTAACTCAGGAGGTGCCCATTTCGCGAAGGAGCGGCGCAGGAAAAAAGGCTTGGAGCCGACCTTCCACCTGGAATGCAAAGATAAGGGTATTAAGCTTTAAAAAATGCCCGGCTCGCTCCGGACAAGGATTCCAGGAGTTATTTGCAGGGAGCTTCTTCGTCCCTTCCTTGAGGGCAGAGGGCGCGGGGCGGCACCTGACTAAACTGTGCTTTGGTCCAGCAGGCAAGGAAAGGTGCAAGCGCGGGTAGACCACCCCCCTCTTCCCCCGTCCCCCCCAAAAAGCCAGGGTGGACAAATATCAGATGGAGGGCGTGGGGCTGATGAGCTTTTAGATTAAAAATCCATTTTTGTTTAATTCTGAGATCAATTTTAACGATAGGATTTATCTGAACCGAATGGCCCATTTGTCCATTTTATCCAGCTTAAAAGAAAGAAATTACTGCCCTGACAAGAGATACTAACCAAAGCAGAAGGGACAGGGACGGGGAGACTGTAAAGAGAACCAGGTTGAGAAAACGATGGGGGCAGGGCTCACTCATAACGGATAATATTAAAGAATGAAAGTGATGATAACAACCAACTCCCCTTATCCGCCCCCACACACACTTGAGCAACCTGAATTTAGTGAGAGTTGGTCCCTCCACTGTGCATGAATGGATGCACGTGATGGTACCACAGATGTACAGTGCCATATTTAAATGGAATTCTGTGCATTGTTAATTTAGTTAGCCTGTTTGTGGAATAAATCTGGAATAGCATTAGTAAATCAAGATTTTTCAGGTGAAAGCAGCTTATCAGATGAGTTTCAGTTTCACGAAAAGTTGAATTTTACCATAAGAATAATACAGCTTCAAATGCTTCAGGAAAGCATTCCTCACTGGGAGCTCCCAGGGAGGAGGCAGAGGTTGAGATTTTTCTTGTTAGGAAACATTTCCTAGTCTTCTCAAAAAACTTGGTCTCCAGACCTTCATTTTACAGTTAGAATGGTTAACAGAGAAATGAAATTAAAATTACTCAGAGGAATACTTTTAAATGACTAATAAATGACCAGATTTTTGCAGTATTTTACTATTATTCTATTCACAGGAAACCATGAAAGCGGAAGACCTGTATTTAATACAAAAATAGTCTAAAAAGAATAAGCGACTTTCAAAAATGGAAACAGTAGGTTATGTTATTATAGCTGCAGGCACATCATAGAAACATTATGCAAAGATTACACAGCACAAATGAATGGACTCAATCTATAGACGAGTTTATTTCTCTGTTTGAAGACCTGATTTGGGGGATTTTGCACACGTATCAAGGGGAAGGGAGTTGGGAAAGGAATAGGTTCAGTTAGCTTGGAAAAGGGAAAGCTAAGAGTTGATCTTAATAATGGTATAAGGTGTGTGAATTCATTTTGTAGAGGATAACTTTTTATCTTTCTAGCTTCTCTTCACTTTCTACCTGGTCCACTCTTTCCACTAGAAGGTAAATTCTACAAGGGCAGCAACTTTATGTCTTGGTTGCTGCTCTTTTCTTAGCTCCTAAAACCCTGCTTGACACTGACTTGGCTTTCGAGATTTTTGATAATAAACTGATAAATGGGGAACCTATTCTAGGCTTACCCCACCTGAGTCTGCTGGTTGCCAACCCATTCTATATATTTTGAAAAGCTTCTGTGAAAGATGAGGGGACGATGGGGGAAGAGGAGCCCTGCAAACATTATTCGAGTCTTGGATCTAGTAGCACCTGAAGGCCACTGCATATTTTACTTCCTTTTTAGTTACATCCTCCACTCCCTTCCTTTTTTAGCTGAAATGACTTTGAGTTGTGTTTCTGTCACTCGTGACTGAACGAGCCCTAGTACATAGAATGATGATAATAGTAAATCTATATTGGGCCATTATGATGTGCCAGAGACTAAGCTTTCTGTTTTACATGCATTATTTCATTTACTGTTCACCATAACCCTGTGACATTGTATAATTCTATAACCCAGATGGTAATTGTGTTCCAAATTATTTGAAAATGGAATGAAATGAATTTAGCTTGAGGTTCCATTTGAAGGATTTAGATTAGTCAGAAGAGACGTTTCTGACAGGGTAGTTCCAACCTGGAATGGGTTGCCAAGACAGATGGTTGAGTTGCCTTCTCAGGAGTTTAAAATAGGACAGATAGATATTCCTCCAGCCTTTTCCACGTGCCACAATCTATTGGTATTTTTGACCATTCAATAATGACTCCAACAGATAGTAAAAAGTAGATTTACATTCGGTATAATTCTGAATCTCGTGTGCTGAGATGGATGTGGTCCTGGGAGTATCTGGCTGGGTTTGGAAGTAACTCCTGTCTGGGAGCAGGGATTTGAACAGATGTAATCTCAGGTTCTTCTGGCTCTGTGATTTCCAGAATGTCTCAGGTTGCAATCAAAAACTTAAGAAATTAGAGATATGAGACAACGAATTGTTCGAGCTCTAGCTTGATGATTCAGAGTCATTTTTACTAATAAAGAATACTCTGATAGCACTTTATATCTTATGAAGGGCTCTCATATGCCATATCTCATTTGATTATAGCATGTATCCTATAATCAGGTGTAGCTGGGACACGAGCAGATATGTAATGTTGCCTCTTTTTTAACCTGGGGTACACATTGGTGTTCTTCAGGGATAGCGCTTGCTGAGGTTTCTGCCTCTGTAGAGCCTGATTATTGCACACAGGAGCTTTCTGTTGAGGTGTCGTCACCCTGGGGGGTGGCACTCTTGGTAGGGTTTTTACAACATGACTGTCACCTTGGCCCAAAGGAAACATATATCTTTGCCCACCCGCTCTGGAAGTGCACTCTGCTCCTGCAGCAGCCTGTTTTTCATTTGGTCTACTCCAATTATTTTTTTAAATGGCCTAAGATTTGTGGTAGAACCATCTCTCACCCAGTACTGTGTTTCTCACTATGTGGCGACTCGGGCACCAGCCCCTGTGCTCTCTGAATTCCAAGAGGCATGTGGCAAGTCGTGGCTTCGTCTTGGAAGCTCCCTAGGCTAAAAATGGAGGGGCCTGGGAGGACGTGCAAATAAGACCCACATGCCCTCTGTGGAAGAAGCCCACAGTGAGACGGACAACTCTTTAAGCAATCCCCACTCACCCATCTGATGTTTCTCCTGTTTTCAGGGACACAGACTGGATAGGTTCTTTTTAAAAAAATTGAGTTGAGATAAAATTCACCATTTGATCATTTTAAAGTATACTATTCCGTGATTTTAACATATTCACATTATTGTGCAACCAACACCACTATCTAATTCCAGAATAATTTCATCACCCCGCCCCATCCAAAGAAGTCCTGTACCCATTAAGCAGTCACTCCCATTACCCGCCTCTTCCCAGCCCCTGGCAACCATGAACCTACTTTCTGTCACTATGGATTTGCCTATAATGGACATTTTATATAAATGGAATCATATAATATGTGGCCTTTGTGCCTAGATTCTTTCACTTAGCATAATGTTTTCAAGATTTGGTTGGGGTTTTTTGGCTAATGGTTGTAGAACCAGTTGGGATCATCCCTTTGAAAGTCTGGCATAGTTGGTGTAGCTACACTTGAACTTAGAATATGGGGCATCAGCCCCTTATTATTTTCAGTCTTAAGACCTAAAGCCCCATTTACCCTGAGTCTTCAATTATAAAAGTGTTAAACCCCTGTATAATTACAGAAACCTAGGAGTTTTATGAGCTGAGGCAATCTAAGTTTTATTCTATGAGAAAATGTACTTTAATCTCTCCATAAACCCCAAGAAATAATAAAGCATATGACAATTAATGACTTCTTAAGTTTCTTTTGACTTCAAAAAATTAATCTGATATCTGATAACAATGTGTCTGCTATTGCCCAGCCCCAGGAACATGGACTGTTAGAACACAGGTACTAATCAGAGCAGGTCTAGGTTTAAAGTCAGTTGTCACTGTACTTTGCAGACACAAGCTCGTCCTCCTCCCTGGTGAATGGTGTCAGTCTCATTCTTGCTTCAGGAAAAGTAACTTAGGCCAAATTCTCGATAGTTGAGATGCCATTTTAATCTATTAAGTATTCAGTTATGATGGGGTAGCACACATTCATTGCAGCATTATTTCTAACAGAAAAAAATATGGTACCTCCTTAACGTGCAACGGGGATGTGGGTGAATAAATTAGTGTATATCCATCTGGCGTCGAACTATACTGTCTTTAAAAGTAATGTGGCAGAGAAATATTTGGTGACATAGCAAAAAATTACAAAAAGGTACTATTTCAACTTTTGTAAAAGAAAATACATATAGGAATTATATGTACACATAGATCATTTGAAATAGTATGTATCTGTCATAACAATGGTTTAAAATTTTTTTCTCTTTCCTTATCTGCATTTTCTATTCTTCTATAATACTTTTATGATAAGAAAAAGCACAATGAGAACTTTAAACTGTTCAGAGTTACCTATGATTAAGTCATGGGCATCAGTGTTTCAGCTTTATTGTGATTCCTACATAATAGTCAGAGATTTTAGTTTCAGAGAACAAAACTCTCTTCTGGCTTCTCAGGCAGGAAGTGACTCTGATTTCCCCTGATCTGAGGTATAATAATTGCTGTCCCCTCTTAACACTACAGTCATTTATTTGGCAAATATTTACCAAGCATCTAGTATGTGCTGGGCACTATTCTTTAGTCTGAGAATTACAACAACACATAAATGCTATGATAACCATGCAAGTCTTTTCTGGAATGAGGCATATATAGTCACTGACATATTTCTTGTTGGCCAGTTGTCCACATTCCCAGCTTTGGGACTCAGCACCCTTGGTTGAGATCAAGTCCCAGCAGCTGTGAATCTTTCTCCACAGCACATTCTTAGATCAGCCTTTGTGAAGGTACCAGGGTCCCCTGCCCCAGATCACCATTTGTTTTTCAGCGGGAAACAAAAATAAAAATAACTGAAAACCTTTTTTCCTAATCCTAAAAATACTATGTGATCATTGTAGAAAAATTGGAAGAGACAGGAAAAAAATGTAAAGAACCAGAGAATACCACTCATTTTATTGGTGAATTACATTTCTCCATTGTAGTGAGGAACCTGGGAAGTTTGCAAAAGGATGATTTTCTCTTTGTCATGATTATATACTGAGAAAAACAAGTAGACCCTTTTTTTTAATACTCTGAAATTCTCAGCCTTCAGGATGAAATAAGCAGATGATAATTTGCTTTATAATATCCAGTGTGTCAAAGCCATGCATCTGGCTTTACAGTTACCTCTTGTGATTTCGGTCATGAATGATAGGTGCTCTGATTTTCATTTTGCTCATTATCAGCCCGAAGGGATCATCTAATTGAATTCCTAAATGCTATTATATCTCTCAAAACTGGGGCAAATTTTGTCTCTCTGATAAATACAGATAATATTTAACAATCGCAGTTTAGAGAACTATATGCAGCATTCAGACTCTATTTTATGTCCTTTAAAAAGTATGCTTTCCTGTAGCAGTAATTAATTTATCGTACCTTTGTAAAGATGCTATCTGATTATTCAAAGAAATATCTGATTTGAAGCCATCATTAATTACTAGCCATATTAACACAAAATAAAGAAAAATAAAATTGAGAGAAAAAATAATAAACTCTATTATATGGCCAGCATTATTGCAAATACTTATTCAATTATTTTCAGCAAATACAAGGCCCTCTGTGGTAGATGTCCCATATATAATTTGCTCTGGAGTTCTGACCTTTCAGTTTGTAATAGTGAAAAGAAACATCACGTTCATATAGAGAAAGACAGACGGACCTCTGGAAAGATCCAAGAAAGTGGGCTTGGAAATGAGACGCAACATTTATGGCATTCTCACTACACACCAGGCGTCTTATTTAATTCTTACAAGGGCACGAAGAGATGGCCATCCCTATTTTCTAATGAGAGAAGTGGAGCTTGGTTGGTTTCTATAGCTTCTCCAAGATTAGTGGTAGAACCAGATGTTTCACCCACATCTGTCTCATCTGATCTCATACTTAACCATTAGCTCTAATGCTTCCCATTAGGGAGTAGAAGGGTTAGCCATAATTTAAATTCCATTCAGCAAATATTGTCAGTCCTGGCCACACTCCTAGAGCCATGATAGGGTTGCTCTCCTCTAGGAATGTGTAGTGTTATTTGAAATAAATATAGGATATAAGACAGTATACAATTCAATTTCAAATTGGATATAACCAAGAGCCAAAATATTTGCAACAGAAAATATGTACTCTGGGTATTCAACAATATTAATACAGCAGTTAGATCTGTGACAAACCATTTGAATGGTCAGGGATGAAAATCACCTCAGAATTAAGCAATGATAATATAAACTATATGGTCCATTTTATCCATGGCATTCACAATAAAGAGAACTATACAAAATGAAAGTAGTATCTCTTTCCTGGCACCTACAAAGGGTCTGAAACATCCTCTACTTATATGCCAAATAGCAATTATTAAAAAAAAAAGAAAGCATAAAGAATCAAATCCCTGGGTTCTGGTGCCAGAACTTTCACTTATTAACTGTATGTATACTTTTGGATAGGTGACCTGGTCTTTCAGATTCTTAGCTTCTCCATTTGTAAAAAGGAAATGTAGTACCAATATAACCACTGTTTGATTTCACAACGTTAACTGAGATGACACATATGAAAAGTGCTTTGGGAACTATAAAGCTATAAGAGTATTATGCTAAGTCCCTATCATGTGTTATTCATCTTTATTGCCCTGTGCCTTGGAAATGATCTGACACAGCACAGATGTTTAACAAATGTTTGTTGAATCTAATGGAACTGAAGCTTGGTTTATGTACAAAATAAACAGAGCTGGAGAAGTGTCTCACCACAGTGATTTCTGTACTTATTCTGTGGCTCCCTTGAGCCCAGTTGTACCATAGTACGGCAGGTTCTTGTTTGAAGGACCTGCCGTTGGCTTAGCCCTGCCTTACTCTCCATGGTGCCCTCTCAGCTGCTGCAGGCTGCAATGAGCCGCTAGTCTGCATGCCTGGGCTTCTCAAAGCCCCTCCTTAAAGCTGGCATGTTGTGGGGAACATCCAGGGTGGTGATCTTTAGTCAGGAGTGATGATTGGCAATCTCAACACACACTGGAGAGTACCCAAAGGATTTCTGAACTACAGAGAAAAGCAAAATAAAAAATGATAATAATAATTACTCTCTCCAGAGAACAGTTTTTGACATGCTGCTACTTGCTTCTTGGATTGTGATAGAAATGCATGGTAGGAAACCAAGGAAGATATCCTTGGAAGCTGTTGTGCAGAAGAGGTCAGGTGCAAATCTAAATAAGTTACTGGAGAATGAGCCTGCTCATGGACATTTCTTACTTTACAGAAACAGCAGGATGATGGAAAGAAAATATTCTGTTGTGGCAGTTGTCCACATTTATCTCAAAGCAGAATTTTCCATTGACTCAATTATATTTATTAAAACTATTGGACGTTTAAATTCCTCTTTTCTAAATCTCTTCTCCTGGGAAAAAAAAACTGAGAATCTTAGTTCTATTTTCACAAGCAGAATCAAACTGTTGTTTGTTTGTTTGTTTGTTTGTTTGTTTGTTGAACATGACTGAGGGAAAGCCGAATAGTGGGATCCCCAGACAGGGTCACCTTAATAATATCAACATAGGCCAGCATGGCAGATCCAGAAACTTAATATTTTTGGTGTCCCAGAGTTAACTTAATGCATGTAGAATGATTTATAATATAAACCAAAATACATACCTGTCAATTTAAAGCAAAAATCAAGTGAATCAGAACTTGATTATCAACCTAATCATATTCTCTGCCTATCAGAAAGTTTTGAGAAGCCAAGTTTATAATCATACATCTTTGGTAAGTGGGAAATAATAGAGAAGAGTATATAGTTAATTTGACGAGTTTAATGTTTAGCACTATCAAGCTGTCATAGCATGACAAATCCATTGCCACAAAAGAAGTATGTCAGTTGATAAGACCATGTATTCAGGTTGACTGGATATGGCACTATCATCCCTGGGCAGGAGGTGCCAAGCTGTTAATCAATGAAATCTTAAGTTACGCAAGAAATACAGTGACCTCATAATTCTGCCCCAATTAGAAAATTACTCTTTCTATTAAAGATAATCTCTCCTTCTTCCTTCGTCTATACAATAACAGAGAATGCAAAAGCAGAACAACGTTATAAATAAAGTCGATGGTGATCAAGCAGAAGAGAGTCAGATGGACAAAGAACACAGAACTCTTATCAGAAAGCTGCAGAGCCACCTGGCGAGAAAAGCCAGTCCTGAGAAGCAGGCATTTTGCAGAACCTCAGTAAAACATGATAAATACGTATATTGAAAGTAAACCAAATAACTACATGAGCATAAATTGAGTTCTGTCCAACCATTTGCTGAAAAAATTTCCACAGACAGTCATGAGACAAGGATCATGCAGCATGCACAGAAGAGGATTAGCAGAACAAGGGCAATGTCACCCAAATCAAGAAACAAAACATTTGCTAGCACTCTAAAGGTTATGTGTTCCCTTCCAGTCACCAACCTCCCAATGGTGACCACACTCCTGACTTCTAACGACATGTTAGTTCTGCCTGTTTTTATACTTTATGTAAATGAAATATGTAATCTTGGCTTCCATTGCTCAACTTTGTGCTTGAGAGAGTCATCTACATTTTTGTGTGTAGTTGTAGATCATTCTCACTGTTGTATTCTACCGTGTGACTATATCACAATTTAACTAGTCATTTTGTTGTTGATGTTCATGTGGGTAGTTTACAATTTTTGTCTATTTTGAGTATTGTTGCCATGAACATTCTAATACATATCTTTTGAAGGAGACCATTTTATACATATCTATTGGATATATATGTAGGAATGTATTTGCTAGGTCACAGGTTATGCATATATTCAACTTTAATAGTAACTGCCAGTTTTCCAAAGTGGTTGTACCAATTTATTCTCACAAGCAGTATATGAGAATTCCTATTCCTCCACATCCTTGTCAGCACCATCTTTTTTATCCTAATAATTTTGGTGGGTAGGTAGTGCTTTTAATTTGCATTTCCCTTATGATTACAGTAGCCTCTTCCTCGCCCCAGTCTGTGATTTTCCTTTTCTCAGTTTCAATCACCTGCTGTCAGCTGTGGTCTGAAAATATTAAATGGAAGATTCCAGCAGTAAACGACTTATAAGTTTTAAATTATGAGTCGTGCTGAATAGTGTGATGAAATCTCAGGATGTCCGCTCCATCCTGCTTGGGATGTGAATCATCTCTTTGTCCGGCATCTTTACACTGTCCACTCTTTTTGCCCCATAGACACTTAGCAGCCATCCTGGTTGTCAGATTGACTGTCACGATATCGCGTGCTTGTGTTCATTTAACCCTTATTTCACTTAATAGTGGCCGCAAAGCGCAAGAGTAGTGATGCCGGCAATTCAGAGAGGCCAAAGAGAGGTCGTAAAGTGAAAAGGTGAAAGTCCTCAACTTAATAAAAATTAAAAAAATGGGGGATGAGCACAGCATAGGAAATGCAGTCAGCAGTAATGTAATGGCTATGTGTAGAGCCAGATAGGTGATAGAGTGATCAGAGGGATTGTTTCATAAACTATATAAATGTCTAACCAGCATACTGTATACATGAAACTAATAGTAAAATAAAATAAACAAAAAAATTGTATGCTGAGATTGCTAAGATCTACAGTAAGAATGGATCTGCTCTCTGTGAAACTGCAAAGAAGGGAAAAGAAATTCAAACTAGTTTTGCTGTCACACTTCAAACTACAAACATTACAGCAACAGTGCATGATAAGTGCTTAGTTAAGATGGAAAGGCATTAAATTTGTGGATGAGAGACATGGTTTCTATCCATGGCTTCAGGCACCCACTGGAGGTCTTGGAACATATTCCCCACAGATATGGGGGGACAACTGTGATAAACTTGGGCAATTGTCATATGTTTATTGGCCATTTACATATCTTTTATCTTTTATGAGTTTTTTGCCCATTTTGCTGTTGAGCTGTCTTTTTCTTATTGATTTGTAGGAGTTCTTTATATATTCTGGATTTGTGTGTTTTATCATATATATTATATGTGTATAAATATATAGACTTAATATTTTATCCCACCCGTGGGTTACTGTTTTACATACCTTTGGTGAACAGCAGTTCTTAGGTTTTCATAGGTTATCACGTTTTTTCTTTTATGTTTGTTCTTTTTTATTTCCTATTTTAAAAAGCATTGCCTACTCTAAAGTCATGAAGATGTTTTTCTCTAAAAGCTTTATTGTTTTATTTTTCAATTTGTTTCACCAATCCATCTCACTATGGTCTGAATGTTTGTGTCTCCCTATCCAAATTCATATTTTGAAATCCTAATCCCTAAGGTGATGGTATTAGGAGATGGGGCATTTGGGAGATGATTAGTTCATGAGGACAGAACCCTCATGAATGGGATTAGGCTCCAGAGGGATTCCTCATCTCATTCCATCATGTGAGGACACAGCAGGAACCAGGCCCTCATCAGACACCAACATTTATGGTGTTTTTGTCATAGCAGCCCAAATGGACTCAGACACGTCTGGAATTGATTCTTGTGTATAATGTGAGGTAGAAATCTATACACATTTTTTTTCATTTAGGTATCCAATTGACCCAGAACAATTTATCGAGATGATCACCCTTTACCCTACTGCACTGGATGGTCGGTCTTGTCATAAATTATGTTATCATATATGTGTGGGCCTGTTATATTGGTTAGTTATCTGCTCTTGCACCAGTACCGCACTGTTTTGATTATCGTAGTTTTATAATAATAGTTCCTGATATCTCATAGTGTTAAGTTTTGCACATTTCTTCTTCCTTAAGAATGCCTTTGCTATTCTTGGCCTTTTGCATTTCCATATGAATTTTAGGATTAACTGTAAATTTTTGGTAAAAAACAACTTGGATTTTGGTTGAGAGCGCATTGAACTTATACCTTTACAATATTGCATCTTCCAATCCATAATAATATATATACTTTCATTTATATGACTCTTTATTTCTCAATAATATTTTATAATTTTCAATTAGAAGTCTTGTACATTTTAATTAGATTTATTTCTAGGTGTTTGAGTTTGTGGATGCTATTATAAATGTTTTATTTTCTATTTGTTTATTGCCAGTATATACAAATACGACTCATGTCATAGTCAACTCAGGCTGTTGTAGCAAAACACCATAAACTAGATGACTTATAGACAATAGAAATTTATATCTCCCAGTTCTGGAGTCTGGGAAATCCAAGATCAAAGTGTCTATAAAGATAAATGTGCTTATAGAAAAATACATCCCTCGAAATACACAGTTTAATTACAACTTCTTAAGTGATCATCCTCTTCCTTTTTTTAGAGCTCTTCATCATTAGATCAAAACACACATAAACATCTACCTGTAGCAAACATAGTAAGTTCTCTCACAACTGGAGGCTCACATTAAAGCCATCATAAGTGGGGAAGGGAAGGCTGATAATATAATGTTTATTTTAGTCTTTCTGCTTAACTTTTCTTTCCAGGCACTGGACTGAACTTACTTTTCAGAGCCAGAAATGATGATTGTTTATGTATCTAAATTTATTAATACTCTGCTCTTAGAAATTTTTAGGTACAATAGATTCCAAGAGTATTTTGGGAACTTCTCACTGGTGAAATCTAGATTGTATCCAGTGGAAAGCCAACAAACACATACTGTAAAGAGCCATTAATAATATAAATTTTTGGCATATATAAGACTCTTCTCATCTAGCATAAGGCAGCGTAGGTGCTTACTAAGAGTAATTAAATGAATGAGCAAATAAATGAAAAGTACTTTAGCAGCTAGCTCTATCTCCTCAGTTTACCCAAAGTACTGACACAAAGCCAAGTAGGATAGTGTTTGGAGTATAGCTAAAAATTTGGTTTTTGATTTTCCATCCTTTTTCTCCCCCTACTTCAAATTTAACGGGAAGTAAACTGTGCTCCGATGATGTCATAGCAGACAGGGCCATGCCCCTCTCCAAGTAAGGCTTGCCCACTGCCACACTGTGAGGAGAAAGTATTTGGTTTGGGGTCATAGTTGACATGCTTTAAGACATTTGTGCCACCTCCCCAGTTCCTATCTTTGAGAATTCCTGCCGTTCACAGTCTCTGCTATAAAGGACAGGCCTAAGTGGCCCTGATCCCACCCCATGTCCACCTCACCTTATTCTAAATAGATGAGGAACAGACTCGTGGACAAAAATAAGACTCCCAAGAATTTGAGCCAAATTACAGAAACCACAATCAGTGGTTGTGGACTTTCACTAAGAGCTGACATCCAGTGAGGGCTAAGGTTGGCACCAGTGCATGCCAAAGACAAGTACAACAAAATTTCAAATAATCAGAGGAAGCTAATACTATAGAGAAAAGAAATTAGACATGCTTAAAAAGGCAAGAAGAGTCAAAAGATAAAGAGTCAAAAAAAGAAAGAAATAATCAGTCAGAACAGAGACCAATAGACTTGTGTTTCTGACTTACTAGTTTGCAGCTTCAGTTGCTCTGAAGTCCGTCTGGACTTTGTTTTCTGCTTCTGGACATCTGTAGGATTGCTGGCTTTATCTTTACAGTTAGGTCCTCTTTTTAATTTGAATTAATTTCAGGAAAATTTGATTCCTAGCAACGAATAATCTCTTGACTAATGGGTTTCCCTCCTCCCCCAGGCACTCAGTGCTTTGGTGTAGCCCTGCTCTCTCGTGCGAGAGAAGTGATCTGAAACTTTCATGTTAGTGAGTACTTGGTTTGCTGACTTTTCCAGTAACATCTTAGGAAAGCAGTGTAGGAAGAAGGCAATATTAGATACTAAGAAATAACAATTCATGATATCATTTTTAGCATCAGTTAGAATATATTTTAGGAGTCTTCCCAGAGTACCATCTATGATCTCAGTAGCTGACCACTTACTCTGCTTAAAAGGGGTTCATCATTGCACATAAACCTTTTCCCATACCCATATACTCCACACACACACACCATATCAACTCTTCCGTCAAACCGTAAGTGCTTTGAAAAAAGGACCTATGTCTCCACCATCTTTGCATACTTAGCACCTCAGTGCAGTATCTAACAGCTGTAGTATTCATTTGAATGGATACATGTCATAGATGTAATTTGAACACATATTCTTTCTCCACCTCATGAATATTTTGAGAATGCTGGGGCCTGATATTCAGATATCATCTCTTCAGAAACCTTCCTTTTCCCTTTACCACTCTTTCTGACTTCCATGTATCCTTGGACTTAGGTGAGCACTGCTAGAATTGTTTGAAGAGCACAAGGAAGAGAAGAAAGCAATATTAGCCTTTATTTAGCCCAGTAAAAGAAGACTTAGCAATGGCCCATTCACATTCATAAAGTTGTGATTAAAGATGCCAGTATAGGCAATTGAAAGGGCAATTTTCTGAAGCAATTTTCTGAGCCAGCACAACCTCCCATTCCATCTGAGCTCTCCCAATATTGGCTCACAAATCCACAAGCTCGCATCCATTACATGCCAGTCACAAAACTGACTTTCGGATGAAGACACAGTGGGCATGTAGCATATTTGCAGCAGTGCAGGCATAAGTATATAAACCCAGGGACTTCAAAGGGCTACACTGTGCAGTGTTTAACTATTTCCTTGGAAAAGAGGCCATTCTCACAGATTTGATCTAAGGCCAATGAGGGAATACTAATAGAAACTCTCAAATACAGAACTATTCATAAATACTGTTTTAGAAAAATTATTTTCATGCATAAAAGACAGCTTTTTCTGAGAGACTACCGTTAACATTTATTTCCCTTTCCTATGTCATTAAAGGTAAGAATAATATTCAGAAAACTCAAAAGTCACATATGGAAATAAAAGAAAATTATGTTTTGAGCATGTTTGGTTCTCTAGCATATTATGTACTTTTCTTTTCTGGTACAATAGTATAATTTATTTTCTAAACATTTCAATTTTTACAGAATGAGTCATTGTTAAGGTAGAAACCAGCTAGATCATCCATTCATCAATCAATATACTTGCTTTTCTTTTTCTCGTATGTGTTTATCTTTTTACTAAAAAAGATATTAGGAATTTTTTCATTAGCAGTACTTTTTCCCTTTGGTTGTTTTGTTTGGTTTACAAGTAATGTGGTAAAGCTATCGTTAACTTTGTGTTGGTTCAGATTCCTGTTCATAATATTGAATAAGAAACTTGAGTCTTGTGCAATCCTCTAGTATCTCAAATCCGATGCCTTCCATACAGGAGATAAACAGAGAGCTCAAAAAGGGTGGGATAGAAAGGAAATGTTTTCTGTCCTTGAGAAAGGCCAATTGCACTTTAGCTTATTATGATAAATCCCTAAGAGTTGGCTGATTTTTATTTAATCATCTTGTTTCCATAAATTTGAAAAACCTAGTTCTCCCATCTTAAATATAATCACTTATGATATCGAGTTCATTTTAACGTATTCATTTGTTGAGCACATCTTTTATTATGTGTTCCAGAAGGTTCTGAGGAAAAGAAATATAGGTAGAAAAGAACAAAATATTATTTGGAACTAAACTATGATTATAGAGGGCAAAAAACATTGACCTGGGGAGTCAAGATAGCTGAATGCTAGTCACTGTGGTATTACCAATGAGTTGAATAGTTCTGCCATTTATTTGGCTTTCTCGTGCCCCTGTTTTTCCTTTAGTAAAATGAGATTCTTCCCATGACTGAAATCCCATTCAAAGACTCATTGACCCTTTTTTTTATCATTTATCTTTTGACCTATACTTGTGACAAAAAATCTTCTTAATTATTATGCATTTAATAATCCACTGTTTAGTATCTATTATATATTAAATACCAAAATTATTATTAGCTGCCTTAATATTTCTCATTCTAATTATATCAATGGAGAAAACTGTAATTTAAAAAAAAAGATTTTGGTTTATTGTGCTTTATTTCTAAGAAGAGAACTCAGAGACAATAGCTTTTATCTAAAACCACTATGCAGTTGACTTCCAGAAAATTCCCAAGAAACTAAATTGCTCTTAGCAATTATCTCCGTTAATATATTTATATTATAGACTCACAGGCCACCTGCTCATTAGAAAACATGGTCTACCAAAATCATATTTTAATGTCATTAGCTTTTAAACATTAGAAACGATTTCAATGCTCGAAAAAGTCTGGCGAGCATGATTATGTGTGGAAATTTTCAAGTAGAATGTATCAGGGAATATAAGTCGATTAAAGCATTTTGACATGTCTTACCAATTTTTTGTGCAGTTTCACATCGTGACTTGTAATAATAATAATAAATGGTGCAAAGATAATAGACTATTTTATCTACACCATTCCTCCCCCTGCCTCCTCCCCCAGGACTTCATTGTACAAGTATCTAATCAACACACTGCCAGTCTGCAAATAGTCTTTGTGGTGTCAGGAGGGGATTCTAGGTTTTCTTTTAAGGCCAATGCATTGTAGTGGTAGGTTGAACAATAAAATTCCCATTAATGGTCGGAAATGATTGACTACTGGCAATTTCATATGGCTCAAGCTAAAGAGCCTTGAGTTTGAATTCCAAATAGTTAATGGTACAATATTATCATCAATGTAAATAACTTAGAGAGTTTCTTCACTTTCTTTTTAGCGATTTTGGCATATATGGCAAAGGTGACGGTTGCTATGATTGAGAGAAATGGAAAATGTTTGTTAAGCAAGCATAATTTTTCAAATCCCAGTAGCTTTAAAGGCCTTCCATTCCTGTCCTGTATGCTCTGGTATGTCCTAGTAAGGTCACAGATAAAATTTGACACATACTTGGTGGAGTATCTAAATAGAAACTGTACTGAAGCAAATCAAGAACAGAGTACAAAAAAAAAAAAATCAAAGCACTGAGCAAACATTCTGAACTTTTGGCAAAGGAATTGGATGGCCTGAATCCCCATGACTCTTTGAGATATTAATAGTGATTCATTTTGCCATATTTGGGGCAGTTATATATTTATATATCATGCAGTGTGTGTGAGGCTTTCAAGGCTTGATGCCTTTTTGAAAAATGTGTTTCTTTGGAATAGAGCAGGGCAAGGAAGTGCCATTTTGTCACCTGTGTAGCATCCACCATACTGTACTCATTATATGCTAAGTAAAAGATGGGGGCTGCAGCAATGCCTGGAACGTGGCTCCCATCTGCTCTGCCAGAAGCCATAATGAAGTCACGAATTGCACAACAGTAGTAATTCACAGCTATTTATGATCATTTTAATAGCCAAGATCTAGATTAGAAGGCTGTGTTTACATGCCATGCAGCAGAATGGTTCCATGAATCACTCCCATAGTAACTTTCAGTCAAACCAATCAACCAGTTAATGAAAAACCAACCAGCAGGTCCTGAAGCTATGACTAACAGGTCTCCAAATTAGCCTTTTTTGATGCTCCACGTATCAGAAACAGAATTGACTCCTGCCCCATCCACACAGCCGCCCCTCCCCTGTCCTCTCTACAAACCACAGCCCTCCTCCCTTTCTCCACCCACACTCAAAACCCTGGGATCTCAGGTAAGTCAAAGGAGCTTTGGAAACTTCCGAAGAGCACCTGTAAACGTAATTTAAAAAACATGTTTATTTTTAGCACGTTTATTTTCTCATTGTTCTTTCCTCCATTTTGTGACTTCAATTAGTGATCCTCATAGCACATTTGCATCAAGATCAGTAGAACACTTTCCATTTGTCCATTTAAACTGACTTGAGGTTTTAGTTAATTATCACTTCCTGAGAGTCTGAAGGTCAGACTATTTCCTTTTGTTTCACATGGCAGTTAATCCTCTCATTAAGGGTGATGGAAAATGAATAATTAAACTTATGCCATTTTCTTGTTTCAGATAATGAGAGGAACTGAGATCCTAGAGATATCATATGAGAAGACAGGAAAGTGTTGAAGACTACTTCCTGCAAATACGTAAGTTTCTTTCCTCTGGTTTTATAGTAAAGAAGGTTCAGCTAAGGCTCTTCCGCCGAATTAAAATAAAACAAAATGAAAATGGGAACAGCTATTGGGCTCATCTTTGCCACTCACTGGCTGTGTGATTTGGGGAAAGGCAGCTAACCTTTTGACATTAATGGTTTTCTTACTTGTGAAATGGAGATAATAACCAACTTAGAGAATCGTTTGCATTAACTTGACCCGCTTTGTGGGTCACTTTGACCCACTGAGTTAAAGATTCAAGTTAAATTGTGCTGGGCCCTGGGAAAAAAACCCAGGTAGCCATGCCCTAGGAGATTCAACTTTTACCCATCATCTTCTAATTACTCTAAAAAGTTGTTTTTGGAGGGTGGAGGTCATAGCAAGCCACAGTGGATGACACCCAAAAGAGCACACCTGGTGAGGGAAGGTGTCTCTGTTCTTCCTCTGGTTTCCCATCTCGCTGGAAGCTGCTCACCCTATGCCTCCCAGTGCTGTTCCAATGAGACTAGTGAGCGGGCTACCTTTGTATTGTGACTTCGGCCTCACCTGACCGTGTTTTAGGGGAAATTGAAGCTCGTGCTGACTAAGAGTGGACCCATCCCCGTTGAGGAAGTCTCGGCCTCCTGAGGGAATACCTCACAGGCTAACATGGTCATTCCTTTTGCTGTGCCAAGCAGTGGGCTGTACAAAGTAGGGATAGGGCCCTGCAAGATGCAGAGTTCAGGAAAGCTCAATAGAAGAAGGGGGATCCTGGCTGGATTTTGAAAGACCAGTAGCTTTCAGATTTCCAGAGAGAAGGAGGGAATATGTTCCAAGTCAGTGAGGAGAATGAGCAAAGTGGGAAGGGTCTGGGATGAGCCTAGGATAGGAAATGTTCCCAGAGGCTGGACCATGGACTACGAGCGTAAGGAAGTAATGGGAGCTGAGCTGCTCAGACAGGGTTGGGCTAAGGCCTTAGACTTTATCCTGCAGTCAGTACAGACATTGGAGGGTGAAGGCAGTATTTTAGGGAGAAAAGTGTGTAGTGCTGTGCATGCAGAATCAGTGGGGATAGATTTGGTGGGAGGGTCCTAGAGCCTGAGGTAGTGGAGACTGGGGAATGAAAAAGAAAAGAAGATGCACTGTGGTGGCTACATGAGTTCGTGCATTGATTACATGCAAAGGGGTAGAAACCTGCTCAAAATTTAATTTTAACATTTAGTTTGTCAATGCTTTACCCAAAGCCGTCATTCAGTAAATACTGATTGGATTTTTGTAGGGAAAATATTTTGCCCCTTTAGAAAAGGTTCTAGTAAGAAAGAAGCAGCTTTAAAACTGCTTCTGGAAGAAAAAAAGTCACAGGGGAAAGCGAATGGAGCATGAGTGATTGAAAGAGTGACAAAATGCTGGTGTCTTTCAAAAGAAAACACCCATGAGCTGATGCTTAAATGTGACAGGTACTTTCTGGCAGCTCTTTTCTTTCCTCATAAATATTGGAAAATACTTTCTATATCTTCCCATAAAATGTAAAAAAAAAAATCCTAATAATGATGCCATTATCATTTTTAATTGAAAAACATATGAAAGTTAGAAAATTAAATCTGGAAGAGAATTTAGATATCCTCTCATCCTTTCACAGAAGGGGAAACAGGACAAGAGAGTGATGACCCACCCAAGCTGTCCAGTGGAGCCTGCCAGACCCATTGCTAGAAAGTAATTGCTTTGACTCCTGGTCTGGTGTTCTTTCTGCTTTGCCACAAGAATCTCCAAATACAATTTTATTGCTGACATAGAAGAGCTGGCGCTTTCCATTTTCTCTTTCTAATATCAAGAACTGTTTTATAGGCTAAAATCCTCACATTTCTCCTTACTGCGTAATTTTTCCTTGTTTATGGAATTAAATAATTAACGGTGAGGTAATCCTTGTGGTGAAGATACCATCACCCAGGGCAGGGCAAGTCATGTAGAGGGAAGGAAAGTGGGTGTGCATAGGAAAGAAAGTATTCTGGCCAGCCTGCTCAACTGGGGTTCAAGGTAAGGTGAATTCACAAAGCATCAGCAAACTGCTGGCCTTGAATTCACATGTGCCCATGTGGACTATCATCCAAGGCCTTTAAGCAGAGGCATGAAGCTCCCTGTCAGAGAGTCACAGGAGTCACCTCTGTGTGAGTCTCTCTTCTCCGTTTTCGTAGGAGATCTAAGATGATTCAATAACCACTTCCAAAATGGGGGCAGGGTTCTCCATACCACCAACCAATTCTCCAACACCTGCTGGATATCCTACAATTTAACTCAATTCTTACATTATCTACCTGGAGATAGCATCAGATCCCACTGGTTAAGGGCTCGATTCTACAAGAGTGCCTCCCTGCCTCCATTCCAGATGCCAATCACAAGTCTGGTTATTACCTGGGCTTCTGGCCCACTGACTATTAATTGGAGGTCACAATTACCACCTCTTTGGGTTCATTTAATTTGCTAGAGCAGCTCACTAAACTCAGAGAAACATTTCACTTATTAGATTATTGGTTTATTATAAAAAGATATAATTCAGGAACAGCCAGATGGAAGAAATGCATAGGGAAAGGTATGGGGAAAGGACACAAGAATTTAATGCCCGCTCCCCGAATCTCCACGTGTTCATGCACCTGGAAGCTCTCTGCACCCACCTACTTTGGAGATCTATACAGGCTTCCTCATGTAGGCATGATCAATTATAAACTCCATTTCCAGCCCTTCTCCCCAATCTGGAGCATGGAGGGTGGGGCTGAAAATTCTAAGCTTCTAATCATGACTTGGTCTTTATGATAACCAGCAGCCCCTATCCAGGAGCCCACCCAGAGCTGCCTCATTAGAACCAAAGATGCTCTTAGGGCTCTTATCACTTAGGAATTTACAAGAGTTTTAGGAGCCCCGTGTCAGGGACTAGGATGAAAACCAAATATATATTTCTTATTATAAATCATAGTATCACAGGGCCCCTCCCCTTGACCTTGCAGAAGTCTCCACTTCCTACAGGGTTCCCAGTAGCCTCAATTCCCTGTTCTCCGCTTTTCCTAGAAAAAAGTTTAATTAAAAAAATAAATTTATGCTGCCTTTTTCTTTTTCCTCCAACCTTTTTCATTCCTTAGGCCCAGCCTCTCATCCAGGTTAAATTGCATTTCTCCACCATAGCATACACAGTTCAGGGCCCCGCTTCCTCAGCTTCCTGTCCATGGCACCTTCTCCCCCAGACCTGTTTCTCTCCATATATTAAGAACCTGTGCTGGGGAGGAAGTGCCCCAAGAACCTCTGCAGATAAATGCTGCTGACTCCTTCCCACCGTCTCGGTGACCTGGCCTGGGCTCAAGCACAGGGAGTCCTGTCAAGGGAAGCTTCGGGTTTAATTAACAGAAACTCAAACAGTTGTATTATATTAAAGTGTACATAAGGTTAGAACATGTGCAGTTGAGGTCTTTGAAAGGCCATTGTTAGCACAACACGGTGACGTACTCAAGTACAGCAGGTCTTGAATAATGTCGTTTCTTCAATGTCATTTTATTACAACATTGATGAGATGCTATAGGAACTTAATTATTGTTTATATCAATGAGCCTATAGTAAAATTGGTTTCTTCATACGTAGTATCACTATAGTTCCAAAAACCAGCCGATGATGCTAAGTGAGGACTTATTGCTGTGTGTTTTCATTAGGATGTTTTTCCATTAAATACTTTCCATTAAAGCCTGTGAAGAGATCTATTTGGATGTCTGGCTTTATGATATTTTCATTTCAAAATTGGGTCAAAGAGAAACATAGTGATAGGTGGTAAGTTTCTTAAGCTTAGATCTATCTTTCACATTTTATAAATGTCAACTTTTTCTGTAAACTAAAATTTTCAGAATTAGCTAGAATTTTGAACCTTTTTCTTTTATGGCCATCTTAAGTTTTTGATGTTTAGCTTATCGGACACTTATTCCTTGTATTACCATGTTTCTATTCTATAGATTCCCCATCAAGCTGTAAATGGTGAGGATAGATCTTCTGATTGTAGGCATTCATCTCATTTCAGCTTTCTTTCTGTCTTTCTTAACTTGTGTTTCTTTAACTTTGGAATCATTTGGTGCTGGGTTATATTGAATCTAGCATCAAGGTTCAGTTGATGCTTCATTCATTCACAGGATGTGCTGGACGTGAACTATATGCTAGAAATGTTCGAGGTGCTGAGAAAATCATTGTGAATAAAAATACTTGTCGTCTCTGCTCTTGTGGAGCAGTCAAGCAATAATCTAATGATCATACAATTAGTATATAATTAAGATTGCAATAAATGAGATAAAGGGAAAAATATGAATAATGAGTTGACGATTTCCAATGGTTACAATTTTATCAATTGGAATTCTTTCTGTGGAAACCTATTTAAACATTTGTTTTAAAATTTAAAAATGGATGTTAAAATAAATGTATATTTTACAAACACTTATTCATTATATAGAATTATATTGCCCATTTTTTATTTTCTGCCTAGCACTCCTTACTCTTTCTTATTGTAACAGTTATTAGAGATGGTCACGTTGATTCAAAAGAGGACTATTTGAATCTTTCCCCAGCATTTTCTACGTGGAGCTGCTGGGAAGGTTTCCTCCTTGTTGGTTGCGCAGTGGAGATGATGTGACTCTGGGCTGCTATTGTCCATGCCCATCTTCAAACTCCCATTAGCACCTCAGGTTTGGATACAGGAGATTTAAACTCCTATTTCCAGCTCAAGTGAGTTTGACTCAGTTTCTGTCTCTTGCTAACCATGAGTTCACGTTAATACAGAAAGCAAGCACTTAATGTTGTGAATATTTCTTAGTATGGATTATTACAAGAGGCTGGGCTGCCTGGGCATATTTTCAGATTAATCCACCGAGGTTCTGATATTCTTGCTTAATATTCTCGAAGCAATTTTTCCTTACACCATTTCCCTAATTCTTTGTTCTGAGTCAGTTAGGGGAGGAGGGTGGAGTCAGTCTTGATGTTCTTCATTATTGATTCACATTCCTGAAAGATTCCCAAAGTTCTGATTGATGAATGCCTGTGCCAGATGTCATAAGTCAAAGGAGTCACCATGGTGCATCTGTATGAAGAAGCCAAGGATCTTTTCACAGGTTTATTGACCATTTGCATTTCCTCTTAGGTTTCCATTACTTGACTTGTACAACAGAATGGGACCATCTTTAGAATACGTCCTGTTATTTCATTTCTATTTCTTCTCTTCTTTAAACTTAATGCCTCTGATTACTCTATTTTATTTTAGAAGTGTATAACATCTCAGAGCTTACACAGACTTTGTTTTGGCAGATTTCTGATAATAGGTAGAAACCTTTCAGCTTTTGGTTTCATCACAATTCAGATATTGAAATGAAAACTAAACAAAATTTCCAGCATGCCTTTAATCTCAGTTTAAATTAGTCTAGGTTAAACAAGAATTACCTCTTTTATAACACTTTACTTTTGTACTTTCTGAAGAACAGAATTAGAGGCAAAATATTATAAAAGAAAGTTTCAAGAAGTTTAGAGTACTAGCTTTAAAAGTTTAGAGTGCTAGATTTAAAAATCTAGTAAAGTTTAGAGTACTAGATTTAAAAATCTCTGAATTCTACTATTTTCTGTGACACTTTCAGTAAGTCATTTCCTTTTCTTTCTCTAAATGAGGATGAAGAAGAGAGTTAAGCTATATCCAAGATTCTCGACCCTGGCTGCACATTAGAATTACCTGAAAAAACTTTTTAAAAATATTGATGCCCACCCAGGCCAGTTAAATCAAGATCTCTGGGAGTGAAATCTATGTATCAGTATTATTTTAAAGAACTACAAGTGATTTTGATGTGCAACTAAGAATGGGAATGACAAACCTGATCATCTCTAATATCCCTTGCAGCAAACATCTTTATGATTCTAAAACATGCTGAGATTTGGGCAGTGTTGTAAAACCCTTTAGTGATTTGTAATGTAGTAAAACTGAGATTCTACTTTATTTTTCTACATAATGCGATGACATTTAGAACTGACCTAAACAGATGGCTTATATGATGTTTGCTAGTAGGTGAAGTCATTCATGAGTCCTCTTGCTTTTCCCCCTCCTCCTATGGTATTTATGTCTCTAAATAAAACATTATTATGGGCTTTTGTTGAGCTAAAAAGTAAATGAACATGTACTCATGTTTATAGCAGCATTATTCACAATGACTCAAACATGAAAGCAATCTAAGTATCCATCAACAGATGAATGGATAAGCAGAATGTAGTATGTATATATACAATGGAATACTATTCAGCTTTAAAAAGGAAAAAAAATTGTGACATATGCTCCAACATGGATTAACCTTGAGGATGTTATGATATGTGAACTAAGTCAGTCACAAAAGATAAATAATGTATGATTCCATTTATATGAGGTACTTAGAATAGTCAAAATCATAGAGACCAAAAGTAGAATTTTGGTTGCGAGTGGTTAGTGGCAGGGGGCCGAAGATATGGAGCTATTGTTTAACTGGTAAAGAGTTTCAGTATTACAAGATGAAAAGGGTTCTATGGATGGATGGTGGTGATGGTTGCACAACAATATGGATGTGTTTAATGCTTCTCAGCTGTACACTTAAAAATGGTTACGATGGAAAGACCGTAGAAATTTGTGGCCTTTTGTGAGTATTGCTCAAGACTATGTATTTCTCGATGTTTAAAAAAATATATAAGGGTTAAGATGGTAAATTTTATGTTATATGTATTTTACCACAATAAAAAGAAAATTTCTTTTTAAATAGATGAACAAAGAGGCATAAATGAATGGTCAATCTGTCATGTAAATCGCTAATCTAGAAGACAGCCAACAATCACTTCTTCAGTCCCCACTTCGAGATTAACAACAAAAACATTGGGTTTAAAGTATATACATGAATTTTGCATATATGGCTGTCAATGAAGAGAAAAGAACAGAGTAAAATAAGACCCACTTCATTAAGAAAAATTTATGAAATCAATAGCCATTTAGTCAACCAATTAGTTATAACTTATAAGCATATTTCACCCAGGAAATGTTTGATAACAGTTTGGGTTGACAAGGACAATGTGTCTAGCATGGAGTTCCAGCCCAAATTTACTAACAAAATTTGATATCTCTGCTGCACAAGGAATTTAAAATATTACTGGGGAAACAAAACCTTTAAGACACACAAAGATACTCCACGAAACCCTTCTCTATTGCATGACAGAGACCATAAGTCCAAAAAAAGAAGTCTCAGCTTGAACTTCAAGTGAGAAATATTTCCTGGAGCCTGTTATGTCACCATTTGGGAACATAATCAATGAAAGGGTCTGAGGCTTCCTGAGAAGCTGCTTTGATCACAAAAACATGAGCTTCATTTTTAGATCAAACTACTGTTTGTTTTTTCTTTTAAGATAATTATTGATTAAGCTCTTCTCTGCTGAGTCAATAACCAACTGTCAGTTAGCAGAGGTTGCTCAAATGTGAAGTTTGATTTCCCAAGCTACAGACACAGGAAAACATGAGGTCAGAGCACCAAAGGTTTGAGCTCTTCAGTTTAAAAACCACATGCAGTATGAAAGAATGTGCTGGTGTTCTTTGAAGTCTGACTTACATAACTTCAGATTCCAAAGAGAGATACATTTCTCCTCCCACTGAATTCAGTTGCTTTAGAAGCAGTCCAATTTTTTTTAAATTAATTTTTGGTAGAACTAAAGAGTATACTTAACATTCAGGTTGTCTTAACAATATAAGCCCAGGGCCGCTGTAAACCTCATATTTTGAGTCACAAGGACATAAAGATGAAAAGGGCATCACTCTGGTCTGGAAAAACTCACTCACTCTCTAGGGGGGAACCAACACCTACATGAAAACGGAAGACCGCCTTCAAAATGCTTCGAAATGTATCTGCTCTCATTTTATGCTAGGAAGAGCATCTTCATGGTTTCCACTGACCTTCAGAAGAAATAAATACTCATTATATTTTTATTTATATGTTTATTGTATATAGTTTTAATTGTGGTAAAATACACATAAACATAAAATTTACCATTTTAACCATTTTCAAGCATACAGTTTAGTGGCATTAAGTACATTGTTGTGTGACCATCACCATCATCTATAGAACTCTTTCATCTTCCCAAACTGAAAGTATACCCATTTAACTATAACACCCCATTTCCTCCTTCCCTACCCTCCAGCAATGACCCTTCTACTTTCTTTCTCTATGAATTTGACTGTTCTAGAGACCTCATATAAGTGGCATCATCCATATTTGTCCTTTTATAACTGACTTGTTTCACTCAGCGTAATGTCCTCAAGGTAGAGTTGTTTTTGTTTTGTTTTGTTTTTAAAGCTAATACTTTCAAGGGTCTCATAAACAAGCAACTGTACTTGTTCTAGCTGAGGTCCCCGTTTATTTACAGATCTTATTAAAGAGTCACTTATCTCTGTGGTAAAGGGAGCTAAGATGTCATTTTGCATATAGTTAAGGGAAATCACTGTCATTCATGAATTGTCTGGAACCATCCAAGGTTCCGTGAGCTCTCAAAAGCACCAGCACCTCTCCTAATAAATGTTTGTGGAGGTTGTGAAGCTTTTCTACAAGAGGGAGCGAGAAGGCAGCCAGCCTGACTCAGAGCGGCCACGCCAGCCCCCGGCCCACATGGCTCTACACTTGATTATGGGTGTGTATAACCATCTGGTATGTGGGTTTAGCAATAAGAATGAGAGACTCAGGCTCTCCATGTCACATGTTGCTATTATTTTATTTAACACTGTTCTCTGGCCAACACTGCACAAGCACTGCATAAACCTGAAATTCTTCACTACACTCTTTATTGTACAAGGGACACTTCGCCAAACTTGCTTCAGGGGGTTGAGTCTCCAATCCCTGGAAAAGTAGCCATATTTCCTAATGCTTTTCAAATACGAAGTCTTGAGTGTTTAAACTCTAAAAGCTGTGCTGTAATTTTTTTTTTTTTTAAGTAAGTGCTATTTCTAGGCAAATTTCACTATATTTCATTAGGCTTCTGTCCTGGAGGAAAATACATCCCTCTGTATTCCGTGGTGATAAGGCAGGAAATGAAGTAACTGTTTTTGTTCACTATATCCTTTGCTGTTTCTATTTAACATCCTGATTTTAGCTAAAAGTTTATTTGTAAATCACAATTCTTTGTGTTGTACTTTAGCAAATGGAAATTTGTGCTTTCTTCGAAAGAAAGTCACTTCCTAGGTACATTATTTCACCATAATATCTTCCAATGTTGTAATCCCGTAACAAAAATTTTATAAAACCATTATTTGCAAATGTTCATATTTGCCTTTCTCTTATGCTCTTTAATAGACTCCCCAATTCTCCTCTGGGCTCCAGTATTGAGATATTTAAATGCTTCTCCCTTCTACTAGGAAACTAAAGTTCCATTTCTACAGAAGAGTCTCAATCTGCAGCAAACTACTCGGGCATGTAAGAGATAGTCTTTGATCTGCCCCTGGCACATCCTACTGCCCTATTGGGTGAAAAACCAAAAGGAAATTCCTTTCTCTTTCTTCCTTTTAAAAAAAAATTATTTTAAAATTATAGTTCACATAAAATATATTATTGAAGTTATACAACGTAGTGATTTGACATTTATATACTTTATGCAGTGATTACCACGATAAGTCCAATAACCATCTGTCACCATACATAGTTATTACGGTATTATTTACTATAATCCTTATGCCATACTTTACATCCCTGTGACTTATTTTTTAACTGGCAGTTTGTACTTTTTAATTCCTTACACCTCTTCACTCATTCCTTCACCTGCTTCGCCCACAACCATCAGTTTATTCTTAGTATCTATGAGTTTGTTTCTATTTTGTTTTGTTTGTTTTGTTTGGTAGATTCCATTTGTAAGTGAGATCATATGGTATTTGTCTTTCTCCACAAGTCAATTTCGCTTAGCATAATACCCTCTAGGTCTATTCATGTTGTCACAAATGGCAAGATTTCTCTTCATGGCTGAGTAATATTCAGTTTATATATCTTCTTTATCCATTCATCTATCAATGGATGCCTAGGTTGCTTCCATATATTGTCTAATTGTAAATAATGCTGCAATGAACATAGGAGTGAACACATCATTTCAAATTATTGTTTTTTGATTTCTTCAAATAAATACCCAGTGTACATGTGTGTATCCCTTTATTATTTATTGTAGTTATACATGCTCTTATTAATTTTGTCTTTTTAAACAAATTTTATTTTTTAACCATCATATTAGCTTTATCATTGGTTGATCCACTGCTTTTACTAAATGTTTGCTTTTGTCAATGAGATTTTTTTCTTTTTTATGTTTTCTTATTTTTAGTTTTGACTTTTTCTTTTCCACTTGAAGAAGCCCCTTTAACATTTCCTATAGTGAGGTTTAGTGGTGATGAACTCCTTTAGCTTTTGCTTATCTAAAGAATTCTTTATCTCTTTTTCAAGTAACCTTGATTGTAGTTTTCTCCCTTTCATCACTTTGAGTAATCTCTGTTGTAGTAATCTTAGTTGTAGGTTTATGCCTTTCAACTCTTTGAATATGATGTTGTGCCATTTTTTTCTGGTTTGCAAAGTTTCTGCTGAAAAATCAGCTTATAGTCTTATGGGGGATCTTTTATATGTAACTAGCTGCTTTTCTCTTGCAACTTTTAAGATTTTCTCTTTATCTTTAACTGTTGGCATTTTAATTAAGATATATCTTGGTGTGGCCTTGTGGGTTCATCTTGTTTGGGACTCTCTGTGCTTCCTGGACTTAGATGTCTTTTTCCTTTGTTAATTGCACGAACGATTCTGAGACCCACGGAGCCAATTGAGATTAATTATGAGCCTTTATTAGCCGGCTGGCAACTGACTCTCTACCACACAGGGTTAGAGGAGAATCAGCCCTGAGCTTTCAGAGGAGTCAGCTTATAAAGCTTAAGACCATATCCTGGTGGTCTTCTGAACAAGCAAGCAGATTACAGAAGCGGAAGTTGGCTGTTAGCATATCTTTGCCCAGAACCACACTCTTAATTAACAAGTAAGTGGATTACAGAAACAGACATTGGCCATCTTCATATCTCATACAATACACTTCCTCACCCACACCCAAGCAAGTAGGACAACTTCTGGTATCTAAAGATATTTCTTCCCTGTAGGAAGAGATTAGCTAGTTGGCTTAGCTAGTTGGCTCACTTGAAAATTTTCCACCCTTAACACCTTCACCAGGTTAGAGAAGTTTTAGGCATTATTTCTTCAAATAGATTTTCTGTTCCTTTCTCTCTTCTTCTTCATTTTCTGGGACCTCTATGATGCAAATTATTGGTATGATGTTGTGCCAGAGGTCCCTTAAACTACCCTCATTTTCTTTATTTTATTTATTTATTTTTTTTTTGCTATTCCAATTGAGTGATTTTCACTACCTTATCTTCCAGATTGGTGACCTGTTCTTCTGCATCATCTAATCTACTATTCCCTCTAGAGTATTTTTCATTTCAGTTATTGCATTCTCCAGTTCTGATTATTTTTTGTATCTTTGTTGAATTTCTCACTGAGTTCATCTACTCTTCTTCCAAGTTTATTGAGCATTTTTATAATCATTGTTTTAAACTCTTTATCTGGTAGATTGCTTATCTCTGTTCTATTTAGTTCTTTGCTAGAGTTTTTGTCCTGTTCTTTTGTTTGGCACATATTTCTGTGTCTCCTCATTTGCCTGTCTCTCTTTGTTTGTTTCTATTAGATAGATCCACTACATCCCCTGGTCTTGAAAGAGTGGCCTTATAAAAAAGTTGTCCTGTGGAGTCCAATGGCATAAGCCCCCTGGTCACCAGAGCCAGGTGCTCCAGGAGTGTCCCCTGCCTGGGTTGCATGTGCCCTCCTGTTGTAGTTGGGCCTCAATTGCTGCAGGCATGCTGGTGGGTGGGGATGATTCTGAGTCTCACTGGCTGTAAAGATTGGGCAAGACTACTGTGGATGATCTGGTATATGAGGGCTGACTCCACTGAGCGAGATTTACTTTGGAGAGGATCTGGTGCTAGCCACAGCCACCCGTTGGGTGTGTATGTTGTGGAGCTGTTTGGGTTGAGCTCTAGTGCTAACCTAGGCTGGCCAGCACTTATGCTGGTCCTGGGGCAACTTGGTAGTAGCTATGATGCAAGCTAAGGCCAGCAGCTGCTTGTGTGGAGGATCTGGAGCACACCTGCAAAAGACTCTGACCAAGGTGATCAGGTTGAATGGGGTGAGACCTCAGGAATGAAAGGTGTTCACCAGGATAATGGAGAGTGACGCCTTCCTGCTCCAGGCCAGCCAGGTGGAAAGAGAGCACAACAAAATAAACAAAGGAACAATGACATCCACTAGCACTTCCCTCCCCAGAGAGAGTTCCCATTGATCCCTGCCCCTCTGGCCCTCCCCCTAATGTTATTCTTCCCCCTAATTTAATTCCTCCCCATATGACTCAGGCACTTGTTGACCTGCTGCCTCTGTGCTGGAGCTTGAAGCAATTAAGTTTGTGCATGAGCCCTTTAAAAGCAGCATCTTGGTCTCCCACAGCCCCTCTTCTCTTTCAGACATAATCTGGGCCGGTTTTCAAAGCCAGATGTTATGGGGACTCCTCCTCTTCTCAGCACAGGTGCCCTGGGCTGGAGAGCCTGGTGTGGGCCTGGGACCCCTCGCTTCTCAAGGGGGACCTCCCCAGATGTCTGTCCTGATTCTTAATTGCCACACAATGGATGTAGGACCTGACCAGACCACGTCTCTGTCCCTCTTACTTTCAATGTGGTTTCTTTATATCCTCAGTTATAGGGAGTCTGTTCAACTAGCCTTCAGGTGGTTCTCAGCAGTGGTTGTTCTATATTTAGTTGTAATTTTGATGTGTATGTGGGAGGAGGTGAGATCAAGATCTATTTACTCCACCATCTTGACCCCATAACTCAACACTATCTTGACCTCACATCTCAAGACTTTCTCTTTCTCTTAACTAATATTCCCCCACTCTTGGTAGGTTTGCCTTTACAGTTTATTATCAAAAACTTGCTAATAGAACTAGCTTTCTTCAAAATTTCAGTCTCCTCCGAGTTATATGGAATGTCTTATTTATCCCATAAGTGAATGCTGGGTACTGAGTCAGGCCTCTGGGATGCACTAAGATGGACCAGACACAGTCTATGTCCTGAAAGAGAAAGGAGAGGACTCGCATTCCCTTACCGTACTATAAGTCAGGGTGTAGTATGTGGTATAAGAGAAGGCTGTGAGGATTCAGACGGGCAGATTTAGGGTTCACAGACAAGTGAAAATAACCAACTTTTCGTGAACATATACTATGTATTGGGCACTGTGTTAGGCAGCTTATGTGTATTAACCATTAAGCATTTTCATCCCTAATTTAGAAATGAGGACACTGAGGCTTCGTTAAATGTGATTGTTTGCTCAGTTGTTATGCTTTTTACTGCACTATCCCTGTTGTGACTGGAATAACCAGACTCAACCTGAGTGCTTTGATTATAGAGGCAGTGTATTAGCTGGCGGCTGTCCTTCCAAAGGAGCAGCCCCGAAAATGCCAAGATACAAGGTTTTTAAGCCCTAAATTCTATTCCTCATTCTGTCTTAAACACAAAGGTCCATCTTTCTCCTATTCACTACCTGTCAACCCACTGGTCAGGTGGGCAAGCGGGAGTACAGAAGCAGAAAGCTTGTTGTTAGAATGTTATGTTCCTATGGGTGATTGCCTATGTTCCCATGGGCAATAGCCAGTGTTCCCATGGGCGATGGCCAAACAGTAATTTTCAGCTTATATAAAATTGATTATTTTTCATGCCACGCAAGCAAGCAGGGTTACACAGGCTAAAATTGGCAGTTAGCGTATGAGCTCATTGTTACAAGTTTCATGATTAACAGAATGCGGTTAGGGGCTCCAGAAACTAGGCCTAAGGTATAGACTTCCTTTGTCCAGTTTCAGGTTTTAATTATCCTTTAACCCTTTCACATTTCAGCAGGCTATCACATCCCATGATAATAACACTTCTTACTTCATGTCCTGTTATTGATCCCAATCCACCTCCCCACTAAAAAAGGAAGAGAGAGACTGGAAGGATTCAGTCAGCTCTTACCAGATCTGAACTGCCTTCTAGTTTGCATCAGAAATTTGTGGAATGTATATTCAGAGAAATATATGTGCCCAAATGGTAGCCAAAAGTGTAATTAAAATATATATATATGGTTTTGAGAGCCGCCTATTTTATTTAGAGAAGCACACTGGTGAATTCCTTCATGAGTGTACATAATTCTTTCCTCCTCCTGTGATTCCAGTTAGAAGGGAAAAAACTAAGTTTGGAACTTGAGTAATTTACTAAAGATTTTCTGGTGATAGGAAGAGACACAAAGCCATAATAACACTTATGTAGATAAAGCAGCAAGCAAAATTCAGATTCAGAATACTTTCTTGAGTATCTACTATGCGCCACTACCTTAAAGGCTTTACTTTTACCATTTTATCTTTATTGCAAACTTGGGAGCCAGATGCTAATCTCAACTGACCCAAGAGGAAACTGAGGCCCAGCTAGATTAACTGATGGAATTTAGATTCAAACTCAGATCCTCCACCTCCAAGTGCAGCTTATGACTTGAAAGCAGACATGTTTGAGATCTAGGCAAAGGCTTTTCAGCTAAATTACAGTCTCTTCCATCAAAGCTGGAAATGCAGCTTTCTCCACACTGGGTTGTTGCCTTAGCACACCAGGCAAGAGACAAGAGAACATTACCCCTGAGAACAGATCTGTGCCAGATATGCACATTCTAACTCAAAATTAGGCTGCCCTGGGTTAACAGAGGCTGCCTCCCACTGTTCCTGCCATCACTTGACCTGTAGAGCTTTCTCAAGAAAAGAACAATTGTTTCTATCTGGAAACCCTTAAGGTTGCTACTACCAAGCCCTTCAGGTAAAGCAGGAATGGAAGCTATTATCAGGGACTTCCACCAAGGGACAGGCCTCAGGGCAAGTAAATCTTAAAGAGCTAGGTAATTCCATCCAGATTATTTTACTCCAATGCACAACAAGTTTTTAAAAGCTTCTGCTTTCATATTTCCCCGCCATTATTAAGCAAGGTTTAACAACACAGTCTGGAGATAGAAATGGGGAGAACATTTGGGAAGTTAAACTATGTGCAAATGAAGACTTTAACTTTTGTTCGAATTACTTCAAAGTTAATACCTTTTCAAAAAGAAAAAATACAGCAAATTAAGTCAGTTGTAGTCTAATTCACTGTGGTCTGATTATAATGTCATGCTCATATAGATTACCAATAAATGTTTGTAGGAATGAATAAATGGATAGTGGTTTTAGAACCTTGCCAAAACCAAAGGTGGCAACCTTCTCTGGATTAAGCTAAATTTGGAATCTTTACAATAATGATGGAGGAAATTTCAGGCACAAGAATCAGAGAGCAGTTAAAAGCTTCTTCAAGTGCTCCTTTATTCTCTGCCAAAACCAGGATTAAACTACCTTCCCATGGTGTCTGCATTCCATTCTGGCCTCTGCTGGTGTGATTTCCTCCTCCCTCATCCCTTACTCCTCTTTCAGTGTCTGCCACTATCTGGACCTTTGGTTTTGCAACTTCAGGGGGTGAACATGAAAAGGTTTTGTCTGAAAGTCATAGTCATGCTCCCCAAGTACATTGGCAAACTGCTTCTTAAAAGGAAGGTACTGTGAACACTAAATTACCTCCTCTTGAGCAGAATTCTTTTACCTAATTGGAGATGGGTTCAATAACCAGGTCCTTCATTTGGACACTAAGAGAGTTTTCACAGAAATTTTAAAGGCATCACAAGTTCTATATGTTGCAGTAAGTGTAAATGCCCTCTGTAAAAATGTTCGTGAAACTTTAATGCAATTACAGTGGTCTTATTTGTTAAGCCCACTTGTTTCTCAAAAGATATCACTCATTGGGTCATATGTGTTAGAGGAGTCAGGCCTATAAAAAGGAAATATTACCAAAAGTCTTCCAGAACCATTGGTAAATGAATGAATTAATAGGTGAATGAATGAAGCTGTTAAGTAAAGTGTATAGAATGGCTTTATTCAACTGGCCCATAGAGCCTTGCACCTCCTTTGGCAAATCTTGATTGGGAATTTAAAAATCTTTAGTATTTTAAAGAATTTTTCAATGGCTTTTTAGCTCCTAAAGTTTTGATTATTAAGATTCTTCTTTGGATTGCATTAGTTCAAGTACATTGTTGTAGTTCCAGTAATAGCTTCCTTTTTTAAGATTAAAATTCTTTTCTTTGAGTTGATAAATTTCTTTAAAATATTCAGTCTTAGGGCTTTTTTGTTTCAATCACACATGAGCTCACGTGGAACATTTAAATTCTTAGCCTAAGTGTATACATAGCACTTATATTATTGAGTCAGCTTTCCTATACTGGCATTTAAATACTGTGATGTACTTTTTAACTTTTTAAAAAGTCATCTAATGCCTACAAACAAAAGAACGAAAAATTATTTGTTTTGTTTTCTCATTTTCTCTTGGTTTTCTCCTCTTCCTTCTCCTCTTCCTTCTTTTATAAATATTTTAATTAGAAAATAATCTGTTTCATTGCTGTTAAAAAATGTGGTATGGATTGAATCTCATTCATCTTAGAGATCAAGCTTTATATTCATCTGTCATGCAACCATTTTTTCTCTAAGTGATGATTATCTACAGCAGTTTGGAGGCATCCTTTCTGATTTATACCTCCTACATGTTCATATAATCCTTTTATGTATAACTACAGTGAAAAACAACTGTATACAACCGTGTGAACTGCTGAGCTATGTTCTGATCCGGAGAAATTGTATCGATTTTTTTTTTTTTTTTTTTTTTTTGGCATCTAAGAGCATGTATTAGCTTAGACTGCTATAACAAAATACCATAGACTGGATGACTTAAACAACAGAAATCTGTTTTTCATAGTTCTAGTGGCTGAGTAGTCTGTATCTTGTTGCTGGTTGATTCAGTTTCTGGTGAGGAATCTCTTCCTGGCTTGCTGAGGGCTGCCTTCTTGCTGTGTCCTCACATGGCAGAATGAGAGCTCCGGTGTCCCTTTTTCTTCTTAGAAGAGCACCTATTGGATTAAAACTTTATCTTAATGACTTCATTTAACATTTATCATTTTGTCACAGACCCCATCTCCAAATATAGACACATTGGGGGTTGGTGCTTCAACATATTAATTTTAGGGATACACAGTTCAGTCCATAGCAGAGCACTTAAGCTTTTGTTCAACGTCAATAAAACCATGTACCTTTAAATTAACACACTAGAAATCTATATTAAATAGACTTATGAAAAATTTAAATATACAAAGTATACAGAAGAAGAAAATATTCCTGAATCGATCCCTCCATGATTTCTATTAGCTTACTTACTTAGTATTTTGTTTCAAAATATAACAATCATTCTCTCAATATGTTTCTGTTTTAATATTACCTTTACTAATAATATTTTTGGGGGTGGGGTCTACCTGGTGCCAAGTATCCAGAAGACAAATACAGAAAAAGTGTCGAGGTCTGCTTTTTAATCTGTAAAAACAAAACCAAAAACAAATATTAGCCTAGATAATATCTAAGGTTTTTTTCCAGTTCCAAAATTGCATAATTTACTTTATTTTGAGAATTTGGCTTTCTAAAAGCACAGTCAGATAAGAAAGTTTGACTTACTTTTGTTACATTAATTTTATCTTAAATGGAGTAGGTAGCGAGCAACTTTATAACAGTTTATTACTGATATAGTATAATGTTTTAATAGGTAGTTGAGCCAAAGTATTTGTCAATCTAAATGCTAGTTTATCATTAATTGAAAATATTAGAGTCATAAAGTCCTGGACTGTGTCAACTGTGAATGTTTGCAAAATCTTATTCTTTACAAAGCAACAGTACTGGCACAGTAGTAACATTGGCATAAGGAAAGATATATAGATCAATAAAACAGAATTGAGAGTCTAGATATAAACCAATGTGTCTATGGTCAACTTATTTTTGACAAGTGTATCAAGATGATTCAAGAAGAAAGAATAATCTTTTCAACAAATGGTACTGGGACAACTGGATAGCCACGTGAAAAAGAATGAAGTTGGATACTTACCTCACATGATATGTAAGACTTAATTCAAAAGTCTTGATAAAAAGACAAAAGCATACAACTCTTAGAAGAAAATAGAGGGTTAAAATTTTATGTTCTTATATTCAGCAATGGATTCTTAGATATAGCACCAAAAGCACAAGCAACAAAAGAAAAATAGATAAATTGGACTTCATCAAAACTAAAAATTTTTGTGCATCATAGGACACCATCGAGAAAGCAAATAAACAACCCACAGAATGGGAGAAAATATTTGCAAATGGTACATCTGATAAGGGACTTGTGTCCAGAATACATAAAGAATTCTAACAACTTAATAATAAAAAGACAAATAACTCAATTACAAAATAAGCAAAAGATCTGAATAGACATTTCTCAGTATAGAAAGGAATAGAAAGTAATAGAAAGTCACTAAACATTCTGCAGCTGCTTAATCTTTTAGTCAAAATCCATAGTATGAGAAACTAGATTGAAGGAACCTCTCTCCTTCCGATCTCTGCCCTCAACAACTACCATTCTTCTTTAGAAAATGAACATTTCTCCAAGGCATTGAGGAGCTTCTCTCTAGGCTGTAGTTAAGTCTCTCAAATCTAGAAAATGAGAACCTAGAGACAGGTACAATCCTTGGTGCTCAGATGATAAGTGATTTATAAGTTTATATTGCTCCTACTTATACAGCTTGGTGGTGCAGTGCAAATCTTATCAAAAACTGGTTCAATGATTTAAGATTTATTAAGAGCTCTACAATGTCCTGTCCATTTTTGAAAAGTCACAAAAGAAGTAGTCATTGACCTCCTGGAGATTATAACCCCCTAAATCAAAAAGAAATACCTTATGCCCATTTTCTTTTGTTATTTTCTCATTAGAGTCAGAGACATCTGAGTTTCACAGGAAGCATATTATAGTATGGGAAACAAAATGCAGAAAAAAAGGTTAGTAGATTCAAGTGAAGAATTTAACATTTAACATTTGATAGAGAAATCTTACTTTCTAGGATAATTACACAGTTATTCATAGCCTAGATTATTTAACCAAATATGAAGCTAGGTAATTTTCAACAAAACAAGGTGCTACCTTTGATAGCCATCATATTAAAGAGATTCATATTCAATTACGATTAGAGGTCAAAACAAAAACTTTCCTACAATTTTTATTAGGTAAAAAAATTTTTCATGTTTCTGAACACTAAAAATTGTTCTGTAATGTATAACAGCATTACTCAAGCTTTAGAATAGCCTCTTCTTAACGGTGTATGAACATAGCCTCATATATATCTACATTTGCCCAGACATAGTTGGATTTTAACTGTGCAGAGGTCAGATAAAGGTTCTTAACTTTTTATGACATCAATTATCTATGGAGGACAGAAATTGCAAAAACATTGCCCTTTAAAAGTCTCATCCGATCTATGGTTAAGATACATGTACTTTTATTAAAATCAACAAAACGATGCACCAAAGTTCTATAATCAGTCCACCAGGATATTCTAATCGGGTGTAGTGATATTACATTGTGATTTTAATTCGCATTTCACTAATGGAGCTGTCCTTCGAGGCATGTGAGCAGTACCAGTGATCTGGCCAAGGGCACTCTGAAACAGGCATCCACTGCTCCCTTTGGTGCTCTGCCATCATAATGACTTAGCTGCCTCTCCTCCCATTCTCTACTCCTACCATAACAAACTAACTTAATTCTCTTTACCTCAAAGCTTCTGCTTTCTGCCTTCTTTCTGTATATCTCCTTGCTACATTCCTCTCTGTATATCTCAGGTTCAAAGTCCCCACAGAGAGTGATAAGTCAAAGTGTGACCCTCCAGAATGGTGTGCCCCCTTGGACAGAATTCTCATGCCAAGTTACTTAAATGTCACTGGGAAGCCTATAGATAGTTGTCCTTAGATCAGGGGCCCACCCCTAGTCCAGTCACCTGTGGCTAAGAATCACAAATACGAAGGACAAAGAAGAGACTGTGTGTCTGGCAGAATCCCAGCAGGAGGCAGTGTACCTCACAGGCATGGAACACAGCCTGTCTATTACAGCCATCTTCAACAGTAGAGTGGACACTGATTGGACTTGCTTGGGATGGAATGAAGAACAAATTTCCTTATGATGGGCTCAAGCAGTGGTTTTCAGAGTATGCTTGGCATAAAGTCTGAAGTTCCTCCCTTAAAGAGAAACTTAGTAGGTAAGACTCTGAGCTCTCTATGCCCTTTTTCAATCAGAACGGTTTTGTATTATTCACTTTTACATGTTCAATTTTCAAATAAAAATCTCACTTGAAGATAAAATTCCACTCTTCACAAAAAGTGAACTGAGAGCCACTGAGCTACAGGAGTACAAAAACTTTATGTGAGTAATTTTTTTAAAGAGGCTTTCATTTTTAAAGATTAAGAGTTAATAAGATATATAATGAAATAAAGATGTCACTGAATGTATTTTACCCAGGTTTTTTTGTAAAAAGCTTCTGGGAAGGATAAACAAGAAAATAGAATAAGATTATTTAACATTATATTCTTCATCCCAACTGTTTTTTTGTTTTGGATGTTACCATGGGAAATTGTTTAATTATGATTGTCAATTTTTTGCTGAGTAGGATAAACATTTTGTTACCAATGAGCAGATTATAAATTCAAAGGGTTAAAATAACATATTTTTACAGCTGTCTTGTTTGATTGTGTTTACAGACACAGAACTGTCACGTCAGGGTAAAAGTTTATATTCACTGCTGGTTACATTAGTAGTTAACTATGTCAAATTTGGATACATCACAGCAATCACACACATTATTTACATTTTAGATCAATGTATACATTATATTTTATTATGACAATCATATTTGTTATGCTTAGTCTTTAGCATAGGATGATCATCTGCCAAGAACTTTTTATAAAATTGAAGGCATCTTGATGGTATTTATAAATATTAATTTGAAGAGATATATCCTTATTCTCTGAGTTGGGACATCCTAATACCTATCATTTACTTAAAAGATGACCCATCTGGTAAAAATGTCAAGCCACTGTTACTTATTGACATGGCAAATAAAGTTATCTGAAACTCTTCTAAGCATTCCACTCCTTAGGCTGAACAAATATATCCCCAGATCCTTCTCTTGAAAATGCCCCCAAAATGCCTTCTTTCACCAATGCAAGGCATCAGCCTTCCTTTTCTTCTTCTCAGAATCTCAGTGTATCTCTGGTTTAAGCAGAAAACTATTCAACTAGTCTTATGTCCTAGAAACTTGTTGGTCTATGTGAAGTCGTTAGGCTAAGGGACAGGCTTCTTCTGACAGTGAAGTCAGTTCAGCCATTGAACTGTGTTGTAAGTCAATGGCCTTAAGTAAACTCTTAACCCTACCCAACTGCCTCAGAAATCGTGCTGTCAGTTGCAAGGGAGGCTGGAGAGGATACTGCACATGACTCAGCCCAAATGCATCACTGTTACTGGAATAAAACCCGAATCATGACCTTCTGAGGCTGGCAAGTAACAATCCTCTTAAAGTTGAATGGCAGCATTCAACTTTAGTACCATTGCTACTAACACCCAGCTGGTGCACAGTCGACATCTGTGCAATTTAGGTTGGAAGTTCTTTTTGTTAATGATTATCATTAGAAATACAGTAGTATTCAGGGAGGAAATATAGTACATTTGGGGAGGAAAATGAAAGAAATATGACAGTGTGTTAATCCTGTAACACTGATGGGTGGACAGCGGTTCGATATACTATTCTACTTTTATTTGTGTTTAATATTTTTTTCATATTTAAAGCTTAAAAATACAATTAAAAAGCAATCGCCCCTCTTTCTTATAAAGGAGGATCTAGAGAATATTTTCTATACATGTAGTTTTATAAAATAATACAAAGTTAATTTAAATCGCTGAGACACAAACATTATTTGTTGACTATTTTCACGTTTATAAGTCTGCACAAAAAATTTTGGAATTCAATCTTTGATAAACTATATAATGCAACATGACATCAGCAAGCCTATTTTCCAAGTACCTTAAGGTCCATGATTTCTGTAGCAGAGATTGCAGTAAGAGACGAAAGATGACTTCAACACTGTCCTAAAAAGATTTCCTTTACCGATGCCCCAATGTGGTATCCCTCATACAGGGCCCTGAAACAACAGAAACAAAATGGGTAGATGATTGGACCAAAGGCAGTTATGTGTTTTTCTGTTCAATGATAATGGCTTAGGTTTAATTATGGGAATGGACTAGTGGGAGGAAGAGGGGGTGCCCATCATGCCAACGAGATTTGGAAGAATGACTGTGGGAGTTCTGGGTTCGGGCCTGGTAACCTGATATTTACTGAGACCTGTTGTTAAAGATAAACAAAGCCAGACATTATTTGAAGTGGTGAGGATAGATTTTACTCAGCACCAAACCATTGCTTTAGGGAAGAGGATCCAGCATGAACCAAATTCAACTTTGCCAAAATAAAAGGCAGGAGACTTTTCAAAGGCTGAAGTATGCTAAGGGAAAGGACCATAAGGTGTTAAGAGGGTCGATCCATGTGTCTAGATGACCTGGGTTTGTTAATTGATGCTTATCCAGAAGATAAACAAATGTCTCCTATCTTTAGGACAGGAGGCATAGTGCAAGCAAGGCACCCACTGAAGTTAGGCCCTGATCCTCCCACAAGACCGTGGGAGAGTTATATTCCTGACTACAAGATCTTTGAACAAAACTGTTTTGGGTAATAGAATTACATCTCAAAGGCAGAGATGTAATTTCTAATTACAAGCTTTCTAAAATCTGTTTGAAGGTGGGGGTTTCAGAGGCTTATCTGCCTATCTGGTTTTGGCTTGGATGAAAACAGTAAATTCTCCTGGAAGCATTACATTTTTTTCAGGCAGATACTTTAAGGGAGCTGGAGTCATCGTAGGAGTGCAGCCTTGAGCTGTTAGAAGCTGTGCTAGTGTTTGTTCAAGCAGGGCAAGAGTGGATGAAATCATTTGTGCCAAGAGTCTGCAATTTTTATAGGCCAAAGTTGAAGGTCTAGTCAAGAAGAGGGTGCAGAGGAGCCCAACTAGAATTTGGTCAAGGAAGGAATCTTTGTCATGGCTCAGAGTATGTACTAATAAAATCCTGTTACATATTAAGTACCTCACAGCTCCTTAAAGATCAATATCACAGTACAAGCATAAGATGCATCACAACAGGTATCTTACTTGTCAGAGATAAAGAGATAAGAAACCCTAGTGGTGATTTTTTGGATATAATTTCCAGCGACCTAGATCTCCAACTGCTTCATGATGTGAATAATCAATCCAAATGTAAAAGCGTTTTCAGATGCTCAAGGATGCATTTTATAACATAATGGAGCATTTTGTGCCACACCAAAGAATAAAGAGGAGATTTAGGAAATGCAAGGCCTTTTTTAGATTGGGATAGGAGATATTATGAATTTACTTTGTAGACAGGACTATTTATTTGTTTGTTTTCCTTATCAGCATGGAACTCCTTCTTCCCTTGCTTTCTCCTTTTCTTCCTTTTTTTTTTTTTCAGTTTAGTAAAAGGTAGAGAAGACATCCCTTATTAACACTTAAAGCAAACAGAAAGTATTACATGTATCTGCTTAGAAAATAGAAAATTGAAACAGAGCAAAAACCATACAAAATGAAAATTACAAGCCATCGCTCCTCTCCTGAAATGACTCCTTCTCGTCCAATCTTTCACCTCACAGTGACACAGCAGAATACATATATACATGTATTCACGTGTATTTTTAAATTTATTTTTCTTCTTTTTAATCTATAAAATAAGGCTCATACTATATTACCTCTTTACTTGTTGTTTTTTTTTTTACTTATTGCCAAATATTGAAAATTGTTCCATATACAAATTTACATTATCTTTTAGACACCAGTATTTGCATTTATGGATTTATCTTTCTTTTATTTCACAATTCCCTCCTGATAGAAACTAATCATTTGTATTTTTTTCCATTACAAATAATACTGTAATTAATGAAGTTTGATGTCCCTAGATCTGGGCGAACCTCTTTCAATATATCCGTATAGTATAGTAAGATCCATGTAAAGCAATTGCTTCTTCAAAGAATACGTGCAATTTGAATTTTTGTAGATAATGACAAGTTGTGCTCCAGAAGGGTATTCAAATTTACACTTCCACCAATGGGATACAAGAGCCTTTTTCCCCTTATACCTTCATCAGGAGAGAGTACTATCCAAATTTTTTTTTTTTAAGTTGATAAGTATCTCATTATTTTGCTATTTATTTCTTCTATCATAAGCATCTTTCATCTGTTTACTGGCCATTGTATTTTTGTATTATAAGATTCATGATAGTACCTCTTACACATTTTTTCTATTGGTTTGTTAACCTTTTAATTGATTAGAATGAGTTATTTGTAAAATCAAGAAAATTAGACTGTCCATCTGTCAAAATTTCTAATGGTAAAAATAAATTATCTTTCTTCATCATAGCAGATGGAATTATTAAGCCCTCTTATAGAAAATTTCAGCCTGATTCCATTTGAAAATGAGATATAGAAGATGACAAAAGCCAAACTCTTACTTACTTTAAAGGATAAGAGAGTAATAAAAAGGCAGCATGATGTACCCAAGAGAAATCTGATCTATCAGAGTTGGGAAAGCAACCAAATATTCATGCCTTTATAATCTGCATATAACTCGCACGCAAGAACTTCAAAGAGATCACTCTTTCATGTAGGTTTTCAATATCTTTGAGAATCCTGAAACTTCCAAATTTTGAGTGATGCTGCTTACGAATTTTAAGTTCTGTTTTGAGCATCTCAGCATCATTACAAAATTATATTGAGCAACTTTTTAGGTTAAAATGATATCATACTAGAAGGAAAGGCAAAATATAGCAGGAGAAGCATGTTATAGAAAGAGCATCACGATTAGGGTCAATAGACTTGGATTCTGGACTTGTCTCTGCCAATTTCCTGCCATGTAACCTTGGATAATTCTCTCAGTTTCTCTGTGTCTCAGTTCTCTCATTTATAAATAAAAATAACATTTCTACCTATCGAATAGGTTGCTTTGTGAATTAAAAGAACTCATGGTAGAGCATTTGGCAAACCATATAACACTTTCATTTTCTTTAATTGTTGGAAAGCAACGTATCTGTCTGTTACGTTCAGCAATGGCTTCCTGTTTGTTCTCCAATGAGTGAAAGTTTGTGATACTGATTACAAAACTTAATATAAAATTTTCTCGTGAAGCGGGTATAAATATAACCGCTTTTATTTCCTTTACATTTAAATAATAACATATTTTGATTAAAAGTGCCCATTTTAGCTTCTTATTTTATCATGATAAATATATGTCTTCGTATATGGAAATGATTAGAATTGGAATCATCAACAAATTCAAAGCAGTCCTTTGCAAAATTATGTTATAAATTATATATTACAAATTAACATTTATATGTTATAGGAAATAAAATATTTAAGTCACATGAAGTAAGAACTACAAGAAAGCTATTAGAGAGATTTCTTAATAAGAAGTATTTCTAAAATGTTCCTATTCTAATTTCTAAACATTTAGAGAAATAAGTACAGAGTTTTCAGATTTGTTTGTTTGTAATTCTGGTAAAAATGTTTGCTTGAAAGCCCAAGTTTTCTGACCTATATTATTGAGTCTCTTATGCCCCTGGCATCTTGGACTGCCAAGAAATGTGTATCAAAGTGTCAGGGACAGCAAAATATGTTGTCACTTTCAACTCTGTTTTATGTATTAATATCTGTACCCAAAACCTCTCTCTTCATTTAATCAGTGAAATGAAATGATATACTGTCTTTATCTTGACCCACATAGAAAAACACAACTGACATATCAGTTATCTCAGAAGACAATGGAAAATGCTTCACATATTTGACTGAGGATATAAGATATTTTTCCCTTTAGTCATGATTGTGGTTGTGGTATGCAAAATGGAAAATCTGCTCAAAATACACTGGTTGAGCAGGGAGAGGGGGCAAGAGCAGTGAATCCCTCTCCCCTTGTATGTTGATGACTGGTATGTCCTTAAGTGTGCCAAGATATATTTACTTGCTGAATATCCTGACACAAAACAAAATGAAATAAAACAAAACTTTCTTAGGTAAAACTGATGCATTTCCTAAAGTGGCCTTGATCTAGGGGTTGTTTCTAAGATATTTGTGGTACTTTCAGATGACAGACTATACATCTTGAAGGTGTTTCATACTTAAGAGACTGGTGTACTTAAAAGGATGGAATTGCATTGTAAATGCAATCAGAAAACTATGGCTTAAGTCTTGGTTTTGCTCTTTACCAGTTACAGAGCCTTGGGAAGGTTGTTTAATTTTCTCCTCACAAAATTTCTGCATAAGATATAGCACGAGGCCAACAAGAGAGTGGAGATTAAATGAGTATACATAAAGTACCTGGCACGAATTCAGCACTCGGTGTTAGCTATTGATATTCCACTTTTGTGTTGTTTTAAACGTGTCTATAATACCTAATAATTAAAAATCTATACAGTTTTAAAAATGTTTTCACACACATTATCTGATGTGTTTCACGTAACAACCCATCGTCGTAGACAGAGCAGAAATTGTCCTATTTGGCAAAAGGAGACAGCTTAGAGAAGATCTGTGACTTCCTCAAGTCCCCACCACTACCGTGTCAGGGAACCATGATATGAATCCTGGTCTTCCAAGTCTCCATGCTCTTTCCCACAGGACAATCAACCCAGTATAATATTGAGTTGACACGTGACTCTAGAAAGAATATGTTTTAGGTGTCTGTGTAATGGGAGTGTTGGGGATCCCCTCAATCAATCTCAGATTAAATGATTCATTGGAAGGGCTCACAGAACTCAGAATAGCTGTTAGACACATAGTGATGGTTTGTTACAGTGAACAGATATAAAATCAGTAAAGGCAAAGAGGTATAGGGCAGAGTCCAGGAGAAACCATGCACAAGCTTCCAGTTGTCCTCTCCAAGTGTATACAGGTAGTGCTTAATTCTCCCAGCAAAAATGTGAGATAATCCATACAAAGTGCTATTGTCAACCAGGGAGCTCTCCTGAGCCTTGGTGTCCAGGGTCGTTTTGGGGGTCAGTCTCGAGGCCTCCAGAGGTCAAACCAATACAGCGTATTGGCCCCAGGCAAACGAAACATGTGTTCACCATAAATCACATTGTTAGCATAAATTATGTGACATGACCCAAGGCCTTGGTTATACAAAAATACTCTTATCAGAAAGGATATTCCAAGGGCTCAGAGCTTATCTCCCAGGAGCCAGTTAAGGCCAGTCCATTCTTTAGCATGTATAAGGTTTGAGCACCTCTATTCTGCTGAGCTAATCCTTTACTTCACAGCAGAGGTGTACTGTCTGAGCATCCTGAAGATATCAGAGTACAGTAAGAGGTAACACAGAGGCAGACCTAGCCCAAATGAGAGCCTAAGAACCAATTTCTAAATTTGGTCCTTATATCAATCTTCTGAACTAATGGGGATTTTCAGCTATTGCAGTGGGTTACCAGAACCTAGAAAGTCTGCCTCTGATCCCAGCTGTGAGATGTCGCTACTTTGGGCCCTTTGGCATTCTAGGAGTGTCGCGCTGTCCCCTGTTTGGGAGACCTCGCACAGAGTAAAAGGGAGAGAGGCTTCAGCATCCTTCAGTAATGTACATCGAAGTAAGGATTTTATTAACACATTCAAAATTTCATTTCTAGAGTAAGAAAATGAAATAGGTAAGACTCAGGTAACAGAAAACTCAACTTGGAATGGCTGAAACAGCTAATGGATTTATTATCTCACATAACAAGAAGCCCCAGGGTTGTACAGTGCCGGAGTTGCTTGATTAGCACCTTGACAACATCATCAAGAGCTCAGGTTTTTTTTCTGCTCTTCCATCCTGAGCACGTTGGTTAGCTTTCCTCATGGTTAAAAAATGACTGTCACAGGTCCAGGCATTACATCTTCACACTTCATTATACAGACCCAAAAATGATTTTTCCTTGTGTCTCTTTCAAAGAGCTAAGAAACTTTTCCCAGAGGTTTCCCTATCAGCTTCACTTCATGTCCAGATGGCCAAAACTCCTTCTTCCCAAGCCAATCACTGGCAGAGAATGACGTTTTCTCCATTGTGTTAATATAATCAAACATCGACACCCGGGGCTGGGAATGGGACTAGCATTTTCTACAGCCCATGCTTTCTTGGAAAAGTATAAATACTAGAATAAATGCAGGGTCTGTTCAAAGAGAGGGAGTAAGGAATTGCTATTGGGTAGGCAACCAAAGGGGTCTGCTGCAGCAAATTTGCAGGTAGAAGGACACAGAAGCAATTCTCCACAGCTTCTGAAATCTCTAGTCCTCATAGGGGATTCCAGGGGTCACTTATTGCCTCAGTTTCTCAGAGTTGGTTCCCAGCAGAAAAAAACTAAGGCCTAAAAAGCCATGTTTAATGCCCTTATAAGCTTTATTTTCTCACTTTTTGTCCAGTTGTCCTCCACAAAGGAAAACCCTAGACTTTAGGAAGGAAACACCCTTCATTTCACAAGTCTATTCATCATTAACTCAGATGTGCCTGCTGCATTAACCAGATTCAGGTGCTGCTCACTAGGGTCCTTTAAATCTCTGACATACCTCTGTTAGCAGCGGGACCACAGCTATTTTCAACATTTGTCACCCTTAAAAATCCCTCATCCCATGAAATTTTATCAAATTAGGACTTACTGTCCTTTTTTCTCTTCCCCTCACCTATTTCATTTTCCATCGTCTACATGCCTTCAGGCTCGGTAACATTCCATTGGGAAATGGGGTTGCCAAGAATCTTCCCCTTGGAACGTTCCATTAATCTAACAATCTCTGGTTATCCCTAGCCTTTTCAATTTACAGAAATAAATCTGTGCTCTCAATTAGTAGAAACAACTTTCCAGCTATTATTTTTTGGTTTAGAAATCACTCAATTGCTTTCATAATTTGATATTTTGTATCTGGCTTTCAAACGCTCTAACCTAGAACTGACAATACATATCACTTAAATCTTAAATGTTTCCCCTCCAGAGCTATTCCAACCCCCATCATTTTTATTGTGTTTAAATGCAGGAAGAGACATTGACATCCTTACCCCCATTAGAGTTCAGTTCCTTTTTCTTCACACCTCTCTCTCCCTTTGTCAGGTTCCAGGAGAACTAGCACACTACTAGCACAATAATTGCCTCACACTTTCTGCTTTCTGTCATTTCCTCATTCTGCTTCTCCCTATTAAATGATTTGGGATAGCTGTCTTTTTATAGGCTGGTTTACACAGTAGTAGATGGCTTACCCGTTGGTGCAAATATGCTGCATGATCATTTTTTCATACAGAGGCTTTAAAAATTGATTCTGGAGCCTGTCAACATGAAAGATTCCTCAGGAGAATGAGGAGTGAGAAAGGTATCACAATAATTCTACAACAAGGACTTACACTTTGACATATGAGCTTGTTGTTTTCATAGCTCCTGCTTTTTTTTTTTCTTGGTTATGAAAATAATACATGTTTATTGTAGAGAATTTAAGAGAAAAAGGCAGCTATTAGAAAAGATGTGGAGGAGTATATTGAAGGCAAACATTCTAATGAATAAGACTGAGTCACATACTATACTTGCACAGTTATTGTCATATGCATTCAAAGCAGAAATACAGATTGTTGGTCCTTATGCCGTCAATTTGTGTCAACAAATTGACACATCTCATTGACTTCTAAAACATGGAAGATATTTTCTTAAGCAAATATGAAGCAGGTTAATTCAATAAACATTCAACAACAAATATAAACAAGTTCCTACTAAGTTCCAGGTACTGTTCTAGGTTGGGGAGTATGGTAGTGAACAGAACAAAGCCCTCACAGAACTTGTACCCTTGTAACTAAGACAGACAAAGAAATAAATATATCAGGTGAGCCTTGAACAGAAACCTGAAGGAAGTGAGGTCTTCGCCCCTGCTGACATCTGGGAAAGAGCCAGCACAGAGGCACTGAGGTGGAAGCATGTATGTGATGCTGAAGGAACGGCAAGGAGGCCAGTGAGACTGGACTGGGGCAAGAGGTAGCATGGTAAGGAAATGGGCTCAGAGAGGGATAAGGAGGCCAGATCATGCAGGAGTTAGACCATGGAAGGACTTCCAATTTGATTTAGAGTAAGATGGAAAGTCCCAGAGGGTTTCATGCAGATATGATCTGACTTAAATATTAAAAGGAATATAAATGATAACAAATGGACAATTATGAATGAACAATATGACTGAAATAAAGGGACTACAGAAGAAAAGCATTAACCTAAGTATTTTGGAAAATAGTATTTGACTACATACTGTATATTAGTAGTCTGGGTTCTCCAGAGAAACAGAACCAATAAGATAGATATAGATATAAATACAGATATAGACATATGTACCATGTGGTTTATATCTATCTATCCTATCTATCATATCTCTCTCTCTCTCTCTCTCCTGACCTACCTGCCTACCTACCTATCATCTCCCTATCTGTGATGTATTATAAGGAATTGGTTCACATAGTTATGGAGGCTGAGAAGTACCAGGATCTGCAGTTGACAAGTTGGAGACACGAGAGAGCCTTTATAGGTCTCCAAAGGCCTGAAAACCAGGAGAACTGATGATATAAGTTCTATTCTAAGTCCAAAGGCAGGAGAAAGCCAATGTTTCAGCTCAACGCAGTGAAGCAGAGAGAAAGAATTCTTTTTTTATCTCACCCTTTTATTCAGGCCTTCAGCAGATTGCATTTGACCTCTATATTGGGAAGGGCAATCTGCTTTATTCAGTCTACTGATTCAAATGTTAATCTCATCCAGAAACATTCTCACAGACACATGATATTTAGCCAAATATCTGGGCACTCCATGGCCCAGTCAAGTTGACACATAAAATTAACCATCACATAGTGTAAGACTAAAAACAAAACTATACAGAAATATTTTATTTGAATTGGTAAATTTGTTTTTCACAGAGGTATAGGTTAGCAACTCGAAACTATTTTATGAGCATTATAGGATTGTGCAATAAGTAAGTAGATTGTGGATAATAAGAACAAGATATCTTAATAAAGGAGAAATAAATTACAAATAAGGAAAGGGGAAGACTACAATAAACCCTATCATGTATTATATTAAATTCAGAGTTCAATGTGAATCAGTGTTATAGTGTTAGAAAGAGAGGTGTGTGTGTGTGTGTGTGTGTGTGTGTGTGTGTGTGCGAGCACACACGCGTGCTCGCATGCACATGCATATTATTTTTTAGCTCTGTTTGCTGAAAGGGCCTGGAGGCGATGATATCCCAGTAATGATGAGCACGCATAGGATCCAAAGATCTTGGTTTCTAAACATCATTCTCCAATGAAAGGAGCTGGGCTTCTTGGAGAAATGGCTGATTCGGGGCTGATTCAGAGAGAAAGTAAAAGATGAGCCTGGACCCTTTTGTGGTGTCAGAAAACAAGGAAGCATTAGGAGACATGATGGGAGCGTGCCAAAAGAATATAGGAGCTCCCAACGTGCCAATATGAGACAAATTGAGCAAGAAAATAAACTCAATATACATGAATTTGTACTGATAGAAATAATGAATTGAATATATTGGTCGATTCTTCTTTACAGTAGAATTCCAATTAGTATGCTGCGGAATAATGGAAATAGAAAATCACTCTTTGCTAAATACCGCGGTAATAACTGTAGCAGGCTAGCAACATGGACGGATGCTAAAATCAGTGGGCAAAACTGTGATGAGAAATAGGATATTTACATAGTCTCAAAGTATCTCCCCCACAAGGTACTTATTAGTCACAATGAGAAAAATCATAACTTTACAGTGGAGAAACCTGGCAGACACCACCTTAATCAAATGATCAAAGTCAAAGTCACTAATTATGGGAATTATTGACATTATGTACCTCCTGTTATGCTGCACTTAGAAGGGCATAATATCACTTCTGTAGTTTTCTTGCCAAAAACATGTAACCTATGTATAATCATGAGAAAATGTCATACTAACTCAAACCGAAGGACTCTTCAAAATATCAAGGTAATGGAAAATAAAGAAAAACAGAAATTATTTCAGATTAGAAGAGACTAAGGAAACATGAAAACAACTTGCAATGTGGGATCTTGGATTGAGTTCTGTACCAGAAAGAAGATAATTGGAGAATTTGAATAAGATTTGCATCTTGGTTAATAGTATTATATCAATGTTACCTTATAAAATAGCATTAGGCTGCCAGTTAGTAAAAGTTATTAAGAAGATAATTATCACATAGAAGGCTATAATCAAATATATTTGTTCTAGGAAAAGGAAAAAAATGCTTGGAATTTAGAAATTGAAGTTATAACTGAATTACACACTTTAAAATTACAACAAAATGTTCCAAGCAGTTTGACATATAAATTCAAAATGATTCAAGTTCCATTCATCTCAAATCTGGTAACTTTATTTTCCAAATCAAATATTTCAAGTACAAGGACAAGGAACAGCTAGATATTGCCAAAAGAAAGGAAGAGTGACCTATACTGAAAGGAGAAATAAATTAACTCTTCGTAACTGAATTTTGAACCCTTGGATTGTCTTTAGGCTAAGATTTTCCGATGACTTTTAAGCATTCACTTTTATTCTTTCTTCTGAATTATGAAATATATAATATGCATGACTCTGAAGAAAGAGAAAAAAGAACCATTCTTTGTTTCTCTTGTCCTATTTCCTTCTCCAAGAATTGACCTTTTCATTTAAGCTTATTGCAATGAGAAGACTAAACCTGTCTGCTCAAGGCTAGTGATGGACCACGCAAACTTCCTAGGCAGTCTAATGCTCTGCCTCTTCACACTAATATTCTTTCTCGGTATTTGTTTCAATATCAATATCAATTTGTGTTCAACATGGCTGTTTAGTCAGGTGGGAACTACTATGCTGTACTATATTTCACTATGTCACATTACTATGTCACTGTCATGAGACGGTTTTCCAGGGTCTCACGTTTCTACACATCTTGTAAGCAAGGCAGTCTGTTCTTTGTTCCAAATTATCTGACCCCAGAGACTTGTGTCATCTACCAGCATCCATGAAACAGTGGCAGGTTAACTTATTAGCTTGCAAGGAGTGCAAAAATCTCAGGTTCCTGGTAGTTTTGAGTAGTCATTTTAACTTACCACACATGCTAATTTCAGGCACAGGATCATAGGATTGGTGTTTGATCCCATAACTCTACTATGTGACTTGCTTTTGTGCCCAACAGAAATACTCATTTAAAATAATATTAACACCTATATTTTTCCTAGAAGTCAGTGTCTCCTTTAGTGGGAACAGAACCAATTTGGGTTTCAGCTACCACGTAGAGTTGTTTTCAAAAACCTGAGTGAGCTGGTATCATATAGGACAGATTTATGCCCATGATATTTTAGCGCCCTTGTTGATTGGTTCCCCAAGCAAGTGCCTCCTAAACCACTTCATAATTAGGTTCTGTTACCTATAAGAGCAAGTGTGTGTGTGTGTGTGTGCGCGCGCGCGCGTGCACACGCACACACACACATGCACGCCTCCTATGCCCAAGCAGGTGACACCAGCTACTCTAGCGTCCCAACCACCTACAGTTCTAGTTTTAGGGGTCATGTGGAGACTTAGGGCAGAATTCCATAGTATAGGACAGAGGGGTGGTGTGTGTGTGTGTGTGTGTGTGTGTGTGTGTTTCTGTGTGCATCCTCCTACGTCCTCCCCAACAGTAAGCCTTGCTGCTGTGATCAACATGTTTCTGCAAGCCCAGAAAATTACATTCATTACATTCTTGCCTGGTTTCATTTTAGAAACAGCTTTAAAAATCTCAAACTAAGTATTTTTTGTTTAGTTTAGTTTTTAGCAGCAGCACATGTGGTGGGACAAGGACAGTTGAGGAGACGGAGAAAGGTGACACCAGATGGTATGGATCACATAGGAGACAGAAGACGGATGATTCTGATGTGTCTTCTCCTAGGAACAGATGTGTTACCAGGTTGCAATAGCTCAGCAAGATGAGATGGGTACTTGCCATGAATCTTATCTTCTCTGTCAGAGATTTATTGAATAAGAGTAGGGTTTGGCTCCTTTTATCTGTTGGCCTGCAACCAAAGTAAAATGCTCCATATGCCGAAAGGGACTATCCTATTTCATCTAATCCAAAATTTCCTCCACTATCAGATGCTCCATTATTTTATGATATACTAAGAAAGAGAAATCATTGCCAATTGAACTATGACACATCATGTATCGTAAGACACATCCCAATTTCAGAGATATTAAAATAAGAAAAACAGTGTGTCTAGGAATTGATGAAATGTGATACATAAATTGGAGGTTGCAAACTTTTTGCCTAGGCCATTTCACAGCATTTTGTTATCTGACTTATCATGTGAGTTTATGACTCTGAATAAATAATAATAGCTACCGGTCGTTAAGCACATATATGTGCCTGCTGCGTTTACATTCATTATCTCCAGTCCTTTGATCTGTACAGCAAAGGAGTACAAATCCCATTTTAGAAAGCAGGAGACTGCACTTCTGGAGGTTAGGTAAGGTATGAAGGGAAGCCGCTTAGAAGGAGTGGGAGCTGAGATTTGAATCCAGCTGGGTCTTCTCTCCAAGCTGAGAAGCTTTTAGTTACTCTAAGGGATTGCCTATTCGAAGAAGCTGAGTTGAGAGTTGTTTTGAGAACGATACTAAATCTAAATATTTGTGGATTGCTTTAGAAACAAGTTCCCACCTGTCACACAGCTGTCATACAACAATAATTGCAAGACTCAGCTCCTCTCTTTCAGCCGGAGTTAAAAGTGAAAGGAGGGGTGAGGGGGTGGCTATTCACCTTCACGGAAATCATTACAGACATAATGGAACTAATGCTTTGTGAAGCGACGAAGTGCAGCATCATTGTTTACCTCCTGTCGAGTTTTTACACTTGGGAAGAAGATAGCCCTTCCAGAACTCTCCATGTCGATATGGTTTTTGGCCTTTTCAAGGGCCTGAAAGGTAAGGGCTTCAGATTCTTAAAACATATGCATAAAGTATTTCTAGTACATTAAAATATACCTCACTTTTTGGGGGGGGGAGGGGAGAAGAGGGTGTTTCGAAGAAGTCTTTGCCATAGCCAAGAACAGAATTTTAACTGATGGCAAAAATATAAAGCCTTGAGATAATGTTTTATCACTGTTTATTATCATATCCAAAGAAGAGGCCTTGACAAGTGTTGGCTGCTGCTGGGTTACCATGGCAGTAATCAGTCAAACAGGAACAGAATTTTTAAAGCCTACTTAACCCTTTTTCTTACTCACCAGTGTAAAACTGGAAGAAAAATTTTCATTTTGTGCGATACTATTGGATGAGACCAACATGTCGCTTTGTAACGAGGTTCCAGCCTTGCTCCCTGGGTTATCATGTCCCCTCACACCCTTGCTCCAGCGGCAGGGAACCACAAGCATTGCCTGAGTGTGCCACTATCTCTCAGACCTCTGAGCAGAGGCACACAAGACTTTTTTAGCACACACACCCTTTAGCACCTATCTTAGACCCGACTCCTATTCACATTATACTCTGAAAGTAGCACCTCCTCCAGGAAGCCTTCTCCATCCTTTTCTTCACTCACTATAGGTAAGAAATATGCCTTCAGTGCTCCAATAACACTCTGTATTTACCTCCATCTTAACACACATCCCCTTGTCTATAGTTGTTTGTGATAGTCTTAGTGAAGAAGGTCCAGAACTGGTCTGCTTGGATTTGAAGCTCCTCTTCATTACTTACTAGCTGTGATCTTGAGCAAGCTACTTAACCTCTCTAAGTCTCAGGTTCTTGCTATGTGAAAGGGGAATAATAACATCTACTTCACAGTATTATTGTAGAGATTAAACGAAATAATATCAGTAAAATTCGTAGTACCAGGTAATGTTCAATAAACGTTAAAGTAAAAACTTGTCTCCCAACAGAGTCTAAGCTCCATGAGGACAGGGACCATGTTATTTATCTTTGAATATTCAGGACTTAGCAAACATCAGGCACATGGCGAGCATTTCCTAACAGTCTAACAGTATGGTCAAGGAATGGGTTTCTCTACATAAACAAATTTTCCATAGAGCCAAAGCTTAGCCTTGAACACACACACAGAAAATCGCTTCTTGTTTCTGATTATAAAATTAATTTATAACTACTGGTGAAAATTTGGAAAACACAGAAATATAAGGAACAAAATAAAAACCATCAGTGATCCTATCATTTACTGTTACTATATTAGTGTATCTCCATGTGTCCTTTTTTATGCACATGTATACATTTATCTAACATAACTATTAAAATATTTGTTGGACCATATTTCTCTGTTGATGGGCAATTTTTATAGCAAGGGTTAATACTGCAATGAACATCCTTGTGTCATATGTCTTTGCAGGCATCTTGCATTATTTAAAAATTTTTTTTCTTGAACTGTTCCCACCATCTGACAGTTTATAAGCATATACATTTTGCTGTGCCTTTATCAGAACTGGATTTTATCTTAAGAAAACATCTTTACCAATTTGATAGATGAAAAATGACATCTCATTTTTCCTCCCTCTCTCTGTAATCTGATCACACAGCTCCTCGTTTAAACCTGATGACTCACTGTGGCCATTCTGACCATCAAATACTATGTCCCTCTAAATCTCTTTGCAGCTCCCTGGGAGTCATGACATGTGTGGAGCATTTTGTCCCTATATTGAATGGCCCTAGATGGCTGGGCTTTCTCATATATCAGTCCTACGATTTTAGTTTCTTTCTATACTGTCAACAACCATACATGACTTCTAGCTGCTTCCAACAAGATATCAACTCTTCTAATTCTCTCTTTTTGATTTATTGTGTTAAACGAGCATTTATTGTATGACTACAGTGTGCAAAGTTTTTGGAAAAATTTTGAAGGCAAGAGGAATACAAATATTAATTGGACATAGTAAGCACCTACCCTGAAAGAGGAGATAGAGCTATAAATAATTATATAAAGGAATCAACTGGGGAAAGAGGAAGTAGTCCTAAAATAGGACTAAAGATAAAAGCAAACAGGTTCCAAAGTGGGATCTAGTATTTCTTAAAGCATGATTGCTTTAAAATTATACCCTCAAAATTAATGTTGTATAGAACCCTTCTAACCTATTGGCATAGAAACCAGGTAAACAAAATTATTTAAGTCTTGTGCTAAATGAGATTAAATAAGCTTTGATTAGAGGCTCAGGATATTTCTTCTATAATAAGGATTTATAACCTGCTGGCTCTGACTCGAAGAGCTTCAGTTGGCTCTTCGAAAGGCATTCTTGCTTCTTTCTTTGGTTTCAGCTATGTTCCTTAGAGGGAAGATCTGGTGTTGCGAGTATCCAATTAAATGCTTCTGTGTAACAGTGAGAAAGGATGATATTGCTAATATGGCTTCTTTGTAATTGAACATTATGAGCTTCTTTCCTTTTGTCATCTCTTTGAAAAAGATGCTTATACAAGGGTGATCCAACCACTTAAAATGTAAATGTTACTTTGTAGATATTTTAGTTACATGTGGCCAAAATACACATTTTGAAAACTCCACTTTTTATTTCCTGAATGCCTACTGTGTTCCAGGCACTAAATATTTGAAATATTTATGCGTTTGTAAATTTCTAATGAGAACTGTTTTCTTCAATATTCACCCAGATCTGCTGGCATCATCTAAGCCCAGATGTGATCTGTAATAAGACAACTTTTTTTTTTCCTGTTGGACCCTCAACCTACAGTACAGAACCAACTTCACCAGGGGGAATATATGATTTATCAAAAACTTTATTCCATTTCCCTACAGCATATTATTCCATGCAGTGCTTCTTGTGATTGCAAAGATAAAGCCATTTTACAATCAATAATGAATGAATGATGGGCAATTTCTCTAGAATTGCTTTTCATTTTGTCAGCTCTATGAAGGTTTTCACATTTTCATATTCATATTTCCAAAGAGTGTATGTATATTGGGAAAACATTCTGATAACTAATTTGGAACATAATCTTTTAACAACTCCAAGGAGAATGTAGATGACTTATTGACAGTTGTTTCTATAATTTTTCTACAATGAAGAATTCATGAGGCCAGAAAGTTCCACCTTATAATTACTTGTTCAAGTTCCTAATTGTAAGTTTTTGTGACTAACTCTTTGATTTTCTATCGCCACTTAAAGTTGGTGGGCAAAAGTTGACTATTGGAGTTATGCACCCACAAAACTTTGCTCCTCTATTTTAAAAATGTTACCAGGTGGCTGACCTAGGGCCATCCTTTGGAGCTGGTTATGTACATATGCTGTTACTTAGCAATATCTTCATAAGCTACTGGGGTGTAATGTGCAGTTAGTCCTAGACTTAATTAAAAATATCAATACGTAGTTATTAATTTGACTTTATATTAGTAAATGAAATTACAAATTCAGTGACAATGAGGAATCACACAGTAACAGCTGGACATATTAAGATCATTACCGTAGCATGATTTCTTTAAACTGTTCTTTATTCTCATCACAAACAATTTCATCTATCCCCCACCCCACCCACATAGAGATCTTAAACAAACACTAGCCTGGCTTCTAACCACTAAAGGAGAGTCCCTGGAATAACCTAGTCCCCCTTAATTTCCTGCCTGGGAAAGTTCAAAGCTGACAAGATAAGGCCTTTCCCAATCTCTGTGGGAGGGTAGAAGCCTCATTTCCATAAATGCCAATTAACCAACCCAAATGGCCTAATCACATTGACCGACCCCTCCTACCTGCTTTTTGTAATTTTCCATCTCCCTGACTTTGCTCAAGCCCCCACTTGGTCTCTATATCTCTATACGGTGTAGCTCAATTCCACACTGAAGTCCATTTCTCCTACTGCAGTAGTTATTAAAGAAAGTCTGGTTTTTCACCTTTAGTGACCAGCTTTGTTTTTATTTAACATATGCAGCCAAAATCTTGAACCAAACCAATTAAAATATGGATGCATAGAAACTTTTAGCTCACCTCTGAAACATGTTGATAGCAACAGCCTCTGAATTAAGTACAGTAGAATGGCATCTGGCCACAGTCATGAAACAGGTGATATATACTCCTTTCTAGTAAGAGAATTTGAAATAATGCTCTATCTCAATCATTCTCACCGTAAAATGAAAGAATCCAAGGAAGTCTTTTTGCAAGCAAGTAACTAATGAAGACGAACTGCAGTCGGAAATAAAGGGATCTCCCTTATCAAAAGGTTGATCTTTCTGTTGGTAATGACTTCTACTTCTGTTGGGCATTCCTGGTGGTGGTGATGGGTGTTGTGCTGTTTTTCCCCACTGATCAACTGGGGTGATAAGGTGGGGACTGAAGTGGACATTATGGCTGGCTCTCCAACTGTCCCTCCTTAGATGATTCATCAAACCCATGCCCCTTACTTGTGATTGGGCTAATGAGCTGTGAGGTGTGGTTTGCTGGAGTTGTCTAAGGAAAGAGCCATTGGTCTTTGCATCCGGCACCTGGACAAGGATGCATGTGGACCAAGTTGTGCTGGTAGCCCAGGGAACAAACATCCCAGGGAACAAACCTTAGGATGAATGAAGTTAGTGACATAAATAGCAGAATGGAGAAATAAAAGGAAGCTGGATTCCAGATGATATTACTCCAACCCAGAATCAACCACCCCTTCAACCTGTCCCTGCTTAAAGTTATGTAGATAACAAATTCTCCAACTGTTCATATTTGAGTTGGCATTCTGTTACTAGAAGCCAAAAACATCTTAATTGAAACGGGAATCTGCATGGTGTTCTGCAAGGTTTCCCTCTCTACGGGCAGAAGACGAGCCCACAATGGGGAATGAGTGTTCTCCAAGGAGGGAAATGGAGCCTTCTAGCTCAAGGGCGCCCCCTGCGCCAGGGGACAAAACTGTCATGGCGACCTGAGCAGGGAATGACGGGCCTCCTAAGACTCAGCCTGGTCTGCTGCTAGAGGACACAGACATTTGATGAGGGAAAGTGGTTGGGGAGCGGGTAAGGAGAAGTAATTTTGAAACCAGCAATTCTGTGAAGGCAGCTAAATGTGTGTGTGTGTTGGGGTTGAGGGTGAAGGCATTTGGGGCTGAGCTAGAGGAAGAGATGAACACTAAAGAGATAGACCATGATGAAGAGTGCTGTGAGAGGATACTAAAGATTTTTTTCTATTCTGGAAAAATATTTTGCATTTGAATCACCTAGCTTATTTGCTTATTTTTAATGATTAGCTAGAACTTAGCTCTAAATCCATCTGGTCCTGGTGATTCTTAAAATAATAGGTCTTTTAAACTTCTTCCAGTCTCTTGTATGGCTTTTGGTCTTCTATAAATATTCTGTGGTATATTCAAGTTTTGTGTTTCCTCTTGGGTCAATTTTGTTAGTTTATATTTCACACCAAAAAAAATCATTTATTCCCTCTAGTTTTTTTTCTTTTAAGGTTGCCATTGAATCTAATGTTCTGCCATAAAATTATCTGTCTTATCTGTGATGGTCTCTTTATGATTCCTTATCGTATGTGTTTCCCTTAATCAAGCTCCTGTTGGCCTACCTTATTTGGTTTATATATAGCCTTTCTACTATTTTACTCACCTCTTTCTTTTTTGGTCATTATTTTCATTACTTACTATTTCAGTTTTACCACTTTTGTTTGACTTTCTTTTACTATTTTTTTAAAGATGAGTATGACTGTTCTTTACTTTTCAGTCTCTAATCTTGACAAAGGCACTGATAGCTATAAATATTCCTCTCAGAGATTTCTATATGTCACTGGTTTGACATGAATAGTATTTCTTGTCATTGCTTTTTTTTGGTCTTTTTTAAAATTAATTTAATTTAATTAGTTTCAAGTATACAGTACATTGGTAAAACATCTCTATAGTTCATAAAACGATCCCCCCAATTGCTCCCTTCCTCCCCTGGCCCAACACCTAGCCAATGTGTTAATGCTAACTGCATTCCCTCTGCCATGCTCCACATCCCTGTGACCATCCATCAGCTACTAATTTGTACTTCTTTAACCCTTCACCCCATTCTCCCAGCCCCCAAACTCCCCTTCCCTTTATCCGTCACCAAATTGTCCACTATATTTGTGAGTCTGTTTTTGATTACTTTCTTTTTATTCCTTAGATTCTGCATTTAAGCGAAATCATATGGTGTTTAACATATGAAAATATGAATATTTTCTACTCAATACTTTCTACTAAGAGACATACAGTTTAATTAATATTTGGTTTCTATTTGTCATTACTACTAATTTTTTTGTTGTTGCCCACAGGATCTCCTTGATTCTAAAAGAAGTTTATTAAAGAATTAACTTTTAATTATATTTTTAATGAAATTCTCCTTGTAGTTCTAATACTTTGCTTTATATATTTCGCTGCTATATTATCTAACACATACAGGGTTATCAATAGATATCTTTTATGTAAATTGTACTTTTTATGATTATATATTCCTCACCTTTATCATTGTTGGTGCTTTTAAACTTAAATTCTGCCTTATCTGGTATTAATATTAGTTGCTCTTTTTTCTTTCTGGTGTCTCTTTGTCCATCCCTTTATTTTTTTAGTCTTTTTTAAAAATCATTCTTTTTTCAAAAGAAAAATCATTCTATTTTAAGCATTAAAAAAATAAATAAACAGTATATGCTGGGTTTTGCTATTTAACCCAACCTGCTAGTCTGTTTTACAACAGAAAAAAATTAGTCCATTAAGCATAGCAACTATTTTATTCATACCATCTTACTTAATGTTTACTCTTGGTCTTACTTTGCGTGATGTTGTACATCACATCCCCAGTACTTATTTATACTATAACTGGAAGTTTGTACATTTTGACCACCTTCATACATTCTTTGCATTTTTACTCAGGGTCAGGCATGTAGAGAAGACAGAGCAAGCAGCACAGAATGAACCATCAGGGGTTAAATTGAATGATTTAAACCATGGCAAGTCATAGAAAAAAGAAAACAACCATCAAAAGAGGTGTAAAGAGATCTTCCCAAAGCTAATATATAACTTAGAGTACCCTTTGGGAAGTTCAGAATTATTATTTGTTTAGCTTTGTACACAAACATATAATTTTTTCCCCATGAACATGGTGGAGAGAGAGCAGAATGTCTACATTTAAAATGGAATTTGAGACATTCTGCCTAAGAAGATTCACAATCACTAATTTTAGGATGAATATGATTAATCTCTAAGATACTAGAAGAAAAAATGTAATGCCCACATAAGAGACACTATTTTCATCAATTGTTTAAACATGACTCATCTAAAAGAAAGATTTCACATCTTAAAAAAATGATAATAAGAGCCTCACCAATATGTCTCAGGTTTTTAATATATTTTGAAACATTGAAGAAACCATCTGTGGGAAATGCAACAGATGCATTAAAGAGTATTCATATTGAAACAAATTAAAATAAATAAATATGCAAAAATGTCCAGTATGTCCAGCAAAAAGACAAGGTCAATAAATGTTAGAGGAATACAATTAAATTTTATCCAAATTTAATCCAAGGCATTATCAGACAACGCTTGCTTCAGAGCAGGTCTTGGTCCACAAATGCAGCAGGCTTAGCCTCAGAGGTAACCATTGCTAATTCAAAGCTCTCAGAAATAGCCTGAGGATTATTTGAAATTCATTCGATTTTCAATATGCAGTTTAATGGGTTACAAGGAGAACATTTCTGTTGCTCCTTTTAGAAGTCCGTGATTACCTGAAGGCATGGTTGATTGGAAGGCTGTCAGGATAAAGATGACATCTCTTGTCATGGAAAAATGCAGTAATCTATCCACAAAAAGGGGATTCCACAGCCTCCTTCTCACTGAAGTCTTGGCTGGCTGTAAGATGTATTAACTAGAGATCATATTTTTGTGGACACACTCCCATTTATTGAGTTATTATATGTAAGGTACTTTGCAGATATTTTCTCATTTAATTCTCATAACCCTATGAGATAAGTACTATTATTACCTTTATTTTACATATGAGAAAACACAGTCAAGATTAAAACCAGTGCAGTGTCAGTAGTTAAGCAGAGTTTGAAATCAAACTGACCTCAATTTAATATCTTGGCTCGTGACTTTATCATGTCCTACCTTTAGCAAGTATCAGTTTGCTAATTCTACCTTTTGTAGAATAACTCTTAAAAGACTAGAAGTTGAGGTTATAATTACCTAACAAACATTTTTTAATATCTGCTAATAGCAAGTCACAGACACCAAATGCCCAACATGCAATGTTTGGGAATAATTGGCTCAAATTTGTTTTATTCATCAAGTGGCTTGGCGTCAAGGATACCTAGTTTGAATCTACTCTTCACCATGGTCAGGAACTAGTTATCCTTAATGGATTCAGTGACTCTGCCCTTGTTTCTTAAGAATCCTCTTCCCACCACCATCCTCCTCCACACTATAAGTTATTTTACATTCTACCTGCTCCTATTGAAGGGAAAATGGAGGAATGTGTGCATATGTCAGGATATTTCACATTTACCATTTCCAGCACTCTTGCTTCCTTCTTGAAGATCTAAATTCCCATCTAGCAGCATTCCTTAGTGTAGGTCTTCTGGCAATGAATTCCGTTTCCATTTATTTATCTGAAATTTGTTTCACCTTCAATTTTTAAGTGCTTTAATTGAGAAACAATTTAACTTCAGTAGAATGTGCCAGTCTTGACAACTTTTAACATATGTATACATATGTAATTACCATCCCCATAAGGATATAAACATTTCTGCCACTCCAAAAAGTTCCCTAGTGCCCCTTTGTGGTCAATTTCCTTCTTCATCCCTGAGCCCTTAGCAATCACTGACCTGCTCTATGACTATAGCTTTCCCTTTTCCAAAATGTCATATAAATAGACTCATACAGTATGTACCCTTTTGAGTCTGACTTCTTTCACTTAGCATGAACATTTGAGATTCAGCCAAGTCATTGCCTGTATCAGTAGTTCATTTCTTTTCATGGCTGAGTAGTATTCCATCATAAGGATATACTACAGCTTGTTTATCCATTTACCCCTAAAGGCACCTGGATTGTTTCCAGTTTCTAGTTTGGATAGAGCTACTATAAAATTAGGATACAAGTTTTTGTGTGGATATAATTTTCATTCATCCAGGGTAAATATCTAGGAAAAATAATGCTCAGTTATAAGGTAAGTATATGTTTAAAATTATAAAAATCTGCCAAACAGTTTTTCAAAGTGCTGTACCACTAACAGTGTATGACTTTCAGTTGCTTTGCAATCTCCCTAGCATATGATATTATCAGTTTTATTTCAACAATTCTAGCAAGTGGTATCTCATTGTGGTTTTATTTTGCATTTCCCTAATCAATAGCAATGTTGAGCATCTTTTCATGTGACATCTGTATATCTTCTTTGATAGTCTTCAAATTTTTTGCCCATATTTTTACTAGGTTGTTTTCTTATTGCTGGATTTTGAAAGTTCTTAATGTACTCTAGCTACAAGTCTTTGATTAGATATCTGTTCTCCTGCAAATATAGTCTTTCAGTCTGTAATTTGTCTTTTTATTTTCTTAATAGTGTCTTTCAAAGAGAATAAGCTTTTAATTGTGATAAAGTCCAATTTATCATTTTTTTTTTTTATGATTTTGACTTTTGCAACTTACCTAAGAAGTCTTTTATTAACCCAAGGTCACAAAGGTTTTTTCTGTTTTATTCTAGAACTTTTACATTTTTGCATTGTACATTTAAGTCAATGATACATTTTGAGTTTTTATATCCAATTCAAAAAAATTTGAGGTTTTTTATCTTTGTTTTTGTTTTGCATAAGAATGTCCAACTGTTCCAGCACCATTTTTTGATTCCCTGACTCCATGTGTTCTCTTGGCTCTCTATTAACAGTTTATTTCATCTTTATTATATCTTTCAGGAATTTTATTTCATATTTGCATTGGCTAAGAACTAAGTTTTGAACTTTAGTAATAAAATGCTTGAATGATTTAAGAAGGAAGAGGGAAGGAAGAGAAGGAAATAAAAAGCAAAACAAAAAGTTATTTGAAAATCTTTGGGCCGCTGGCCCTGGCATGCCTCCTGGCTGAGAGAGCACCAACCTTTCATAAAGCCCAAGCTTGGAAAGGTCTGAGCCTGGGGTCCTGACTTGGGAAGTCATAGTTAGGTGTCTGCCTGAGGACCAGGGGCCATGGACAGCCCTGGTAGAGGTGCCTAAGCCTCTCCTAGGGAAGAGGATATCAAGACAGAAAAGAAGGCTCTGAATGGAGGCTAGAGGCTAGAAAGAACTCTTTCCCCTTTTAGTTATATTCAGGTTTGAGTTATTTTCGGTGTAAAATACCAAGATCCCCCCCACACCTGAGTAGGTAATCTCTTGTTCTTTTTCTAAGATTCAGATTAGTAAATCTGAACAAGGCTAGTGTAAATTTGGAAGTCTAGAAAAAACTGTGGGCAGAAAGTTTTCCTCCTCCTCCATTTCCTCCTCCTTCTATCTGGAGGGCAAGGTCAAGGAACAATTAGTCAACCACCCAAATAATTCCTTTAGATTCAGCTACCAAAAATTGTGTGATCCTGCATGGTAGCTAACTATAAGATGCAGAAATCTAGAGATGTGGCATATCTGAATTATTGCTGGGATTGTAAAGCAGTTAGTGAGCCATCCTGCCATTAGTACATTCATCCTTGCTGAAGGAGGCCCCTTTGCTTCCTGTTGCTTCCTTGTTATCTTTGCATTCTGGAAAAGGCAGCATGTGTCAGATGACTCTCTTATGCACTCTTTCATATCATTGTTGTCTTCAAGTTAAAATCACACTAAGTGCTGGTACAATGAGATGTATGTGTGTTCCTAATGTATTGGTCATGTCCTTCAACATTCTTCATAAAATCGAGTCCACATGTGCTGCTGTGATCAGCACAGGTGATGCAAAGTTCTCAGTCAATCTCCTGATCCAGTTGCTCTAGGCAAACCTAGCTGCAGGTTGAACTGATACCATACCAACCAATTGGAAACTTGAAAAGAGATTTAATGAAGATTACATATATAAGAAACCAAAACTACTAAAGCAATTTAGTAAGTTGCTGAATGTTCTATATTTCCATCGAACATTTTACTTCCACTTTACTCATACTGTATTGCACTTTGCCATATTCACGCCTGTTTTCCCCATGTGCCATGAACCCCTTGGGGACTAGTTATTTCTAGTTCATCCATATGTCATTAGTACATCTCATTCATCCTCAAATTTAGAAGAGTGGCTAATTCAGAATGTGTGCTCAATAAGTATTTGTTGACTCCGATTTAAAATTGTTTAATTCACTAAAGACATAGAAGGCAATTTGTCACATCTGCAGATATCACAGAGCCTGAAGAGCTGACACCGTCAAGGGGATGCTGGAATTCAACCCTAACCAGTGATTTGGAATGTTAGGCCTCTAAAACCACAAAGAAATTAACAAAAATACAGGCAAAGACCCATGTAAAAGTTATTTTTTACTGGGTTTTCATTTTTAATTGGTATAAGATGGATATCTGGCTTGATAGCTGCCCTTTAAAAAAATTCAGCAGTTTTCAATGGCCTCAAACTTAATAAAAGTGGGATGTGACAGCTTACAATGCTAATGAAATCTAAATGATAAGTAATAAAAGTTTAGGGTGAAGTTTAGGAAAGTAGCATTTATTGTACTCTCTGCTGGTCAAGCCACATGTAGAATGAAACACGCAGTTTCCAGCACTACATTCTAAGGGGAGAACTGGCAGTTAGAACACGTCCGCTAAGATAGGAACAGACGAGAGTTAACCCGTGGTATGGACATGGCTCTGAATAATTTGTGACTCACTGAATTCAACCAGTGAGAGGGGCCCAGTAATTTACAATGTAGCTAGGAAATTTTGTGTGTGTGTGGGTTCAGATTGAACTGTCTCTGTAAACCAATTTTTGCCCTTGGGAGACATGGGGCATCATCTAGTAGAGCCCTATTAGAAGTAGTAATCATCAGGGGTTGAAAAGCAAAGCACCCTGAATGACATACATCCTGGTACTTATTTACCTGGTGTCTTTCAAATGCAGCCTTTAGCTAGGATTTTCTTGTGCACAGATGCTGTGAATCCTCCTTCCGCCTCAGCATAATGCCTCAGACTGCCTGTTGCCACACCAATGCCAGAAGCCTAGACCGATTCTGCTGGGACTGGCTATTAATATGGGCAACACGTAGAAAATGTAGAAGCAGAGACAGGACCAGCCACAATCAAATTTCCTTGGTACCTGCTTTTGCTCTGGCTCCTCCTGATGCCCTCTCATCTCCTGCAACCCCTCTCATCCCTGGTCTTGTGCACGACTGCCCTGCAGCAGCACCCTTCTGCCCTCCTCACTCTCTGGCATTGAATCCTGACTTGCTCAGATTTCTGCCTCCTCTGGGTTCTGTGTTCACTGCTCACCGGCATATTCCACACACTGGTCTCAGCATACACCCCCTTACTCAGACCCCCTCACTCTTAGCTCCTCATCTTTTCTGGAATTTACTTTTTTCAGATTTATAGCTAATTTGAATGAACGGCAATTTTGAGAAGATAGAGAAATAATTTATACACTTAATCTTTTTTTTTAAGTGGCTCCCTGTACTTTGTGTCTCATAGCATAGAGGTTAAGTGCATATGGGTTAGCAGTCAAGCATATGCAGGTTCAAATGCTAGGCCTGCCATGTAGAGACTATATTAACTTGGGCAAGTTAATAAAATGGGAATTAAAACTAATGCATAGATTAATGAGATAATGTAAGTAAAGTTCTAGAAAGGTATCTGGTACATAGTAAGCCTAAATAAATGGCACTTATTGTTACTTATAACACATAATTATATACCTTTTTATATACATTGTATATAAAACTATGTAATTTTATATATCCAGATACTACAACACATAATTATTTAAAAATATCTCTTTAAACATCTCTGCTCAAATTCTTTAATTCTTCATTTATGATGTTTGGTAGAGGAGAATAAATCACAAATTATGGAAAAAGTGAATTGCTAGTTGAGCAGAATATTTATAGTTAACATACAGTAATGGCTTCGTCTTAGGAATCTGACCTTAGAAATTTAATTTTATTTCTCTCTCATTTTCCTTTCCTTTTCTTTTCTTTTTTTTTTCCTATATTACATTATACTAGAAGCAAAGTAGCCAAGTGCCCATAATATCTGGGCAATAAAAAATCGAGTTTGATATAAAAGTATTTATTTACTCTTGGGCTTTCATATTATTTGAGTTGGTAAATTGACATTAACTTGCACAGTATCCTCATATCCATAAATTAAATTAGTTCAAGGCTTTTTTCCAAAGGGGCCAAACCTCATAATTAATTTTATTTGGTCATTATCTAGACTATTATAATGATTTTTAAATGCTGGGTCATAGACATTTCTAATGTATAAAAATCCCATTTGGAAATTCATCAATCTATCTGCTGTCTTTTTTAATATTGATGTGTCTTGTCCACCGGCTCTTAAAATAATATTATTATTCATTACTTTTCCTTCTTAAAAAGTGTCTGGATTTCAGACCAGCTAAAATCAGGAACACATAAGACAGAGAAGTCAAAGCTATCCCTAAAGTATATAGCAAGAAGATACAGTTGAAGCTGAGTAAAGAAATGGAGGAGAGAAGCAAATAAAAAGACCATCCTTTTGGCACAGGCCAAGCAGTTTGAGATGTAGTATCAGCTGGGAATGCCAAGGAAAATTTCCACAAAGGCCCTTTATATTCAACAAAGAGATGACTAACCCTGGTCCCTGGAAGGGACGGTAGGCAACACCCACCTGAATGATGCACTGAAGGAAGTTATATTGTGTGGAGCCCAAGGTGGTTGAATTTTATTTCATCACTGCAGAGACAGGAAAGAAAGATTTCCTTCTGAAGGAAGCATTTGGTCAACTGACTGCAGATATCACCTCACTGTGCTCCCATCCCACTCGCTCGAAAACCGCACATAGCCCCGTGATATCCATGGAGCGCCTGCTTCGTGATGGAGAGTTTCGTTGGAGAGAGAGTGCCCACGGAGAAAAGGGAGATGAGAATTGTGGCATCTTTGCCCCAACTGATGCCTCAGCCCAGCCTGGGTGCCGTGGGGGGTGGGGGTGGCCACTGGAAACTTACAGAATTTTTCCAAAAGTATGTTTTAGACTGGCCAAGGAATGAGTGCCAGATACTGATAACATTATTTTCATGGGAGAATTCCTAAGATTCTGAGTGAGGGCAAAGGCCAGAAGTTGGAAGAAAAGAAAAGACTCTCGATGCACTGGGATCTGCTGAAGCACCACGTGACCGAGTATAGCAGGGAATAAGAGAGAGGGCCTTTCTCTCCTCCTCTGCACAAAATCCGGTACCAGAGTCACATCCAAGGCAATGGCATCTTTGGCATGAACATTTGACATTCTTACTGCAGACTATGGTTGTTGGCAGTGGTACGTAAATCAAATAGCAGACAGGCAAAGACAGGAAGTGCAGCCAGCAGAAGGACATGGTGGACACCATGTAATAACTATATGTGACAGACAGGTCTGTGGGCCAATGTGAAGCACCTCTTTGGGGAGTCTCCAAAATAAATAGGGACAGTTGGTGGGAGGTGTGCTAAGCTACTATTTGATAAGATGGAGTACTGCCATGGGAAATTCCATGGGCTGGTGAGGCCAGATAACATTAAGTTTACACTTTTGAATAATAGAATGGCAACAGTCAAATAAATAACTCATATGACTCATGCCATCATCTCAAAAAATAAAGAAAAAAATAAAAAAGAAGGAAGGTACCTTAAATATCCCAGTATCCGGAATTTAAGTAAGATTGACTTCATGCTGAAGATATAAAAATTTATTACTATTGTTTACAAAAGTTCTCAAGGCAATTGCCTATCATTAAAATTGAAATTACTATCACTGTAAAGATGTAATAATGATACAAATTGTTACTTAGTTGATATAAACTACAAATGGAAGCATTGCCATAATATGCTTTATGAAGTGCCCGATTACCTGCCATGAGGTTGCAACCACAATTTAGACCTTAGCAATTAGTTTCCATCTTCCCTTCTCTGCTTCTGATCTTCTACATCTCTGAAAGATTCATATGGGACCTTCTGTGCCAATGTTAGTCCCAAGTAAATGCAAGAAAATTAACATAGGGATTAATACGGGGTAGCCTCTTCTCAAAAGTGAATCAAGGGATCATTAAAGATCATCAGAACATCTGGGAATGCCAGCTGAGGGAGAGATTTTCATAAAGTTTTATTATCAAATGCAAAGTTTGCACTGATTACAATAATTTATAAGCTCAGTGTCTACGCCTTCATTCTTTAAAAAAAAAGCCTCAATTAACTAAGTTAGTGCTGATTAATCTTCAAGTCAGCACTTTTCAGCATTTTTCTAAATACTTCACAAGTGAACTGCTCTGCTTTAAGAGGTGCAGTCCCATTCTGACATAGCTGATATTATGATCATTACAGACCTTTCAGTGCCTCTGCTTCATAATTCTGAACAATCACATCCTATTTTTCTAGTTCTAAACATATTGTTTTCATTCATTCATCAATCAATTTGACAAGTATTGACTAACTGTCTACTACATGCCAGATACTCTTCTAGAGGCTGAGGGCATAATAGAGAACAACACAGATAAAAATCTCTTTTCCCATGGAGATTAAATTCTAGTACAATGTTATATGTATAAAGAATGAGATAGTGGGCTGACTTAACTTATACTATAACATGCCTTAATAGCTGATTTTTGATTAATCACTAAGGTTAGCTAGCTTGATGTTATTCGATGTTTTCTTCTGAAATATGTATTTCTCATCTATTTAAATCATGGTTCCAGGGAGTTGGGTTCTGGCTCTTGAAGGTATTTTCCACCATATTTCTCCTGATTGAGTACAATGAGATACAAAAACTATATATAGTAGAATGATGAGTCTCCAAATTCTTTTAAATCTGAATCTGGAACTTATTTTACCTCTTGGTTTAATTTATCCCCTCTAATAAAAATTTTAAAAAAGTAAAACAGCTCAACTTTTTGTCAGTGCTAACCAGAGGGACAGAACATGATTACCAACCATTACAACCCTTCTGCAATCTTAGCTCTGCCACAAGAAACATCTTGTAATTCCCTTCCTTCAAAATCAGAACTAAATCCAAGAATATCAGTACAGAACTGGATGCTAATAATAGTTTACTCCCACTGATAACAGAAAGGCCAAAGGCTTTACAAATCTTTTCAAAGAACAGTATGATGTAATTTTGAAGTCACAAATGGTTCTGTTTCTCCAAGCAGGCATTTTTCAGAGGGCTGAGCTCAGTTAGAAATCCTAAAGCTGAAGAGAGCCAGTGAAATTTGAAGATAGTTCAGAAAAGAGCAGCTTAAATGGCTGAAAGCTTGGGAGACCCTCCCCGTGAGGAACTGCTAGAAGAACTGAATTTATTTCTCTGAATTGGTCAGGTAAGAAAGAGAGAGGCCTTAGAAGAATTCAAAGTGCATGGCAGGGAGTCACTGTAAGCAATAGACCTACAGTACTGAGCGAGCTAAAATTTTAATCATACTTGACATTGAGTGTTTCATGTGTTAACTTTTTTAAGCCTTACAATAACTCAGGAGGTAGATATTACTTCTATTGTTCCCATTACACAAATGAGGAAAACTGAGGTTTAAGAAGTTGCACAAGGCCACACAGCTAGTAATGGAAGAGCTGGGACTTGAACCCAAGGCAGCTCCAGAGCTCTAGCTCTCCGTAGCTCCAGCATACTGCCTTAAGAGTAGAAACTTCCAGCTGTCATTAAGAATGTGAAAAAATGAGGACACAGAAACAAACAAGATTATGATACTCATCACTCCAGAGATTGTGATGTCATTTTTTTTCTCTTAAATAAAGGGCACCTAAAATGTGCTCTGTGCTCTGTGGAATACTATTTATAGGTAATGCACTCAAAAATGCATTTCATGTATTTGACTATTATTCCATGGTCAAAGTAAAGATTCACAAGCATACCAGCATCGTGTTAAAGGCTCTGAGAAGTTTAGCAATAAAGAAATAGATTTAACTCATTTTAACAAACATTTCCCAAATGTATTGGCTACCAAACTATTTAATTTTTTTAAAACACCTATAAACCATCTATTGAACCGGTGTTTTACTGAACACACTGTAGTGGATTATTTAAAAGTTACTCCCAAGTGATTTTCACTATGTGAAATTGCATCATACTTCCGTTACTTTCCTATTATTACTCAGCCATCTAAGAATGTGCACCCGTGAGGACAGGAATTCAACATCTACAGACTTCCCTCACTGGTGAATATTCTAGTGTTATGACAACTTTTGCTCCTCTAGACATTTTGATCACTATGGAGTCTTTGACCATGACTTCTTGGAAGACCAGGGCACCCATGCCCACTCTGTGCTGTCATAGGGGATATTGTGTGAATAGAACAGACATGGTTCCTGCCGAGGCAGAGCTGATACTTTAGTGGGGGAAATGGACTGTCAAATAATTAAACAAGCAATGAGAGAGAATATTTTTCATTGTAAAATTTTAAAGTAGTTAATGAAGTCCATCTCAATCTCGTGTTTTAGTTGGTGTGAGTTGTCCCTTGCATGCTTACCTCCTGGACACTTGCAAGAGGCAGGATCAGGGCAGGGGTATGCTGGAAAACAACCAGCTGTAGGGGGAGAGGGGTTGATTTATAGCATTTGCAGGTTTCTATGGTGTAACTACTCCCACTGTGTCGAATTTCAAGCTACCAAGGTGATGTCAAGCCGCTTCCTGGAAATTTAAGCATCTGCTCTCCTGAGCTGGTGCCAGAGACTACAGAGCACACCACCAATTCTAATCGTTCAAGGCAAGTTCAGCCAGAACTCTTCTTGTCACAGACTTTTGGATTTCAGAAGCTTTAAAAAAAAAGAATTTTTGAAAATTAGAGAAAGACTAACTTTCTAAAATTTTTTCCTTCCTTCCTCCTTCCCTCCCTTTGCCAAACAAAGACATTAAAAACAAATGCAATCTACAGTCACCATCATTTCATAAGATAATATTTTAAGAAAGAATATTTTAATAACAAAAAAGTGAGAATGACATAACTTTGGAATAAAGAACAGCCCTTTAAATTTAATGAATTTAGATCTATGAAAATTTTATTAACTTACTTATTTTTCTAATTTTATTATGAACTGAGGAAATTTGTTAGGATGTTTTTGAGTATAAGGAACAGAAAACCTGGCAGTAGCTTAGTAGCTCAGGGTCATTTTCTTACATTTCAAGAGGTTTAGAGGTTAGTGGTTATTGGCAATAGTTCAACTGTGTTGTGATGCTATCAGATACCTACCCTTTCCTTAGCTTTCCTTTCCACCATCTTTAGATTTTAGACGTTTCTCCTCATGCCTCATAGTCGTAAGATGTACTTCCAGAAAGATAAAAGGAAAAAGGCAAAAGGTCTTTTTGTGGGTTGAATTATCTCCCCCCAAAAAGATATGATGAAATCCTAATCCTGGGTACCTGTGAATGTGAAAATGGGGTCTTTGCAGATGTAATTAGTTCAGATGAGTCATAATGAATTAGGGTGTCCTTATAAGAAGAAAAAACAAAGACAGACACAGAGAGGAGAACATCATGTGAAGACGCAGAGAACACACAGAGGGAAGATGGCCAAACGAAGACAGATGCAGGACCTGGAGTAAAAGAAGCTGCAAGCCAAGGAACATCAAGGATTGCTGACAACAATCAGAGATGCGGAGAAGGCGAGGAAGGGTTCTTCCACAGAGCCTTTGGAGGGAGTGTGGACTACACTTATACCCTCCAGAACTGTGAAGAAATACATTTATGTGGTTTTAAGCCACCTGGTTTGAAGTATTTTGTTGCAGTAGCCCTAGGAAACTAATACAGGCCTTTTCATCACAAAGCTTTATCTTTTGCAGTCTCCAGATTTCCCTTTAAATCCCATTGGCCAGAACTGGGTCAGATGCCCAAACTTAGACCAATGGCCAAGGGGAAGGAGATTTCCATACCTGGTTTAGGCTATCCTGATTCATCTATGGGCCTGAGGAAGGGACTACACTCTCTGTGATCAAGGAATCTGTCCCCATCATATGAACACACTTGAAGAAGGGGAAAATGGCCTTGGGGAGGCAATAAATGAAAGTGACTGTCATACATAAAGAGGGACTATTTTGCTGTTCTGCAGACAGCATGCTAGAAATGCTGCCCTATTTAACAGTGTTTGAGATTCATCCCAAAACAAATCTTCACATTCTCCAGAAGTCCTCAGAAATTTAGGGGAAGGATCCAAGTAGATGGTTCCAAGTAAGAAGCTGGAAAGTTAAAGGTATCTGAGAGGTACTTTTCACAAGGCAAGGCCATGAGATCTCATGTAAAACCAAGAGAAGGATGGTAAACTTAAAGAAAATGAAGTGTCAGGAAACTGGAAATCTCAGGGAGATAAAAAGCAGGTGAAATGATCTGGTACTGATGAAAATCCCCCACCCTCGCTCCAAGGGAATTGTTAACCAAGTTTCAAAAGCAGAGAATGAGAGAAACGGCAATGTTGTTTTAACTGTAGACAGCAACATATATAATAACACATGCATTTTTAATCTTCACTCAGTGACAGGTTTAAACAGTTAAACCCAGCGCTAAACAGTAAACATATCAATGTTATTAAATATATTTTTTCACAGCTAGGATGAGGACTAAACATACTCATGAATTCACCGGTAATGGAGTAACTGTCTGAGCATTCCATCCCCTAGGCAACTCCCAACTCTATACATTCTGGAATTCCTCTTGAAACATTAAATTGGCTTCATTGAGCGCATGTCTGGGAAATATAGATTTGTCATATGGAGGCCAAGTCTTGTAAAGTCTGTTGGCTTTATGGGTTAGAGGAAAGTTACACTTCCCCTGGAGTTTTTCTGTATGTTCTAGCCAGGACCCATCTGCCACCTCTTCTACCTGGACTCATCCTGCATCTTCCTGGTGGCACCAACTCTCTGATCCGTGGTTGCTTGATTTTCAGTTTGCTCTGCCTGGGAGCACTGCTCCCTCCTTGGTGTCCCCTCTTTTCCCTCAGACATACATCCATCACAGCACCATAGCATTTTGTGGCATTTATTAAATTACATATCTGTCTCCCATTACTGAGGACTTTGGAAGAAATAGCCATGCCTTAGTTATCTCTGTGTTCCCAGCATCTAACACAGTTGGGGGGCTATTAAATGTTGGAGGAACAAAGAAATTATTAAAGGATAATCCCAAGAGAAACAGATCATGTTACACATTCTTCAGCTGGAACACTTGGGATCAGTGATGTCCCACGCAAAAGCCTTTTAGGGACAAGAGTCCAGGAAGGGTATTGGCCACAGGTCTTCCTAGTCTGTGGAAAAGCATTGGATATACTGGGAGCCGTAACGCCAAAATCCTTTGAACCAATCTGATTTATTTCTACAAAATTCTATGCTTAGGTGTTGTGATTTACTGTTGTAATATGAAGTCTGCTTTCCTTAGAAATTTCTTAGGTTGTTTCTTAGGTAGTTTCAAAACCAAACTATTTCTCAGAGTTTCTGAATGTGCACCAGAACAGATAGCAGTTAGGTGTAAGAGTGGCAGAGCCTTAATATGAACATAATATGGAAACTCTCATCATCCAAATTGAAATGTGAAACATAAGCTGTAGCCACCCAGTGTCACTGTGGTGCTGGAGTTGGCAGAGGAGGAAGAGAGTTTGCATCAAAGTGAAAAGAAGTTCAGAGGACCGTTGAAAACATATTCATATTACTTTTTCTTCCTAAAAGCAGACATGGTGCTGGTAAAATGGACTTTTTCCAGCTCTGGTTTATAGAGTTGCTAGATTTAGGTGTCAGCCTCATGTTGCAAAATGCCTCTGCATTGCCTTTTGCCTTGTTTTGATTTCTGCCATTTATTAGGTCACTGTGAATTTTCCATGTTTACTCACAACACCAGAAACGTGGACAGGAGAACCTCCCGCTATCTTGGGATGTCCTACCATTCTTCATGCTTCACCTCACTTCGCTGTTCTTTTTCATTTCTTCTACCTTTGCGATCATCTTTATCTTCTTCTTTATTGCTCACATCATTGGTTTCTTACCCCAGAGTCTGGAAGTGACGTTAAAAAGTTGCCTAAGCGAAAGAGCGTGCATTGTGTTTTCGGACCTTCAGAGATGGGTTGCCTTTGTATGAAAGTGGAAAAAAACATTCCTCCTGGGCAGATACAGCCCCACACCAGGCCCAGTGAGCAGAGAACAGATTGATTTCTGGACCAATTCTGTTGTGCATTCTTCTGCCACGAACAGCTGTCCAACCAGAATGCGCAGTTGAAAGGGAGCAGTATATGCTACCCCAAAATACACTACTTTGGCATATTGATTATTTTGAATTAAAGTTATTTAAGAAACAGCCAGTGTAAAGACATTCTGACCCTCCTGTGTCCCCCCGAAAGCAGAAAATGAATCTTCCATGTGAAAGGTACCCACCCTGAACAAAGAGGGTAAAGGCATCCTTATCACCAGAGATAGGGAAGTCTGGGCCGAGAAGACTGTATAAAAAACCTTCTAACTTCTTCACTAATGTACTACTTGAAGCCCAAATCCCTTCTCTTGTCGATTCTTCACAAATATATTGTTTCTTTGTCTAAAAGGTATAAAAGCTGCATGCTTTGGACACGTCTTTGAGTCTATGGGCTCCCTTACAAAGGAGATTAAAATTTTTTTCTCCTGTTAATATGTCTTATATCAATTTAATTATTAGACCAGCCAAAAAACAGAAAAGTTTTCCTTCCTTACACAATCCTGTTCAGAAGAGTCCATAATCTCGCTATTATTCTTATGATGAACATATTCTTTAAAGTCCACTTCACAGTTGAGTGACCTGGAACACACATTTATTTCTTCAATTTTCATAGTTTACAGGTCCATAAACACCACTCAAGGCTACACAATGGCTTTCTGCTGCCAGTAACATCAAATCCAACACCGTGGAATTATTTGCTAGGCCATCTCTCCTTTTTAGTGCTACCTCGCCATTGCACATTTTGTCTTCATTTCAGCAAACAATTAATGAGCCTGGACTCTGAGCCAAACTCTTGAATCCTATGTTTTGCTTCTCTCCAGCTTGGCATTTTCACTTCAACTAGCCCTAAGACAAGATGGGCGTCCTTCAAATTTCCAAACAGAAGGCTCCCGAGATGTTTGGCAAGCACTTGGCATAACTTTCTGCTGCTCCAGACCTGGGATCCACAGAAGAGACGTCTTGGGTCAGTTCCTTCCTCCAGCCCCTCCTGGCACTCCTTTTAGTCACTCTCACCCTCCCCCTCCCAAACTCCACGTACCCACTTCAATACAATGTGCTCGGAAACCTGCTGAAGTGTGCAAACTAGCTCAGTATTACTTGAAGAAATCTCTAGGTATAAACTCTACACAGAAAAACAATAAGACTTTCTTCGCGTAGTATTTCATTATTTAGAGAATATTTTCACGTGCATTTCTTCATATAATTCTGAATTGGAATTATCACCTAAAAAGCCAAAACTCATAAATTATCTTTCAAGCTGTCTATCCCAGCCTGGTTCATAAAAGGGCACAAGGGAAAGCTTTGCCTCAGTGTGGCCCCAGTTTCTGAGTCTCAGTCTCCAAAATGGGTGAGATCTCATGCCAGTTCCATCTGTTCTGACTCACTTCCTCCTTGCCCTGGTCTCCGAGACTGTGGCCTCTACATCTCCACTCTGGATCCCTCCACTAGGCCTTTCTTCTTTCCAGCTCCCTGCAGGCTTTGGGTGAACTAATTTCTCTCAACTCCCTTTGTACTAGGAACATAAGGTCCTTAATGTCTATACCGATTTCCAAAGAAAGCCTTCTTTACATGCAGCCACTCAAATCCTGAGTCTGGGATAGATGATTTGTGCATACAGACCTTTATTCTTTTCAAACAACAGTAATATTAACTAATAATTATTGTCTATGTGACAGGCACAGCACTCTGCTTTACACGTATTATTCCATTATATCTTTACAACAAACATTTAAGTTAGTAAGAATATGCCCATTTACAACGGAGAAGCTGAGACTGAATTTAAGCAACACTTAACAAGAGCATCCAGCTGACTTCAAAACCCTGAGCTGTCTGTTTTCAGACTCTCATCACTCTTTTATCTTTTGACAGCTTCACAATACCATAAATTTAATTAAATCCATCCACAGAGACATAGAATTTTTTATGAGAACCCTCAGGTTTCTTCCTAATTCCGTACCCCGGTATCACCTCCAACAATCCTACTGGATCTCAGAGGATAACCACTGCCATCCTTGCCTTCATCTCCCCCAAGAGAACGTTAGCATATGCACAGCCTAGTGCATTCACTTTACTTTTGTCAGAGGTAAATTGAAAGAAGCCATGTTTCCACTACAATCAGGAAAAAGAAATTTTCACCACAAGTCTACAGCTCTTCACACATACATGGAAATATCGGTCATATGTTCTTTGCACTAAAGCAGAGGTTCTCAGCCTTGACTGAACATTAGAATCACCTTTCAGAAAGTGTGGATACCTGGGCCTCCTGCTCCAGAGGAATTGAAGCAGAATTTCTGGGGGCAAGGCCTGGGTGGGTGCAGGTTTGGTTTTGTTTTGTTTTTAGTACCAGGTGATCCTAATGAGAACCCCTGCTTGGCTTTCTCTTTGCCAACCCACATCCATTACCATTTTCTAGAGCTGACTCAAAATCATCCAGATTCTATCCAGAGCATTTAGCACCGGCACTTGCCAAAGAGATGGCCGTTTTCTCTCCATACATCCTCATTAGCTCCTGCCCTATAGAACACTAATTTACTTTGTCTCCTCTGTGTATCCAGTCTACCCCATATCACCATGGAACATCTATATGTTATTCTAGAATTATTGTTTTATTATTATCTCGTTGCATACAGATCTGGCTTACTTAAACAAAATAGTAACTATCTCATCAATGGAGGCTATGCTTTATATTTTTTGCCTCTTTTAAAACTCTTTCCAAAGAGTTTTTAAACCTCAATGACAGTAAATGGATGTAGAACTTACTCCTTTTGCTTTCATTTTCCTTTGATATGAAAGTCAAATAGGCTGCAGAGAACAGGGTGTTGAGGGCTGAAATAAGAGGAATATGTAGCCTGGAAAAAAAACCAAAGATGTCTAGTAAGCAAAAGTGAATTTATATATACATATGGCAGACTGATTACCAGTCAAAATGAGTAATCCTTTTAGACATGAGCTCATTCAAGCATTAAATGACTTCATTCAAAACTTTCCTTTGGGAAAAGATGCTGGAGTCTCTGTGTTATACAAATCCAACACTCTATTTGGAATCTTCAGTCGAAAAAAGTAGGATTAGATGAGTCCAGAGCTCTACTTTCATTTTGAGCATAAAGTTGGCAGCCTGGATCCTGCTAATAGCTGTGACCTTAATATGTCATTGAGTCCATCGGAGCTTACTGACTCCCAGAGTTCTCCACAGTAATCAAGATAATCAAGATAATAAAGATAGCTAACGATGGAGTACTTGCTGCATACCAGGCACTGTGCTGAGCATTTTCCATGCATTATTCCACTTAACATTCACAATCGTTCTTTGACATGGGTGCTATCCCCAACTGAAGAAACTGAGGCTCACGGAGATTAATTTGTCTGAGATCACAGGGGAAATACATTTTGGTGAAAATGTATTCAAGTCTAGCTCAAATGCCCATCTCTCTCACTCCACATCTGTAAGCAGAGTGCATGATTCCTGGCTCCTCTGACACTTCATGCACACACATTTTCACACTTCTCCCATTGCAGTGTGTTAATCGTTTTTGCATGTCCCTTCTAGCACACTGAGAGTATCTTGAATTCAGGGTTCAGGCAATTAGTAGACGCTCAAGATATCTGCCAAGTTAGCGCTATAAATTCTCATTTAGTTCTCACAACAACTTTGAGAATAGAACTATTTTTGCTTTCACAGATAAAGCTCAGAGAGGTTAAGCAGCTGGCTCAATTTCACACAGGAAGTAAGAAATGGAGTCAGGTTTAGATCCAGGCATCAGACTATCCCTACTCTATGCTGGCATCACTGTCCACTTACTTGCCAAACCAACCCAGAAACCAGTGATAAATTAACTAAACGAGGAGACCATTAGACTGAAGTGGCTCTAATGCTATGGTAGCCTACTTAAGCAAACCAAAATCTAAGCCTATAAATGTCTCAAGGTTATGAAATCAAAATGCTAAAGACAACCAATCACAAACAGCCAGCCAGGCTTTAAGCTATAGCCAATAAATAACTTCCTCGGTTTGTTTCTTTGTTCTCTATAGTCTCTCCCAGAGCTCCCTTTGGTAGAGCACTGCTAACTAACCACTTCTGGGCTGGCGATGCCCCATTCAAATTGATTTTTGCTCAAATAAACTCTAAATTTTTCATATGCCTCAGTTTATCTTTTAACACCAGGAAGCCATTCTCTATAATATTTCCCTGCTCGTGATTCTTGCCCATTCCCCCACTTTACTTTAGTCATTGTTCAGTCCTTCACCTTGTCCCCATCCCCTCGATCACCACCATAATTCAGACCACCTTTACTCACCTGGATTACTATGATAGATAAGGTAGAAGATTTGGAATTTTGGCTGACCTCCAAAATAAAAAAATTTAAAATTATGGATTACCTTTTTAAACTACAAGCATTTTTTATCATCTCCTTTAGTAATAAAGACATGCTTCCATGCACTCAGCCCCGAGTAGCTTAAATCATGGTTCACTGGGAAGATAGAATTGTATTTTCACCCTGTGACATAAATTTCCTTATGAGGATCAGCACACTGCTCTAGTCCTATAAGTTGTATGAGGCAACTAGATAGTCTCCAACAGTCTAACTTCATTTGCTGATTACGTTTCACCAGTTTGTTCCAGAGTCTGCCATTTCAGACCCAATTGTGATAACTGCACTTGTCTTCCTGAGTTGTTGTTGTTGTTTTTAACACATTTCATTACTCAGTCTCTCCAGGGCTGGGCCCTTGCCTTGTTCTTGCCCTCACTAAGCTGCATCCACGAGATCAGTCAAACTAGGTTTCCTGCCTACTTACCTTGACACTGAATAAGTATCACATGCTATTGATGCCTTTTGCCGTGCTCTGACACCTGTGGAAACACTTCATCACATTGTATTAAGACCTTTCTGGCTGCTTGTCCTTTGCTGCCAGCATCCTTCAGATAACTTCCTCCCATGCTCCTGAAACAGATGTCTTCCCACTGCCTGCGTCATCTCAGGGGGTGGGACTTTTTACAAGTACTAGAACTAGTTTAGACCCAACCCATAAATGTCTGTTTGCTATCTACCTCTTGCAAACACAAGAGAAACTTCTTCAGAACAAAGGAAGTCAGTCATTTTTGGCAGACTGCTCAATTTTTTCAACAATGAAGCTTCTATGAATATTAAGGTCTCCTGCTCTTCTGAGAACCGTGGAACAAAGTACTCTAGTTAATATTTTCAGATGACCGCCAAGCAGAAAGGTCACACTGGTAGGAGTTCCATGTTCTATTTAAAGAATGAATGTTCCTTAGATGGGAAAAGCAGCAATATATGGCCAGAGTTTTAATGAGGCAGGGAAAGATATGCTGTGGCAATATTATATGGTAAATGAAATTGTTCTCTTCAAAAATGAGACTGGCTCTTTATTCTGTTTTGCAATTCCACTGAAATTTATTGTCTTCATTTTGAGTATTGTGAATTATTTATTAGCACTATATATTTAACTTGTTAAATGAAGAAATGTGTTCTTGTATGAGAGAAAAAGAGACCTGTTTTAGTCTTTTGGAATTATTCTTTAGGAATATTTCTAAAAGTTGGAGCTATGTCTCACGGAGGAAATGAGAATCATGAGAAAATGAAATAATCTCTTTCCATATTCATTATGTTTACAAGTCAATGCCATCTAAAAGTTGATGGCTGTAATACAGACTATTTCTTTTCCCTCTACCTACACTCCTTTTTCTTCTGATTGTCTTCCTCATCTAGAGGAAAGAACTCCCAAAAAAACTACATGATGGTGGATAGAGGAGGGGTCAGTATTATATTATAGAAGATGTATTTCCTGTAACATGTTGCAGTAAAATCCAGAAACAAGACTGCTTAGAGCAGTCCCAGTACAGTTTAATATTACATATCGAGGCAACAGTATTCACAATTTAATGTCGAATGCACTGGGATTATATTTTTTTTTTTTACCGTTTTTTTCCTGTAGTTAATAAGTGTTTTTTAAAATTTGCTAAATTTTCTTTGTCTCTATTACAATTCTTCCCACATTTTCCAATATTCTATCAATCCAATTTTCCACAAGATCAGTCAAATAAGGGAATGTATCAGTTCCAAATCCAAACTAAATGAATTTTTTTTTTTATTTTGCAAGGGCTAGCCATATGTTTTGAAATTTGAAATCTTCACATTTTCAAAATAGAATGTTTATGAGCATCCCTTTAGAAAAACATAAAATCCATTGAAAACTGTATATAAATCATACCATATTCAAGTGGGAATGCATTGCTAGGAGGCAGTAGAGTTTAGGGGCTAAGTCTCCAGTATTACAGTACCTAGCATCGAGTCCGAGTTTTGTGCTCACCTGAAACAGGATTCTCACCTATTTGTACCTAGTTTTCTCATACATAAAATGAGGATAATAGTACTTACCACAAGGATTGTTGGAAGTTTAACTTAGATAATATATGTAAATCACTTTATATGTAATGCCTGATACAGTAAATAATCAGTAAATGTTAGGTTTTATTTAGCACAACAAAAGAAGAAACAATTAAAAAATACCAAAAGACTTTCTCTAAAGCTCGTGTATGAAAAATGTGAACACAAAATTAAAAGGAAAATAATAAGTTAGAATAAAGCATTTGCAACATGTACGCTAGAGCAAAAGGTTAACATATTTAATACATAATAAACCTTGGATAAAATAGAAAAGCAGGCAAAATACATAAATTGGCATTTTATAACAGAAATAAAACTGGCTAAAAGGAAACTTATCTGCCCTCACTTGTAATAAAAATTGCACATTAAAATATAATGATATATAAAAAAAGAGAAGACACAAATTACTGTAACATGAGAAATGAAAGAAGGGACATCACTACTGACCCCATAACCATTAAAAGAATAATAAAGATATATTATAAACAACTCTATGACCACAAATATGATAACTTAGATGAAGTAGACTATTTTTTTGAAAGATCTAATATACAAAAACTCATACCAAGGAGAAATAGACAATCTGAATAAACCTATATCTATTAAAAAAAAAAAGAATCAGTAATTACTAATCTTCCAAAACAGAAGGTACGAAGCCAAGATGGGTTTACTGGTGAATTATACCAGACAATTAAGGAAGAACTAATAGCAATTCTCTACAATCTCTTCCAGAAGTAGAAGCTGAGGCAATACTTCCTAATTCATTGTATGACTCCAACATTCCTTTAACAGCAAAATTAGATTAAAGAAAGGAAAACTATAAACCAATGTCTCTCATAAATATAGATTTAAAATTTCTCAACAAAATATTAGCAAATCAAATCCAACAATGTATAAAAAGATTTACAGACCATGATGAAGTGAGATTTATTCCAGGTATATGAGCTGGTTCAACATTTGAAAATCAATTAATGTAATTGATCTCATGAACAGTCTAAAGAAAAAAGTTTGTGATTATATCAATAAATGTAGAAAAGTCACTTGAAAAAAAAAAACCAATATCTATTCATAATTTTAAAAACTTCAACAAAATAGGAATAGAGGAGAATTTCCTCAACTTGATAAAGAACATTTCCAAAATACCTACACTTAATGTCATACTTAATGAAACTAGATGCTTTCTCCCTAAGATCAGGAAAAAGGCAAGGATGTTTGTTCCCACTCCCTTTTGACATTGTATAGAAGTCCTAACTAATGCAATAAGTTTTTTTTTTTTTTTAAGGAAAGAAAAAACACATGGATTGAGAAGGAAGAAATAAAACTGTCTTTGCTCAAAAATAACATGATCGTCTATAGAAAATCCCAATGAATTGACAAAAAAACAACTCTTGGAACTAATAAGTGATTATGGCAAGGTTACAAGATATAGGTTAATATACCAAAGTAATTACTTTCCTATATATTAGCAATGAACAACTGGAATTTGAAATTTAAAACACAATATCATTTAAATTCACCAAAAAAAAGAAAAAGGAATATTTAAGTATAAAGCTAAAGAAATATGCACAGTATCTATATGATGAAAACTATAAAACTCTGATGAAAGAAATCAAAGATGATCTCAATAAATAGAGAGTTATTCCATGCTCACATATAAAAAGACTGAATATTGTTAAGATATCATTTTTTTCCAACTCGGTCTACAGATTCAACTCAAACTTAATAAAAATCCCAGCAAGTTATTCTGTGGCTATCAACCAAGTAATTATAAAGTTTATATGGAGAGGCAAAAGATTAACAATAGCTAACATAATATTGAAGAAGAACAAATCCAGAGAACTGACACTATCTGACTTTAATTCTTACTATAAAGCTATAATGGTGTTGTATTGGTGAAAGAATAGACAAACAGATCAATGGCATGAAATAAAGAGCCCAGAAAGAGACCCAAACAAATATAATCAATTGATCATTGACAAAGTAGTAAAAGCAATTCAGTGGAGAAAGGATAGCTTTTTCAACAAATGGTGCTGGAACAAATGGATATGCCCATGTAATAATGATGATGATAATGATGATGATGATGATGATGATGATGATGATGATGATGAAAGGAATAATCAACGCAGACCTTACACCTTTCACAAAAATGGATCATAGACCTAAATGTAAAATATAAACGTCTAAAACTCTTAGAAGATAGAATAGGAGAAAATCTAGGTGACTTTGAGTTTGGCGGTGAGTTTTTAGATTCAACAGCAAAAGCACAATTCATGAAAGAAAAATTGATAAGTGAGACTTCATTAAAAGTAAAAACTTCTGCTTTACAAACTTGTATCCAAAATGTAAATAACTCTCAAAACTCCATAATAAGAAAACAAACAACCCAACCAGGCAAAAGATCTGAACAGATATGTTACCAAAGAAAATATAGATGGCAAATAAGCACATGAAAAGATGCTCAACATCATATGTCATTAGGGAATCGTGAACTAAAACAACGACACAACTATCAGATAGACCAAAATCCAAAACAATGACAAAATCAAATGCTGGCAAGAATGTAGAGCAACAGGAACATCCATTCATAGCTGGTGGGAATGCAAAATGGTACAACCACTTCAGAAGACAATTTGACAGTTTCTTACAATGTTAAACTTAGTCTTACCATACAACCCAGCAATCATGCTCCTTTGGTACTTACCCGAATAATTGGGAAATTATAGCCACACAAAAGCCTGCATTTCAATGTTTATAACAGCTCTATCATAATTTCAAAAACATGGAAACAACCAATATGTCCTTCAATAGGTCAATGGATAAACAAGCTGTAGCACATCCACATAATGAAATAGTATTCAGTGGCAAAATGAAATGAACTACCAAGCCATGAAAAGACATGCATGAAGCTTAGAGGCATATTACTAAGTCAAAGAAACCAGTCAGAAAAGGCTACATACTTAATGATTCCAACTAGGTATATGACATTCTAGAAAAGGCAAACTATAGAGACAGTGAAAAGATCAGTGTTTGTCAAGGTTGCTAGGGAAGAGAAGGATGAGTAGGTGCAGCACAAGTATTTTTAGGTTAGTAAAACTATTCTGTATAGATACTGTAGCTGTGGATACATGATATAGTGATGCATAATGATACATGACACTATGAAATGTGGTGGGTACAAACCCATAGAATATACAACACAGAGTGAGCCCTAATGTAAACTAAGACTTTGGTTAAAATAATATATCAATATTGGTTCATCAATTTAACAAGTGTACTCCACTAATGCAAAATTTACTAATTGAGGTATTTGGAGGGATGGAGAGCATATATGGGAACACTATACTTTTTCTATAAATCTAAAACTGCTCTAAAACAGTCTATTAATTAATATATATTATATGATATTATATATAATGATATAACATGTTTCACCGATGACATTTCAAAATTATTTTTATATTACAATATTCACTGCTGGTGAATATTCTTCATTCAAGGCTAGTTATGTTTTTTAAATTGCATATATATTTATACATATATGTATATATAATTCATACGTGCGCGCGCACACACACACACACACACACACACACACATATCTTCTTTAAAACCTCTCTTTGCTTCTCAGTGCCCTCTACTGAGAAAAAAGAATTAATATTTATTCCCATATCTGTAGACCACAGCAGTTCCTAGTACATAGTATGTACCCTATAAATATTTGCTAAATCAATGTTGAATGATGTGTCAAATGTTGAATGTAGATGACTAACAATGAATGCACTAAAATATGCTGTCATCAAGCCCATATGTATTTCTCCATCTTACTTATAAGGCTATGATAACAGGCATTGCCAAATGCCTTGCCGATATCAAGATCCAGTGTGCCTATGGCATTCCCCTGCTACATTAGACTGATAACTATCTTGTTATCAAATAAGAAGGAAAAAAAATAATGACAGTTAAACAGTAAAGGGCACATGTGATGTGGATTAAAAAGCACAGTGGTTCATTTAAATTCTATTTCCCAAGTGCCCTTAAAAACAAAATAGATATTTGTTTGAAGTTATCTGGAAGCCTTTCTAAAGTTCTAGGTAGTATGGTTATTAATATGGCCCTATAGTATTTTATTATTATTATTCCTTACAAAGAAAACAAATATTTTTAAGTTCATCTTTGAGTAAACCTGAGAACCTATCTGAAAACAGACCACCGAGCTCTACCCAATTGTGAAGAAATATTAAAAACCATCAGATCAACTACAGTATCAGTATGTTGGTGTTAAAATATACTCAATCATCTGTATTCATTGTAAGCACCACAAATAAAATAAAAACAACAACTAAAAGATACTTATGAGGCGTTAAGGCTTTAAGAAGCTGATATCAATGAGCTACTAAGAAATTAAAATTCATTAAGAATTCTGTACTTAAGAGAAGTGTTAAAATTTGCCATGACAGGGAGCTGCTACTCAATACACCATCTTAGCTTCCATTCTTGGCTTGGCAAGACTCTGAGAAATTGTGCCAAAATTGGCCTATCGAAAAGAGATGCTGCATTGCAGAAGCACATAAGTTTTCGGGCTATGCCAGACTGGACGTTGCCTGGGAAACTGGCTTCTGCTATAGCTAGACAGGAAAGTGTTCTTGAGGGAAGGATAGTTTCAGAATTCTCTATCCCTGGCACTGTTGTAGCTTCTGCTTCCTGGTCTCCTATTCACTGCCCCAATTTGATCTGATTCTGTGTTGTCCCTGATTCCCAGATGTTTGCTTGAATTTGAATCCTTCACTGTCTAGACAGAAATAAAAACAATAACTGCAAAGATGTTTGGTTTTACCAATACGGTCCTTTTTTTTTTTTTTAGCCAATGTTTGAAAAACAGAATATATCTCATAAAAAAGATCTATATTTACATCTTTTCTTTTTGAAAAATTAGAATAGCTGGCAATACTGAGGCCATATTTCCCCATGAAGCAATCTACTAGAAGTGGCTACTGCTCACTTAAATAGCACATGTGTTCCCCAGTTTGCCACAATCCCCTCTATTCCCTATTGCACCAACACTGAGGCTGAGTGTTAATGTTCGTTTACCATTATACTTTTTATTTGTTTTTTTCCTTGTGGTATAGAGGTATTTTTCTCCTTCCACGAGAAGTGGCAAAACAAGAGATATAATAAGAACTTGAAGAATGTCAAGAAAAATATACACTATAATCTTGGAGGAAGTAGGGACTATTTATGCATGTTTAATCTGCAAAGTGAGTGTACATACAAAGAACAGACCCTACCCATTTATTCTCTTATATTTTGTATCTAATCTCTACAGCTTTTGGAGTTGCCCAGCTCTTGCTCTAGTTCTCGGACATCTGGGTGTTTTTGGAGTTTGTATTATGCTCTGGATTTATCCCCAGTCTTAGTTCGCTGCCTAGTTCTTCAATCCACTACTACCTACAGACCAGGAGAGGCAGATCATACAGCTAAAATGTAAAGGTTCTGGTGGCTCTAATTGCTCCTCCTCATTTGCTGCCTCACTGTCTGCAAATAAGCTGATATGTATAGATGAGCCATAACATTTCCTTCTAATTTAGCAATAAATGCTATATATTCATTCATTCTCAGTATAAAAAAAATCTGAATATCCTAGCTCAGTTTTCTCCCTAATTTAACTGATAGTTTTTGTTGTCATTATTTTTTGTTTGTTTTATGAAAAAGAAGGAAAGGGAGGGAGAGAAGAAGGGAGAAGAAAGGAAAAAAAGGAACAAAAAACACTGTCAGTCAATTTTAACTACGATGTTATCAATAGTTGGTATCAGGCCTAGGGTTTTTGCTCTGCCTCCTCTCTCATTCAGCCTACTGGAGACAAGGCAAAAGTTCGGTTTCAGTTTGTGCACTCTCTCTTTATATGAACTGATTTAAAAATCGTAGATTTCTTGAAGGACCTTATATATATATATTTTTAAAGTGAAGAAATAGATCTGAGTGTGGTCATGAGTGCTGCACCCCTAAATTCCAGTACCCCCAGGTAACTAGATGGCTTAGCCAGTGTCTGCTCCCCGTTATGGGAGCAGTTGGGTGTCTGAATGGCCAGGGATTTTGACAGACTCATCCAGAACTGGAGCTGAAGCTAACTTTGTTGCACTGGAGTAAAATGTTGGAAGGTTCGAATGTTCAAGTTGGAAGGTGCTTTGAATGGGATATTAACAAACAATTACCAAAAAATCTCATTAAGAGAAGGTGTAGATGAGGTTACCCTGGTGGTTTCTAACTGAGGACCTTCAGGAAAAAAATCTTTTCAGGTCCTAGGTGGTACCCCATGGTCAAAGCACCAACAAATAAGGGACTTTAGCCTGAAGGTGACAGACTGAGAGCTAAATTAGTTTTAAGTCTTGTCCTAAATATGTAAAATAAATGATTAGTATAATACCAACGTTGGTCTGAGTAAGCAAGTTGGATTGGTTGAGATGAAGTGAGCGAGCTGGCAGACAATACGTAATTTCTTCTGAAAGAGGAAGCCCTGAGCCACCTCTACAGAGCAGTCTGAGGCCACAAGGGCATGCCTGCCAGCTGGCTGAGTCTGCTGCCCCCACCCAAGCCCACTGACGGAAGTGCTGTCTCTCTCCTGATAGGACAAGAATGACCCAACAGATCGGCAAGTGGCCAAGAGGAACTCCCAACTGCCTTTTCCTCCTCTCAGCACGAGTGACAGTGGGGCATACCCCCTGACCTCTCTTCCTTCTTCCTCTGGACCAAGCGATGAAGGGACATGACAATAAGGAAGTCGTCCTTGCATGAACATGTAAGTATGCATTCCTCATTATCAGACACAACCACAGGTAAAGATTGCATCAAGCTTGTGAGCTGGATCCTGGTCCCTAGCCATCAATGAATACATTCCCTATCTTAAGACAACCACTGAGAGAACTTATTCGGACAAAATATTTGGAGTTTTCCCCCTTTTGGAGCTTTTCCATTTAAAGAAATAATAAGCTCTTTCTCTAGTTTTCTTTAACAGATTCAGCATATGATGGGCAAGGTTCGTAGATTTTTTTTCTTTGCCTACTTCCTCTTAAAATTTAAGTCTGTGGTTAATCAAACTCTGCAAAAGACAGATTCTCGTTCAGACTGTGGGCTAATACAGCTATCTGAATAATACCCTACATTTTGCTGGGGTTTTTTTCTGAGAAATATAAGCAATCTGAATAAAATGTCCCAGGGTCTCAAGGACTTCTGAGCCTGCCGTCACCAGACACTTGCCTGAAACCAAAGCAGTGACATGCTAAGTGATGGACTTGGTGCTGTCAGTTCAGCCCCAGCTTTCATTTCCTTAAAGGTAATAACAAAACAGTGTGCTTGACTTTGCCATAATGTTTTAATTTCCATTTATGTCACCATTCTCTATGTGGCACCACTATAAGCATGAAGCATGAAAATGGCACCTGTCTAGGAGGCAGTGAGGCGCCCAGTGTTGGGGGTGGGCAGAGAGCAGGGGCAGGAGGACCTGGGCTACATCCAGACCCTGCTACTTCCTAGCTGACTGGCCTGGGGCAAAACCCGACCCTCTAGGAAGCCCTTTCCCTCATTTCATATTCCTCTTGGAGACAGGAATATCTACCCTGCAGGATGGTTAAAAATGGACATATGATGTCTGGAACATAGACTCCCAATAAATGAAAGCAATAATTATTATTGTCGATTTTGTAAAAGAGTTAATACATTTAAAGGGCTCAGAATAGTATACTCAGTAAGTGTTCGTTATTATTGTGATCCAAGGGAACCCAGATGCCTTGTCAATTTGGGATCTTCAGCCCTCACAGAGGTAATGCTATGTATCTGGCTATTATGCCTGATTAAGAAAAGGCAGAAGGGTTGGTATTTTCAGAAAGATTTTGACATGATTTAACAAGTTAATTCAGTCTCTGAAAGGGAAGTGAAATTAGATGATCTGCATCTTAGAAACAGCAAAGACTGCAGGTTAGAAAATGGGGTGGAAGAAGAAAAGAACATATGTGGGAAGATAAATTAGGAAGCCACAGTAAGATTTCAGATTTGAACTAAGGTGGAAACTGTAGGAAGAGAAGTGGACTTGAGCAGAGAAGATAGAATCTACTCTGCTTCCGGTGGATGAAGGCAAGGAAGGAATCACAGATGATCTTGCAATTTCTGTCGTGGAGCAACTAAGTGAATATTGACTTCACTTACTGAAAAGAGGAACGAGCTTGAGGAATAAGATAATTAGTCTTGAATTTATTTTAAATTGGATCCTGGCACAGTCACAGAGTTTATTCAATCAGCAACAAAGAGACATTTCTTTATTCTCAGCTATTTTTGTCATGTATTTTAAAACTACTTGATGATTTAACTAGCATGCATCACCAAGAATAAATGCATATATAGAAAATAAACACAGAGTCTTTTGTCCTGAGACCAAAATATAAGGTGACTGTTAGGCGTCACTTAGAAATCATGACTAAGAAAATAGAATACTGACATATGGGTCAAAGATTTACAGTTAGAGGTTAATTAAACTGGTAAACATCAGATTCGGAGAAGTGAAAGTAATTTATAATTCTCCATCTTCATTTATGTAAATATATCTCAGAGATTCTACAATGAAATATATTAAGGAAAGAATTATCCTAAAGGTGAAAGAAAGGAAGGCAATGAGAAAATAACCAGTAACATTATTTGTGCAAATAATTTGGAAAAATATTCTAAGCCTGGTATTTTACCAGAAGAATGAGGACAGTGTTACACAACTGATTTATAAAACGAATGATGCAATTTGGGTCAATCATTTTATTTACAAAGCAAATATTCATCTGAAGAGTCTGACCGGAAGCCAGTGTTTACAGTGTTATTTTCAGTCATTTTCAGTAAAATTTTAAAAATCCTATTTAGAAACAGAAGAGATACCCTAACATAGGCCATAATTGCATCTCCAGCATTGAATAATCCTCTGTTTCAGTGTTTTTCCCTCACTGACTGTGAGCTCCTGAACACAGAGACCATGTTTCACTCAACCTCATATCCTGGGGTTCAACCACTGGGTTTGGCCGATGGAAGCACTGAGTGAGAGTTCATCTGATGAAGGCAGAAAGGAAAAGTAGTGGGCATCAAAAACATTAAGCAAGTTCCACCTCCCTGGACAAAGCAACTTCATTTCAGGAATTTAGCAATTAATATCATTTAAAATATTGGAACTTATTCTTTATAAATGTTGTATAACCGAGTTTCAGAGAGATTTGAAAATGAAAATCATTGCATCCATAATCTCTCCATGCAAATATATGTAGGTTAGCATTTTGATTTTAGCAAAAAATAATGTTATCATGGTTAGAATTAATTTATAATGCCACTTATGAGCATGCTGTTTTTTGAAATATCCAGATTTTAAAAGCTGACAATGCTGCGAATAGCACTTTCAAATATGACAAGTTGGAAATAAAAAGGCATTTTAAAAAGAAATTTTAAAAATGTAGATTGTAGTGGCTCTATGGCTTAGTTGGTTAATGTGTCTGTCTCATAAAAATGCAGATCATGAATGTGAAAGGTAAAGGAAGACTCTTTGCCACCCTCTCTGATTAGGAAAGAGATGATGCTACTAGCATATTTCTGGGCTACGATGAAGCTTCTTTATTTTTGTATAGTTTATGCTAACGTGGATTGAAAAAAGGAAAATTTGTTGCAACTAATAAATAGCTCAGTCAACTAACTGGTAATATAAAACATAAATAGAGTATCTGAGATGTGGTCATCAAGTGAACTTTAGAAAACTAGATAATGGAATATTATCCAGACTTAAAAAAGAAGGAAATTCCGTCACACACTACAACATGTACGAACTTTGGGAACATTATGCTAAGTGAAATAAGCCAGTCACAAAAAGACAAATACTGTATGATTCCCTTCTACGAGGTGTCTAAAGCAGTCAAATTTATAGAAACAGAAAGTAGAATGTGATTACGAAGGGCTGGGGAGAGGGACAAAGGAAGAGTTGTTGTTTAATGGATGTAGAGTTTCAGATCTGCAAGATGAAAAAGCTCTAGAGGTCTGTTTCACAACGATGTGCATACACTTAACATTACTGAAGTATATACACTTAAAAATCGTTAAGATGGTGAAAGAGATAAAGAAAGAGAGAGAATGGGAATCAGAAAACTAAACCAGTGGTTTGGAGTCTTCTAACAAAATTTAGTATTATTTAGAGGTGAGGGAGTTTGCTAAATAAATAATTCAAGGCCAAATTCTGCTAGGGTATTAAATTATTCTTTCTGAAAAGGCTTATAACCTTTTTTTTTTTCCCCCTGAAAGTCATGAAATGTGGTTCTGGGACTATGGGCCCAAGACTCAGGAGGCGGGTTCTTAGTCCAACAGCACCTCGCTCCTCAACAGCACCAAAGCTTGCATGCACTGACTTAGCGCAGAATTTAGTTCAGTTATTAAAGTGAACTCGTGAGAAGTTTTAATCCTGAGTCTCAATATTCTTCATATACTATCAGAAAAGTATTTGTGCTCCAAAAGAAGCAAATTACTCATATGTGCTTGAAACTGCTAAATGCATGTGTTTTGAAGAGAAATTATCAAGAATATGTAGACTGTTTCAAGTCATACAAGCAAAGAAAACACATATTGTTTTATGATTTGCCAAATTTAGTCCTTTTTTTAAGGTGGCCAGGCATAGATTTTAACACAAACACACACCAGCTGGCTGAAATAAGTTCATTTTCTAAGTAAATATTTAGTGATTTGATTTCTGGCCCATTTGAAGCACTCTGTTCCAAGAAGATAAGAAAAATAATAGTAATCCTTGAAATAGAAAATGTAGATAAGATGATAGTGGCTTTATAAAGATAAGTTTCAATTGATCTGTGGCTGGAGCTATTAAAGAGTTGTTAATATAAAAAGATACATTATTTTTGCCCTTATATTTAGAATATTTTTTGCTGACTAAAATATTTGGCTTTTATGGGTTTGGTTTTAAACAAATTATGGCTTAAAATAAATTATAAATTTGCAATGGCATTTAGCATACAATAATAGAAACCAAAAGGCAAAACCCAAATCCTGACTAAACACAATTTTTGCCTATTCTGCACCTGCACCTATGTGGCTGAAATAGGCTAGCAAAAAACAAACATCCATTGCTGCACACTCTCAGTTCAAATAAAGGCTCCCAGGTTTAAGCGGGTCACCATGTTGCTCAATAATTACAGCCTCTCCCATCTCCTAGGTGAGTATTCCATATCTTCTTGTTCCTCAAACCTCTGATACCACCTTCCCTAGGTTTACTCTTAGCTGATGACCTTGACCTTGTTGCATATTTCCCTGAGAAAACCCAATCAGGAAAACCCCCACAAGCTGGCACCTCCACACCTACCCTTGCACCAGCATCATGTGCCTGTACTCGGTCTTCCCCCATAGTTTCTCTGGCTGAAACATCCGTGTTCCTGTCCAAAGCCAACTCCTCCACTTGGGCACTAGATCCCACCCCATTCACCAACTCAAGGGACATTGCTCCAGTAATTTCCCCCCATTCTTCCTGCATCAGTTGTTTTTCTCTATTTACGGAATCATTCTCATAAGCAAATAAACATGCTATTACTGTTACTATCATAAAAGAAATTAAAACTCTCTTAACCTCATTTCCCCCTCCAGCTGTTTTCTCATTCTCAGTTTCTCTTTATTATAAAGAGAAACTGAATTTATAGTTTCTCTTTATTATAAAGAGAAACTGAATTTATAGTAAAACTCCTGGACAGTGGTACTGTCTCCAATTCTCCTATTCTCTCTTAACCACTCTAATTAGCCTTTGTCCCCAACATTCTTTCAAGGTCACCAATGTCTTCTGTACTACAGTCAATGGTCAAACATCCTCCTCTACTTATCAATTATCTCTGACACAGACAACCCCTCTTGTGAGTCCCCTCTTGAAACACTTCTGCTCCTGGCTTCCAGAACTTCACACTCCACTAGTTTTCATCCTGCTTCACTGACTCTTCCATCTCAGTCTCTTTTATGGGTCCCTCCTCATCTCTCTGACCTCCTCCACCTGGAATGCCTCAGGGCTCCGTATTCGGACCTCTTTTCTGCTCTAGCTTCACATTCGCCACTGGTGACAGCATCCAAACCAAATTGTTACCTCTAGTCTCTCCCTTCAGCTCCACACTTGTCTGTCTATCCAAATCCCCATTCAACATCTCAATTCAGATGTGCACAAGGCATTTTCGATGTAACAAGCCCAAAACCAAATAGTTGACCACTCCCCAAACCTGTTTCTCTCAAATTTTCTCCATCTAAGTAAATGGCAACTTCATCCTTCCTGTGGCTCAGGCCAGAAATCATGGAGCTTTTTTTGTTTTCTCTCCTTTTCTTATACCTCACCTTCTCTTCAGGCAAATCCTATCACCTCTACCTTCAAAATATATCCAGAATCAGATCACTTTTCATTACCCAGATGTCACTTTTAAGAAGAGAGAATAAAATATTTCAGAGAGATTTAAAATATTTGTATAGAATATTTCTAGTAGAATAGACAAGAAGTCAGTGACAGTATTGCTTCTAGAAGGAAAAATGAGGGATTAGGGAACAAGAAAGCAAGGGAGACTTACTTCTCATTCATGCCCCTTGTACCTTTTGAAGTTTTCTGCCATGTGCATTAAATGCCTTCTCAAAATAAGCAAAATAACTTAAGAATGACAATAACAGCAGTGTGCCTTGTCTGGCCTCCCACTTAGAAGGCAAAGAAGATGACACACTGCACTCAGAAGCGCTCCAGGTCCCTGCACTGCTTCATCAAGGTGACAGTCATTCCAACTCTTTCAGGGCCTCAGTTTTACCATCTGCAAAATAAAGATAATAATTAGTGCTCGCCTTACTTTACGAAGGGAGATCTGCTGTGAGATAGCACATTCTAAGTATAAAGCATTATACATGCGTAAGTTTTCATTACCTTTTGGGAAAAAGCCAAGTTTGGTGGATAATAAAGAAAGCCAGCACACTGAGCTCAGGAACAGGAAATGGGGCCAGAAAATCAATAGTTAACTGTCTCTATGTATCATAATAAGTTCTTGGAAGTAAGAAAATCAGTAGAAAATATGTTGCTTGGTCTTAACTTTATTTTAAAGAGTATAATCAAGATTATCATTTGCATTATTACAATCCCTCTGTTCTCCAGTCTTGTGATGATTATGTGAATTGTAGTCATCCTCCCCTAGATTGCTCTTTTCTTCTCACACTATACAGACTAGCTGGAATCTAAAAAACTGGAAAGATTTGCAACTCATTTACAGAAACGCTAGAATCAAATAATGGCAAATTTTCAGTTATGTAATAGACTACTACGAATTTTAAAATACGAAAGTTATCAGTTGAGTTCTAGATGAAGCCCTGCCTTAAGACACAATAATGACTATATTAAAATTCATGAAAAAAATGCAAAATACCTTGATTTATGGCTATATATAGGGAATCAAAACAATGTGTAATATGTAGGATTAATTTTTAAGCTGCATATTGAGTAGTTAATGAAGTGAAGTAAAATGACATTTTTCAAGAAAAGACAACCGTGTTGCTTTATAGGCCAGCTTCCCCAAATAGCACAGTATTTTTAAAAAAAACAAACAAACTGAGGCATAGGGCATGCATTTCAGGGCTGTTCGGAACCTGTTACTCTTGTTAGTTATTTTATACCATTTAATGTAATGGAGAAATGCTCCATCCTAAAGTGTTTAAAACATCTATAAAAGGTTCACTGTTTAGAAAAAAACTTTTTTAAGCTTCATTTCCTCATTTTTTTTTCTTTTTTTTTTTCTGATTTATTTCTTCCTTCTCTTTCATCTTGGTATTTACAGGGGAGGTGATATTCCTCCTCCTCCAAATCACATCCTTCCAAACAAAAGCAAAGAAAGCTCCAAGCTTACCTATATCTCATCAATCAGAACAGCACTTCCCTTTCCCACCTCCAGTTACCTGTTGGAATCAGAAAACTGTCCTGGCCTGCCACTCTCTGCGTTTACCTGACATATTTTTCTGAAGCTGTGGAATGAGCTATTCTTCCGCTTTGGGGAGGAGCATCACACAAAAATACAGGATTAATTTAATCTAAATTAATTTTAAAAGAGAGCAATCTTCCTCTTATCATTTCCCCACTTCTCTTTTCTCACTTCCCCTTTCTCTCGGCTCACCATCTTTCCCTCCTTCCCCACACTAATAGCTTTTTCTGTTATGAATACACCATATAAGCTAGAGTAATAAGAGCCAAAGGGGCTGAATCGTGAAAACAAAACAAAGTTAGAGTCAATATACGTTACACCCTAATTATTGAGAAATATGAATTGAAAACAAGCTCAGTGCTAAATTCCAGGAAGATGCTATATTTTGGATTTACTAACCATTTTATGTTTTCATATTTGCCGATTACTAAAGCTTCAGTCATTAGTCTTCCTCTTCCTATTGCAAGAAAGTAAATGCTGACTCGTGTTATTTGTGTCAAATGCCACCGGAAATGGCATCCTCTCCCCAGACCTTGGCTCACAAATGTAGCAGCGCCCAGAGGTGAACTTAACTGCCTTGCAGCCCAGGCTCTCTGGACTCTTCGATCTGCTAATCTGATCCACAGCCAAGAAAGGATTGTCTGTCTAGGGACGAGATCTAGAATCAACTGAGAGGTACATTTTTAATCACTGGTTACTTTAATGATTAAGTACTTTCCATTTTATTTTAAGCATTAATTTTGCATTTCTGACCAGCCTTTCTTGGCATCCTCATTCCTTGGGCACTTACTGTAGGAAGGAATCACCACTCTAGCCCACTCCACCCCACCTCACTTAACAGCCTGAAGAGACAACCGTTATTTCACGAGAAGGATTGATAAACTACTAAATCTCTAAAGTACCATGGAAAGAAAAAGTAGGTTGTGAACAAGAAAGGATGCGAAACATCTGTTGTATGTACAATCTTGTATGTTGTGGTTGACCACAAAGGCTTGGCATCAGTTTTGACTCCCAGCTTTGCTTTTTATAAAATGGATGACCTCGAGCAGATGACTCAATCTGCCAAACTTAATTTTCGAATGTGTAAAATGGAGAAAGAAAAAAAAATGAACCAATTTCATAGCATTCTTAAGGGGAATAAATAAGTAAGCAGGTGAAATGTGTAACATGCTGTTGGAGAGGGTACTAAATAACATTACCGAATAACCAGTTAAATTCGTGTTACTAAGTTAAAAATTTCGTTTAACTGGAAAACTTCCTTAACTACTAAATCCCATTCCCACAAAATGCCGAGGTGGCTCGAAATAACAATAATTAACATTTGTATAGTTTATGGAGCATTTCCTTTGATTTCCCAATTCACTCTAGGATAGTCAGTACTGAGCTGTTGACTTATTTTTGTTCCTGACGGATTAGAGAGAAGCTGAGAGCTCTGCGGGATATGACAATACAAAGAGAAGCTCACAGGTCCAAACTTAGAGCTGAAGCAAGGAAAGCAGGAGTTGGGAAAAGCCTGGTGTCAGAAGTTAGTTCGTGCGTCATTTTCCGAGCATGGAATCCTGTTCGGTCAGCTTGCTCACCTCATGGACCTTGTCCCTTCTCCTGGTCCCAGACCTAGGGTTTAAAACTGGGGAAATCCTCCATCCCACTGATAACATTAGAGCAGTGGGAATCCAGATCTTCTAGATCCCTCTGAGAAACAGTGTAGATGAGAAACAAGGCTGAGACTGGCCCTTAGAATCCCAATTTTAAATTAAAAAACTCTCCCCTCCCACAGAAACACTACTGCACTTAGTATTCAGGTATTACATTGTTAACAACAACGATGATAAAATAATATCCATTTTAGAAGCTCTCTTGTGTCATCTCCTTAGAGGAACATAGGGATCATCTCTCCCATTTAAGGATGAAAACAGGTGAAATGAGCACTGGGGGTGACAGAAACCCCAGCCTGCTGATTCAGCTTAATGTTTGCTGGTTAAATGGGCTTTTGTGGCCATTCTCGGAGACAGAATTTTCAGAATCCAACCTGTTCATCAGTTGAAAGCAATTTAGTCATTATTAGCTCTCCATTGCCCTTCCTTTTCAACCACGGAGACTTTTTATTCCACCATTGGTTAGAATCTAGAGTAGTCAGCATGAATATAAAAAATTTTGAAACACGAATATAATTTAGTGTAGCATTGAGTTTTCCATTTACACATTAATAGAAATTAGCTTAGTATGATGCAAATTGACCTAAGTTGACTTCATACCTTCTCTCTTTTCTCAAGAAAAATTTAAAGCTGTGCACAAAACATTGTTTTGTTTTTGAACAGAGAATAAAAAGGAAAACAACATGCAAATATTTTTTCTAGATAAGACTATTTTTTTTCCTCTTAATTTCAACAGATATTTATAGCTAAATTTAAAAGCTCAGACTCTGGAACCATATTTCCTCCTAAAGGAACAACAACAACAAAAAGTCTTAAACGTACCTAATCAATCAGAAGATTCACTGTCAGTAACAGACTGCTTCTGCCTTCCCCCGCTGAACGACCTTGGGCTATTTACATAACCTCTTCCAAGCCTCAGTTTATTCATCCATAAAATTAAGATAATAATAGTTCCTACCTCATTATATTGGGAGAAGAGACTAGGCCTGGCACAGAGTAAATGTTCAATGAATGCTATTATACATAAAATACTGGGCTGTGAGGAGTACAAGGATGGGTGAAATCCACTTTTGCCACTCAGAACTGGTATATACTAGGGTAGAAAGAGACTTGGGCAGTTAATTATAGTACAAAACAGAACCACGTGATAAATAGAGGCATCTGCTAGATGAAGGAGAGATTTTTCTGTCTAGGAAAATAGAGAAGGCTCGCAGACAGAATTGCATTTCAACTGGGTCTTAAGGAACCGAATTTCAGTAGAGGAAAGGATTAGGGAACTTTCAATGCTGAGTTGCAGTGCAAACATAAGAGGTGAGAAAAAGCCCTCTGGATATATACAAGCTCTATAGTTCACCCACAGGCTTTGGGGAGATGCATAAAAGGAAGGATCATAGCTGAGGTTAAAGAACAAAGTTTATAAATGCAAAACATTGGAGTTATGCTAGCATATCAAATGAAAGTGAAGATATGAAATTTGAAAACCGAGACGATAAAATTTTATGTGAGAAAACATAAAGTAAAAACAATACCATTTTAGAAAGTGTTTGAAAGTCAAAGATTTTCTTAAAGATTAAGAATAATTTATAGAAAGCAAAAAAGTTAACCGTAAAATCTAAAGCAAAAGTGAAATTGGTCACTGCGCTCAGCTTCCTAAAACATATTGCAACATCTTCCTCTCTAAAGTATATTTTCAAGAATTATATCTTAATTTTTATTGCCAAGAAATAGTTGAACTGTTCTATATCCAAGCTATCATTCAAGGATTTTGATGTTTTCAGAATAATGGAAACAGCCATAGTCGTGAAAAATAAAAATGACTTGATCCAAGCGTTTCAGAAGCAGAGTTTATTTTCACCTCATCACCAGCCAATGCTCTCTGAAAATGCACAGCAAGAATATGCTGCCATCATTCCCACTGAGGACCAATATTTACCTTTAGGAAGATCGTTCAAAGGTCACAAGATTATCTTAGGAATTCAGCCACAATTCGATGGGAAGATAAAAGGGCATCTAGAGAATTTAGAAGTGATAAGAGGCCCACAGAGACTAAATTACTCCTCCCCGCTCCACCCGCCCCACCCCGGAACTTTTTTCTACTCACCTGAATATGTCTGGAACTCTGAAGACAAGTTTGGGCTAGCTAAATTTATTGAGCACTTAAAAATGTCCCAGACCTCACGCTAACGACTTTACGTATGTTCATTTAATCCTTACTTCTTAAGAAATCTATAGTGTTATTCTGAAGTGCAGAGGGATTACTTAACCTGCTCAAGGTCTCAGAGGCTAGTAAATAGTGGAAAAGGATATAAACCCAGGGGGTTGACTCCAGGGCCCACCCTCTCAGCCACAGTGCTTTAATACCTCAATTCGATCATCTGCATACAAATGGTAATTGGCAAGGGGACCATATAATTTGTTTGCATCTAAACTGGGATGTGGGGGAAGCACTATTAATTATGCTGAGAAAATAAGGGTGAACCATGTGACCATCTTATTGACTGACCCCATGAGCGTGGATGAATTTACCGAGGGAAAGAATGTTGAAGAAAAGAAGAAAGGAGCCGATCAGTGGGCCTTGAGAAAGACTAACTTTTGGGAAATTGCCAGAGAGGGAGAAACTCACAAAGGATACTAGGGGAGGTGAGGCAGGCGACGGAAGGTGTCAGACGCCCCAGCTGTTTTTCAGAGGGGTGTGGTCAGCGATGTCCCTGCCCCCAGAGCTGGGAATGCAATAAGGACCATGAAATGGCCATTGAAAGGAACAACAAGGAAATCACTGGTGATTTACTGACAAACATTTCTTCAGTTTGATGGAGTTGGAAGCCAAAGTAAAGTAAAAAAGGAGTGAGTGGGAGGTGAGGACCCAGAGACAGTCAGAGCAAACAAGTCTTTTTAAGAAGTGGCCTTGAAGGGGAGGCAAAAGATAGGACTGTCCTGGAGGTGGAGTCCAAGAAGTTTCCTTTCTTTTTTTAAAAAAGAAACTAGAATGTGTTTGCATGCTTAAGGAGCCAGCCAGAGGAGCCTGAAGAAGGTGGACTGCATAATCATCCCTTCTCTGGGGGGACATCCTGGAGCAAAAGTCCTGAGGCGATAGGAAGACAAGCCACCTTCACAACGAGGAGGTACAGCTCTGCCGTTGTGGGAGAGAAGAAAGGGGAACTTCGGGTTTGAGGATTTGAGGGAGGGAACTAAGCAAGGTGCTTGCTGTCTGTGGACTTGGCTTTTCTCTAGAGCCACCTCAGGGAGGGGTTGCCGTGGCGGAGGGTTAAAGGTGCCTGATGAACGGCAGGCCCTGTATTAGGCCCCAGAGAGACTTCAATAGGCTCTCTTTTCATCTTCACTGTTATTCAGTGATGTAAGTGATATTGTCCCTTTATGACCCAAGAGGAAACCGGCTCAGAATGTTGGACAGCCAACCCAAGAGCACACAGCTGTTCAGGGCCAGAGTCCTAGTCTGACTTCAGTCTCCTGGAAGTGAAAGCCAGGTCACTGCTTTCTGGTATCTTTTCATTGGTGTTAGAGAGTAATAGGAAATTAGCAAATGTACTTTAAATAATGGTTCGAGACCATACTATGGAAGTTTGTCATAGTCATTACATGATTGAAATCATATTTTGTTTATGTGAATTGATTTGATGTTTTACTTTAAGATAGCCTTGTGTAAAAGGTTTTCTTTTTTTTAAAAAAAGGGGGCTATTTGAATAAAGGTCCCATAGTTTATTTTTTGTTTTTATAAGAGAAGTTACTTATATACCAGGTATTCTGAACCCCCACCTCATTCATAAAGGATGCCATTCTTTCTGCATTTCTTTCTATAGTTCATAGGAAATTTTGTTAGACTATTACTATGGGAAAAATATATTGACTTAAGGATTTCTAAACTTGATAATTTTTAGACTCTTAAAGTGTGTGAAATTCTTGTATTGATATTTTATTCCAAAAGAGTCACAGATTTAAGATGGTGGCCCAGAGGGATGGTACAGACACAAATTGGATATCTCCACAGAGATTCCTGCCTCCACAAGGAAAACCTGTGGTTAAGTGGAGCCCCGTTTGAAGATCACTAGTGCTGTTTCAATTTTCTATTTATGTCAGTGTATCTGAGGTTCTACACGTGGTATGTGAGGACTAACTGAATAGCCAAGTTAGAAATATGAGCCACACGCTGGGGTAAGTTTGAGTGACTTAGGGGTGGGGTAGAAGAATCATGATAGTTGTTGGAGGTGTGAGTCAGATTTGCAGAATGACATCTGTCACAGCCCCAGATAGGTACAGGTGTTCTCTAAATTTTTACTGAATTACTTAATGGGCTGCGAAGCTGAGGCCTGTTTTGGAGGTGAGGTTATTTGAGATGGGAATTGGAATTGGTTTCTCCGTTGGCTTTTTGGAAATAATTTTTGTTTCATTATTTACCATGTACTTTCATGTTTGTTTGTTTGTTTTTAAAATTTTGCTCCTAAAACCACTTTTTAGAATAGTAGGCCTGCATTATTTTCCCCATTTTCAGGTTATGTACAGGAGTGAATGTTAACTGAATTGACTAAAATCATCCCCCATCCACAGGCCATTCATTAAGCTTTCCCAAAGAGAAGTTTGAATTGTTCGCTTTTGTTTTTTCTTTGAAAACTTTACATGAAACGCAGTTTAATTTTTGACAAGTTTAAATTCCACTTAGAAAACTAAGCAAATGCCAAGACATAGATAGCTAAGTTGTAGAGTTAAGTTCATGAAAAATAATTTATTTTCTTATTTGTACCATCTATTGTGTTAAAATTTAAGGGGATCTTGTAAAGTTCAAAGTATTGATTTGATCACCAAAAATGCAGTTACAAGGAAATGAACTATTTATATTCTCAGTATAATGTCACATCATTAAGATGGTTAGTCGTATGCAAGGAACTTCTAAACTAGTTACAAGTACTCCCTACAAGTAATCGAAACAACATCTAATTGTTAGTGATTACTTCTGATTTAAGGCTTCTCTGCAAGGTCTCTGGAGCAACTGGCCTATTAAATGTGTCACTCTTCTTGTAACTAAAGATCAATAAGAAAAGAAAAAAATATTAGCCTAATTTCTACAACACTTCGATTAATGAAAAACAAATGCTATGTGTTTGGTTTGTGGTAGTTATAAAGCAGTAGTAGTCAATGATTTATAAGTCATGGCTTATGAAACTATTAAAAAATTAATTATCCCTGAACAGAAATCTAAGTAATTTATTATAGTAGTAGCCATTATTAATGCATATTTCTGACAGAGCTTTAGCCAAAAGCCAAATTTTACATTGCAAACAGAAAAACATGGCACTTATAATTACGATTTGAGGAATCATCATGCAACTCTTTTCAAAAACTGGTTTTCATTTGATGTTGGAATCACAGATTGCAATGATCGTCTGTATAACCTTCTCTCTCCCCCTTGGCCTTCCCTTACAGGCTTTGGTGCTTCATTTACATACATCAATTCTAGCTGCTAACTCTTCCTTTGATATTTTTACATGTCCACTTCCACAGTTGTCCTCTTGAGAAAAGAGACTGCGTTTTTATTCTTACTCCTTCCACCAAGCACCATATCTGGTTCTCAGAGATCTTGAATGAATGAATGAATGAGTGAATGAATGAATGAGGCAATCTATCTATAAAACAGCTACCAAAACTAATAAGTGAGTTTAGCAATTTAGAAGCAAAGAAAGAAGCCTAGGCTAAAAAGACCATTGATCTGTTTTCAAACCTCTTTTTTGTTTCAGTTTTATAGAGAAAAAGAGCTTCGAAAATAGTTACTGACCCTTTTTTTAAGATGAGAGAAGATTTAGCTCTCCAAATTATTCTCCGCTTCCTGCCTTAAAAAAATCCTCTCCCCCTTTTTTTTGGTTGTGTTTTTTTTTTTTAAATGTTTGGCGTCTTAGCTTAAAGATTTCTTTCCCAGAGCGATAGTCCTGAGGGTGTCAATCCTGCTAAATTGTGGCGCCCTTTATCAAGAATTTCATGAATTTCCTTTCACTTTCAGCTTCTCACTGGAATGCTTCTTCCCAGTCATTTTCCCTTCCCTTCTTTTCTATAGTCTTATCTGCACGTTCCACTGCAGATGAGCAGTAAGAAATTCTCAGGTGGACATTTTTGCCCCATTTTGGCTCTAAGACCTTGGAGCAGCACCTGAGCGGGTTAAGTTCACTAATCAGGATACAGGGCAGCCAGAATACCTCAAACGCCATGAGGCCCAGGTGTAGAGTTTTGTTTTGGTTATTCTAAAATCCAGATCTCTTAAGTTTGCACGTCTCTTGCTTGAGATTACCATATAGGAGGAGAAAAATATACTCTTATTCACACACACCCCACCTCCACCACCTCCTACCCCCCTCCCCCCCCCCCCCAACACACACGCACACACACACACACACACACACACACACACACACACACACACACAGCCAAATAGATATGGACCACCTCTCCTAGGCAGGCAGAGTAAATGGTTGCCAGCACACCAAAAGACCCTTCTCCTGCCTGTCCCCCTGATAGGAGCCAAACTTTAGGATTCAGAGTAGCATGCAAGGGATTCTGGTCTAAAAGAGGTCTCCTACAGAGACAGATCTTGGAGTCAGTGGTTTTAAGCCTTAGCTCCATCACATCAATATCCTTTCCTATAAAAGGGGAATAATAAGCATTATCTTATAAATAGGATAATATTTGTAAGGCACCTAGCATCCAGTAGCTATTCAATAAATATTAATTTTGTTTTATTCAAAATCTTCCACTTGGATCATCTGATTCGATCTTCACAGAACCCTGCTAGACAAGCAGCATCTTTTTACAGATGGCTAACCTGGTGTTCTGAAACTTGCTCAGTAATAATAAAACTCTTATCCATGCTTACTACTTGTCATACATTGTTTTGAACACTTTACATTTAATATGAAGTGGGTACTAAAAGTCTCATTCAATAAATAAGGGAAATTAAGGCAGAGAAAGGCTGAATAACTTGTCCAAGGACAAAGAGATAGCAAACAGAAGAGTTGGGATTGAGACCCAGAGTGTGTGGCTCCAAAAGCAATGTGTTTTTCATCAGTATGCTTAGGTGCCTCCATGCCCCACTGCTTTTTTAAGTAATGGATTTGACTCACATCTGTGAGTCCAAGTCTAGGGTACTTCACATCCAGAGAAGAAATCCATTAGGCCAAGTTAGCAAAAATAGCACTGAAGGAGACAGCACTAGGTTATCAGATCTGCCAGCCTTGAAAAGAGAACTCTAATGGCAGGGGTTATGTTCAATACCCTAGGGGACTAGGCACAGAATATGACCAGAGTGTCAGCCCACAGAGGAGGGCACACAGAGCTGGTGGCATAGGAACCCTGGTAAAAGTTCTCCTCTGCACCTTTATACTTTGGAGACTTAGGTTTGGGGTAAAGAAATTCTGTTCACAAAGACCCATAAAAGTCCACAGCCCTTGTTCATTCTGTTTTCATGGCACTTAGCACTCTCTACTTTCTGTTACAGTTATCAATGAATATTTCTGACCTGCTCGTGAAGGAGAAGATCAGGTTTAACTCATTTTATATACCCCATGTGGAGCATTTAGTAGGAGCTTAATAAGTGTGAGTTGGATAAATAAATGATGATAAACAAATGAACATGACCGCATCCCAAAGGGATTTGGAGTTTGCTTTAATTAAGTTTCATTTGTTGCACCACAGTGAGCTAAATCCTATTTTTATGCTTTTTTTTCTGATAGCAAAAAAACATTTGAATGGAGATTCTTTGGGGGAAAAAAAAGACAATATTTTCAACTGCTCTCTTAGGGCAACTCTTACAGTCTACCAGTTTTCATGTTTTTATTTTTGTACTTGTACCCATTTAAAACCACAAATAGTATATAGCTTTTAAAAACTGAATGTTATTTAATAATAGCTATCTACCCACACCTATTAAGATGTTTACTAATGCATAAAAGCCTACGAATTTCAAGCCACAGTGAATTTTAACAGCTTCTGTGTAAGTACGCAGTGAGTGCCATCCTCCTCTCCATCTGAGACGTGTTAGTATTGAAGTATGTTTCTACCTTTTATTCATTAGTGAATATGGCTGTAAATGGCAGCTTGCAATAAACTTCATCTGAAGTTTTGAAGAGGAGTTTAACTTTTAACATTTTATTCAATGTGCTGAGGAGGAAAGAACATTTCCTCTACCCTATCAGGTTCGTTTTTGGGGCCCTGTGACTAAACTAACAAAAGATAGGTTAGCAGAAAAAAAGGCACACAGTTTTTATTAGTATTTATGTGCACTAGAGTTCACGGAAAAGAAATGAAACTCAAAGGAGCAGTTAGATTCAGAGGCTTATATACCATTTTAACAAAGGGAAAAGGGTTTGAGCTTCAAGGAATGATAGATCGTGGGGACGTGACTAGGAAATATATGGGGGAACTGATGAAAATCTGGGCTATTTCAGTAAGATCTCTACATATAAACTCATCTTGGTGTTGACGACTTTCTGCCTTCTACCTTGACTCTTCTCTCTGGTGGGAGAAGGGGCACCTTCCTCTAAGGGGAATTTATACACTGCTTTTAGGCAGATAAGGGGAGTGCAGAGAACTTAACTGTGGCTGTTGATTCTTCCGCTCAAAACCATCCTTATGCCAAAATGGCATATTTTGAGGTGGCATAGTCTGATCTCCTTCAAATGGAAAGCAAAGAATATTACAGCTGAAATTATTTCACGTGAATTATTTCAAATTTTATTTCTTTTTTACAAGCCTTATTAGTAAGCAGCAGCTGCTTCCTTGTTAAAGAAATCCGTTTTTATAACGTTTTCTGACCTGGCACATGTACTCCTCCTACCTGCTGCATTTCATTGAATTTTTCCTATGTTGTTAAAAGTAATATAAGATTACATAAGGTATATTTACAAAAAAGGGAGGAAAGCAAATCATCCATAATCCTACTGTTAAAGACTATGTTTTTGCATATATTTTTCAATGTTATCTATGCATACCTATATCATATGGGGCACACATGTCAGTAAGTTCTATAACAACATATCACAAACATTCTCCATACTTACTCCCAGTCCTCATTATTTGGCAGCTGTGAAGTTTGCCTGACCATTCTCTAGTTGTCAGACATCTGGGCTGCCTTCCCAGTGGTGGATTGTCCTTCTAGCGGGGAAGAGGGCTGGCCAAGTTGGCCCCTCCTGGCTGGTGGAACCTGGGCCTCCAAGAGCCGCAGGCAGTTCAGTGGTCAAGTCCCAGGCCTCAGCTGAGGACGGGCCACGCAGGGCTTCTGGCTCCAGGCTCCCTCCTTGTTCTCTCTCTCCCCACTCCCAGCCTTAAGGTGGAGTTCCGTCCTGCTGGCTTCCAGGGCCAAAACTCCATTCCTAGTCCCGAGTCCTACCCACACAGCAGCCCTGCCGAGAGCGGGTCCCTCCCAGCTACTCTCTCCTTCTGTCCTAGCTATCTGCAGACCCATCCGTGTTCAAAGAAAGGAGCTAGGCCGCTTGCCCTGGGCGTCATGGTCCACCTGCTGTCCTCCGAAGTGCGGCAGCTGCTCCACAACAAATTCGTCGTCGTCCTGGGAGATTCCGTCCAGAGGTCCGTGTACAAGGACCTGGTGCTCCTGTTGCAGAAAGATTGCCTGCTCACTCACAGACAGCTCAAGGTCAAGGGGGAGATGAGCTTTGAACAGGATGAGCTGGTGGTCGGAGGCCAGAAGAGCCCCATGCACAACCGCACCAGCTACCGCGAGGTCCGCCAGTACTGCTCCGGCCACCATCTGGTGCGTTTCTACTTCCTCACGCGCGTCTACAACGAGTATGTCCAGGGCGTCTTGGAAGAGCTGCAGGCCGACAAGCACACCCCGGACGTGGTCATCATTAACTCCTGCCTCTGGGACATCTCCAGGTACGGACAGGACTCCGTTAGGAGCTACCGGGAGAACCTGGAGAACCTGTTCCGGCACCTAGGCCAGGTGCTGCCGGAGTCATGCCTCCTGGTGTGGAACACGGCCATGCCGGTTGGCGAGAAAATCACCGGGGGCTTCCTCCTGCCGGAGCAGCAGTCCTTGGCCCTCCGCCTGAGACTCGGCGTGATTGAAGCCAACTTCTACAGCTCTGCTGAGGCGGGGAAGCACGGTTTCGACGTGTTGGACTTGCATTTCCACTTCCGCCATGCGGAGAAGCACCGGCAGGGAGACGGGGTGCATTGGAACCAATACGCGCACCGACAGCTCTCCCAGCTCCTGCTGGCCCACGTGGCCGATGCCTGGGGTGTGGAGCTCCCCAACCGCGACCCAGTGGGCAAGTGGATCAAGGCAGGCCGTGCGACAGGAGAACCTGGCCTGGGAGTCGAGAGGCAGGCCCAGGCCAGCAGAGATCCACAGGTCTTGCTCCCGACCCCATCGTTGCCTCCCCGTAGGCTGCGCCCCCTGCTCCCGCTCCCAACTCCCCGCCTACCCCTGCCCCCACTCCTGCCCGCACAGCCCCGACCCATTTCCCCTCACCCAGTGACGTCCCCCCAGTTCTCGTTCTGTCCCCAAGATACCTATTTTTCTTCCGACCATTCTGTCCAGTCAGATCAGTTCTTAAACTATTTCCATTCAGATGTCCCCTCATCTACCCAGACAGGATTTGACTTCGAAGGTGACTTTATGTTTAGTCCCCAGCCGCCTAGGCCCTCCTTCCCCACACCTTATCAGCAGTGGGCCCCTGTGGTTCATAGGGGTTTTCCCCGGAATCTACCTCGTGGCCCCTATGTGCCCTGGAGACGGCGACCCAAATCTCACAGGAAGCGGACCCCAGCCCTTCCAGAGCCGAGACCTCATTAGACTGACTGGGGCCTTTTTCCTCCGCATGGATATGGGCTGGACAGATCACCTCACTCTCCCTAAACGGACTGATCTTGTTAATGTAAGCCATTGATCCATACTTGGACTTTTTTGTTCTTTGCTGTTACTTGCAACGGCAGAGAAGAGCAGTCTGACCCGATCTTGTTGGCTATGGCCTCTTCCTCTACTCTCTAGGGGTGACCACGTGTTATTCCTGCCTCCCCACTCCCTATTCTCTGTCATTTTGTAAACATAAAATTGAAATAAAGAAGTGGTTTCACAAAAGTATTTGTGGGTTTTGTGTGTGTCTATATTTAATGGTGCCTCTCCTTACCATTAAACAATTGGCTTCATAAGAGCAAGGACAATAGTTGCTGAATGAATAGTCGTGGCATCTACTTGGTAAACTACCCAGAATGAATTTGTCTAAAATAATCGAGAGTTTCCATAAATTTGAAAATCATTGTAGCACATTTGAAGCATATTGCCGAAGCAGTATCATGATGACATTCAAGGACTCTAGAAAGGTAGTGACTGCATGTCAGAATTTGCCAGAAGGTCCCAGCAAAGTCAGGAGTGAGATCTCTGAACAATCTAAATGTTCTAATCCACGGGGGAGACTAGTGCACCAGACCGTGTGATTTGGCGTCATCAGCCTTCAAGATGAGGCAGTTGCCTTCTTTCTGGATTTCCATTTCCCCAGTAAGACAAAAGGAGCATTTAACTGCTGACGTGAGTAAACTGATGCATTTAGTATTTACGTTCCTATGAATAAACCAATAAACTGCCATTTTGGTTTATAGCTCTCTCGTGAGTTAAGTTAATATGTATTATTCTTCCTTAATCTGATCTCCCTTGATGAACCACGGGGAATGAGTTCTTAGATATACAGTGCTGAGGACCTAACACTGAGTCAATGATGACATCACTCTTACAGATTAAATTGCACCAATTACTTAAAATCCTGTTTCTCACAGATGGGTAGAAGTGCAAGTAGACTCAGGCAGGGACAATCTTTTCCTCCCCAGGTATGTTAATTTCCTATGGCTGCTGTAACAAGTAACACAAATTTGGTGGCTTAAAATGACACATTAATATCTCTATAGTTGTGACGCTTCAAAGTCTAAATCCATTACCCTAGAGTACAATTACTATGTCCTACACTATCCTACATGATCAGGCTTCTGCCTGCCTCTGCAATGTGTATCTTTTTTAAAAAAATATTTTATTGTGGTAAAATACACATAACATAAAATTTAACATCTTAATCACTTTTTTAAATAAACAGTTCAGTGATATTAAGTACATTCACATTGTCGTGCAACCATAATCTCCTGGAATTCTCTTCATTGTTCCTTATGCTTTCATAGGACTTCTTACTGTTCGTAGAACATGCTAAGCTCTTTTATAACTTGGGCCTTTGCACTTGCTATTCTCTATGCCTAGAACGTTCTACATCCCCAACCTGCTAGTTCTTTGGACATGTAATTCTTCATCCTTCCATCCACACCTCCCAAGTCACCTCCTAAGAGGTCTTCCATTGTCATTGAGTCAAAAAGTACAGTTCAGGTCTATTACAGCACTCTTTACTTCTTTTGAACTGCAAACCCTGCTCAGTAGTGTCTTTAGTAGTTGTTTGTTTGTTAGCCTCTCCAACTAGAATGTAAGCTCTATGAATCTTGGTCATTATTGAATTCCCAGCGGCTACTAGCACAATGCCTGGCAAAGAAGATGTTCAAGTATATTTACTTGAGTTAAATATTCAAGAACATAATTAATTCATATTGTGTACTCAAGTAAGAAAGCGATTTATATTAAAATCGAGCTGTATTTGATTACTTTTCTTAAGAAAAGGTCTACAGAACTCTCCCATAACTTTACCTAAGTCATCCTGGGTGGTTAATGTCCCCTAGACCATCCCACTCCCACTAGGGTAAGAGCCTGATAGCACTTGAGTGGGTGCTTGCATTTAATTTCATACATATCCTGGCCTTTATCTTCCACCTTAGAGCTTTCTTCTTTGCTCATTTTTTCTATTGTCATCCTGCTCCTTAAATCAAGAAACCTAGCAATGCAATCAAGCTATTGTCTGGTAAAAAGAACCAAAATTATTCAAAACTTATGAGAGAAATTATTGCTTTTTTGTTAAGACTTAAAATGCAGGTCTCAAACAGCCTATCCTCCAGCCTCAAGAAATGACGGCACTCAGAGTTTTTTATACTTGACTCATCTCAAGTTTTCTGGAAAAAGAAAAAAAAGTGAAATTAAAGATTAAATTGACATTATCCAAGCAGCATAGGTTTCTCACAATATTCTTTCTATAATAAACTATGTTACACCAAAGGCTGAAACTTTAAAGCTGTAACTATATTTTTTCCATAAGTACAAACAAAGCAAAGCCCAGCACTTGAAAACAAGTGGAATCTGACATGCTGCAATGGGAGCGGAGTCAGCCCCCTCTCCCATGTTATTCATGCAGGGCCCTAGCATTGACTCCAAAGGCAACATTACATTCTAGAGTTGTACGCAGTAGCAGCTCCATCTCTGACAGCTTTGTGTTCATGAATTCTGCAAAGACGAATTGTTTTGAAAACTTAGATCGTTAAAACTCATGTCAGAGAAAGGATTTACTATTGTTTTAAACTATTTTATGTATGTTTTTATAAACTGTAGAAACTATTCTCATCCCTACAACTTCAAGAAAGTCTTCTGTCTCTGTATGCTTAATTTATAGATATATTTTTTCATAAGACTTTATCCACTAATCTTTAAAGAACCATTTTCTAAAACATATCCCTTGAGCCATGATCTTTATTCATGCATTCTATGGGCAAAGATTCATACAAAAGGATTCATTCTACAATTGCCTCATGTGGGAATTCACAATGAGTTTTAATGGATTAGATGCTCTGAGAAGTTCTGCATGAAATAAACTTGATTAAATGTGTTTAACCAAGCATTTCCCAGATTTATTTAACCACAGACCATTTTCATATGCAACATCTTTTAAAACATGTTTTGAGAAATATTGTTCTAGAAAATACCAGACAATGTAGTTGGAGTAAGTGAAAAGAAAAGATTTGTTAGTGACATTTTATATTCTAATCCCTCTTTCAATTGATCATTATAATAATCTGTACCCAAATATGAGCTAATATTCACTAGATAAGCCTGGGACGAGCCTGAGATTTGCTAGTTAACTGAAGTGGAATGAAATGAACAAGGAATGATGGCCCTCTTCCTCTAAGATGGGGAGGCAGGGGTCAGTACACCTTGATTACAAGTATTGGGGCAGGTCCAGTCCAGCCAGCAGAGTGTGGCGTGGAAGGGAGGTATGCCACTCCGGTTGCTTGATACATGGCACAGTGTCAAAGATTATTCCAAGATACATTTCAGTGGAGCATCGTAATGAGAAATAGCGAATAAACAGCATTCTGAAAATGATCGTCGTTCAACACAGCCCGCTGTCGACACGTCGCAGCTTTGTTAGGAGCAGGACTAAATCTCTAGGAAAGAGCTTGTCCTTGAAGAACAAGAGCACTAACAGGAGCTGCTGTGGCAGAGCCAGACATCTCCACCAAAGACGCGACACAACCAGGACACGAGGTGTGTGACAGCCAGTCTGGGCTCTGGACTGGCGCCCTTCATCACGCTCAGTGCTGCCTTTCAGACCCAGCTGGTACATGCCTTACTGAGCCCGGCTTCTTATCTTTGCTTCTCACTCCCTTCATATCTTCACTTCTCACTTTCATGTCTACATAGCATGGACTAAAATTTTTGATCTTATGTTTTGTCTCAGTAATTAATCACATTGATCCTTTTCCTACCTTCTACTCTTCCCTAACTGCACCATGTATTAAGGCAGTGGTCCTCAAACTTCAAGGTGCATCAGAATATCCTGATGGGCTTGTTAAAACACCATTGCTGCTGTCTTCCCCCAGCAATTTCTGATTCAGTAGGTCTACAGTGGGGCCCAGGAATATGCATTTCTAGTAAGTGTCACACTTTGAAAGTTACCAAAGAAAAATGTAAAAAGAATCATGTAATTCTGGTCATATAGACATAACCTAAATTTATAATCATTGTTAATATTTTGCCACATTTTCTTTTTCCTCTTTCTGAAGTAAATTATTTCATAATATTTCACCCCTAAATATTTCAAATGTGAGAAATAAGGACATTTTCCTACATAATGCAAGATAAGTATCATATCTATCAAAATTAACAAAACTTTTGGGCTATCATCTGATAGACTGAATATTTATATCCCCCCAAAATTCATATGTTGAAATGGTACCCCATAATGTGATGGTAATAAGAGGTGGGACTTTTGGGAGATAATTAGGATTAGATGAGGTCATGAAGGCGGAGCTCTCATGAATGGGATGAGAAACCTTATAACGGTAAAAAGAGAGCTTGCTTCTCTCTGCCCTGCCATTTGAGGATACAATGAGAAGTTAGAAAAAGAGGGCCCTCATCAGAATTCGACCATGCTAACACTCTGCCCTTGGATGTCCAGCCTCCGGAACTGCGAGAAATAAATTTCTATTGCTACTCAGTCTACAGTACTTTATTATAGCAGCCTGAACTGACTAAGACAGACACTCAGTCACAAACATGTTTTCTACAGCCATTCAAATTGGGATCCATTAAAGAATCACACATTGCATTGGTTATTATGTGTCTGAATCTCTTAATCTTGAAGAGAACCCAAAACACACTCTCTTTTTTTCATGACGACTCATTGAAAAGATTTGTCCTGTAGAATATTCCACTTTCTGAGTTCATCTAATGATTTCGTCATAATGTCATTTAACTTTTACTTTATCCCCTGTGTTTTCTATAATGTGAACATTAGATCCAAAGTTTCGATTAGATGAAAGTTAAACATTTTTGGTAAAATATGTCACAGGTAAGGTGTTGTACAGGAGGTATATAAGCTGGTTTCTCAGTGTTCTATGTTAAGATTGATCACCAAGTACAGGGTGACAGCTGGAAGCCTGCGTTTTAAAGTTAGGTTTTCCCATTTGTGACTTGCGTCCTATGGGTGATGCACTGGTACCATGTCGATATTCCAGTTCCTCATCAATCTTTTACTTAATGGCTTTAGCACCCATTGATGATTCTTTCTTGAAACTGTGATTTCATTAAGGGTGGAAAATTGTTGATTTTCTGTTTTTCCATTCCTTGTACATTTCTTAGTGACATTCTTTTGTAAAGAAGAGACTCTTTTTTTTTTTTCATCTATGAGAGCTATTGGGTTACTCTGAGATACATTTCCTACAGAAAAGCCTGGCCACCATGAGATATGACAGTGAGTACAACTGGAGTCTACTCTCAGACCCCTCCTCTCAATCATCTGGGACTCTACAAACAAGGACCCCTCAGGCACAGGGGAAAAGATATGATACTGATCATCTGAAATGTGGTTTTTAGATAGATGCCAGGTCTTTGAAACAACCCAAGAGCCCCAATATCAACATTTGGAAATAAGCTCAGAGTTAGATGGGCAGCAAGGGTACAGACCAAGTGAAGAAGAACCTGAAGATAGAAGACAAGTTGTCTTGGTTTTGCAGATGGGAAGAAGGAAAAGTCTGGGGATTGTATAAGACTCAATAAAACTAACCAAGAGGACCAGATAATAAAAGGACATTAAAAGTGGGAAGTGCTCCTTTGTGAAGTCATCTTCATCTTGAGAATGTATCTTTCCAATCGACCAATAAATAAATTACACATCAAAATGAGGGTGTTATATAACTATGTCAATTGGCAAATGATATTCTAGTCTCTTATTAGTTTATTGGCAAATACATATTTGTTAACTAAATGAAAATGTTTATTAAGCAGTACATTAAATTTTCAGGGCTAGAGATAAAATTTAGATAAGAAAGCCATATTATATAAGGTTATTCAAGGAAATTGTTACTTAGGTCAATTAACTTAAGAATGCTTTACTAAGTAATTCCTTAATACTATGTTCTCAATATTTTCCTCTGAAATACTTCTAACGATGGAAGACACTGAATTTGTTTCTATAGGAGGTCACCTTGCAGCAGCCTACCACAAAAGTTACATTTGTTTCATGTCTCATATTAAAATATTAACTGGATAATAAAATCAGTGCTACAGATACAATGGGATTCAGGATCTTAATCTATAAAATAGGAAGATGATAGCACCTACCTCATAGGATTATTGTGGGTGGACATAAGCTGAGTTAATATTTGTAAAGCCCTTATAACTATGATTGGCACACAGCAATATAAAAATATTTGTTAAATAAAATTGAAGATTTATTCCAAATTCATCCTATCGTTTTAACTAGCACCATATATTCACTTCTCAGAATATTAGTTACCCAGTTTGAGTGTGATTTTAGTATTTAAGGCCATAATTATGGTTGGAGTAGGAGAAAAAAGAGAATCTGAATGTTTGAACTTGGTTAATAAAGGGATCAAAGACCTGGGGAAATGAGCATGAAGCCATGGAGCTGACACAGGGCAGCAGAGTGGCCAGGCAGGTTTGTGGTATAGCAATCTAGCAAACATTTCAGAGCACCAACCATAGGCCAAGCACTGAGGACCGTGGGAAGTATAAACAGTTGTTGAGATGATGTACAGTGTTCCTGAAGCCATTTTCATCAGAATCGCCTAAGGTTATTTGTTAAAAATGCAGAGTGTGTGGCCCCACCCAGGACGCACAGGGTCAGAATTGCTAGGGATGAGCCAAATAGCCAATTCCTTATGTAACTAGTATGCGAAAACCATTGTGGTAAGGGATATGTCTCAGGGTTAATGCCCTTTTCTCCTTACACGAATAAATTTAAAATATAATTTTTAAAAATGTAACCTCTTCATCCTGACAGAATAGCCTAGAATTGGGGGCTGGGAGAAAATTTAACAATCATCTAGTCCAGTAATTCCTAACTCTGGTAGCAAGTTGCAGTAACATTTAAAAAAGAAAAAAAATTAAAAAAGAAAGAAAATATCCGTAAACAGGCCCTATCCCAAACCAATTAAATCAGAAATTCTGAGGCAAAAACCTGTACATGAGGTATTTAAAAGCTCACTAAAGATTTTTCATTTTTTATTATTACAGTAGGTGTGATAAAATCTCTCTAAATATTTCTAATGTGCAGCCAGGATTAAGAATCACAAATGGGGCTCAATCTCCTCGTTTTGCAGATGAGAAAACTGAGGACTTAGAAATTAAATAACTTGCCTAAGATGGTAGAACACTCTTTAAAAAAGGTAATTGTAATGGATAATTACAAAATAGACATGGAGATAAAAAGTGTAGCATAAAGAAAATAGTTAATAATGTTGTAATATGTAGAGGGGAAGAGGGGTACTAGATTTAGTGGGATGATCACTTCGTGAGTTATATAGATCTCTAATCACTATGCAGTACAATTGAAACTAATATGTTATTGTAGGCCAACTATAATTGAAAAAAAACTCATTGAATTGTAAAATATAAATACGAGCAACCAATTTCTATTACATTTTAATAAAGCGGGGGTGGGAGGGAGGAGGTAATGGTATAAAATAGACTAGCTATACACTAATGCTGTCTTTATCAGAATAAAGATAATGACTCATGAGTAAATTGTGGAAACAATCTAGTGCTTCCTGACCAGAATTCTAAAAGAAAAGAAATAGAATAGAATAAGACATATCAGAGTACCTATTAAGTAGCAATGATATTATTTCATCATGAGATGTGTGTGAGTGTTCTGTGACTAGATGGTAAATGTGATTTTTATTACAGGTTGTTATTAAAAAAAAGTTGGAACATCCTGTCTAGAGTTTCCTTATAATTCTATTGTCTAAGATTAGCAGCCACCATCTGGATACTACTCGGTACAGGAGAAACATAGCTGCCCCCTCTGTCTGGTAAATAGCTCACAGAGAGAGTTTGGGTGGCACTGAGGTCAAGAACATGGTCTTAGGGACACAGACACCTCTGGGTAAATTGACTCTATGGCCTTTATTGGTGATGAGAGGTTGTGCAAGAAACTAAACTCTATATGGCTCAGCTACCTAAACTTTAAAATGAAAATAATAATGCCCACCTCACAGGATTGCTAGTTTTAAATGTCAAAATACCTTTAAAGAACATAGCATAATGTCTGGCATATAGTAAATAGTCAAAAATACAAGCAATTAAAAATATATATCTGTTATCTATCATTTCAGAGGAAAAGAACTAAAAATGTAACAGGATTACAATAGTCTTTAGAGGGATGTGCATTCACGGGTCTAACATTTATTTTAGAAGGACAAAAGCTAAAACATAGCTAAAGTAATTGCTATACTAGGCAAAATATCGACAACAAAGATTTTCTATTTTCACAGAACTGAAAATTCTGGTGCCAAAAAGATACCTACTTATCTTGGAAACAAAACCTTTTTTTTTTTTTTAAAGAATGGCCTTGTCTTACAGAGATGTACAAGCCAAGTATGCCATCAGCCATTTGACGTTGTGGTTGTTTAATTTCATTCTTAGTTTCTTTCTTTCTAGAAAGAAATATATTGATCAATACCTGCATGAAAAAAATTTGCATTTTTTTCCAGTGGCTGGATCCCGAATAAAAAGAAAACTTGGGCTATTAGCCCAAGGCCTCCCCACTGTTACTCATGGACCTCACGTTCCTTTCTTTGCTCAGATCCTTCAGGTGACCACAGAGGTGTCTCCAATACAGCTCTCCACTTCTAATATGCATCTCTTCAATCAAGGGATAAACTCCACCATACTTATCCATTCTTCAATCTCCATTTTGTGAAATTTCAAGTGCTTGAGCTGTTCCTTAAAAAATAGATATGCCTGGGAAAAACCTTAGTTTTTTACTTTTTTCTTATATTCCTGTGAGGGCATATGGTGGTTCAATGATGTCATTTGCATACATGCATATATATATATGTATACATATATAAAAGGCTATGATTATATGTTAAGTTTATAGAACATTAATCTATTGAGCTAAGCACTGGGGAAGATTTAAAGATTAATCAAACATCAGCCTTGTCATCAAGTAGCTTAAAATCCAGTAGAGAAGATATGACACGTGTACAAATAATTCTATTACAGAAGAAAATGCACTTAAGCTCCAGGAGAGAGAGAGATAGCTACAGAACTGCAGGAGTTCAAAGCAGTAAGAGATTGCATGCATCTGACAGATACAGGAAAAATGGAGCCTGTGGCAGAGGAGGCATCTGAAAGATGAACAGGGCTCGCCTCTACTGATATGAGATGGAATGATGTCCTAATGAGGGGACTATAAACAAGGACTCAGAAGTAGGTAGAGGAGCATGCCCAAGTACACAGAGGAGGTCACACTGGCCAGAACACAGGGCCCATTAGGGGAGTAAAGGTCAATAATTTGCAAAAAGAGATTATGTAGTAGTTTTCCTGGCTGCTATAACAAATTGCTACAAACTCGTGGTTTAAAATAACACAAATGTATTACCTTACAATTCTGGAGGCAAGAAGTCTGAAATTGGTCTCTCTGGTCACAATCAAGGTGTTGGCAGAGCTATGTTCCTTTGAAGAGGCTCTAACAGAAAATCCCTTTTCTTGCCTTTCCAGCCAGAAGCTGTTCACATTCGTTGGCTCCTGGGCCCATCCATCTTCAATGCCTGTAATGGCTGGTTGAGTCTTTCTCACATCATATCACTCTGACACTGACTCTTCTGCCTCCTGCTTCCACATTTAAGGACCTTGTGATTATATTGGGCCCACCTGGATAATCCAGGATAATCTCCCCCATCTCAAAGTCAGATGATTAGCAACCGTAATTCCTTCAGCAACCTTAATTCTTCTTTGCCATGAAACCTAGCATATTTACAGGTTCTAGAGAACAGACATCTTTGAGGGGCCAATCTGCCCATTTAGGATGGAACCAAAAGTTAAAGGGCCCTGAAAGTCAGGATTGTCACCTCCACTCTTCATGCCAGGGGAGAAAATACAATGTGTTTTCACATTAAAGATGGTTTTGGCCAAATACTTTCTTGCTTTTAGCTGGAATTCTAGCAATACAATATAGTAACATAGGTTGTCTCATACTTGGTGAGACTGAATGTCTCATATTGGATGTTCTGGCTAGCAGTTATAGATGATATTGATTTATTAAAAAATGGGGAAATAAATTAAATATTGATAAATGCAGTTTGATGTGTTTAGTTTTCCATAACACAGGGCCCATGGGCTGGGAAATCATAAAAGGCCTCTGATTGTTCTAGTTGGTCCTACCTGTGTATATAACATTTTTCTCTATTATTGATACATCTCTAGCCTAGGAAGATAAAAAGTTTGGAAAAGATTAAAAAAAAAACTGATTTAGCAAATGCATTTCATCTTCCAACTTGCTTATGGTTTGATCAATAATTCATCCCTTAGCATCTGTCTCTTAAAGACTTTCTTGTCTATTGTCTTTATGGACGATGAATTAAGATATTGGAAAACAAAATACCTTCTTTGTAAAGCACACAATATCTCAAATGCAATGCCCAAATTTTATACTGTGTAGATAACAAAAACAAATGACTGAAAGCTGTGCAACGGGAAGAGGAAGGAACTATCTGATAAGACAGGAAGTACAAATAAGATAACAGAAAATCCATCTGGACTTGGGCACAGAGCTGTTCAAATGGTCTTTATTTTTGTGCTTAGCAAATTTGAAATGTTTCTCTTTCAAAATACTATTTAAATTAAATGTTCTTCTACGAACTCCTGGAGTGTAAGTTTACGTAGCTGTTCATTGCATTGAGCACAGATACCTTTCTACTACAGCTGGTTGTGTGGAATATAGTCTTCTCCAATATCCCATTCTTGCCTTTTCTATTTGAATAAAGAAATGGTGAAAAGGTAGAACAAACTAGTTCTATGAAGAGATACATCTAGGCAGGGAGAGGAGGAGTGTCAGTTGGGCACACGGACTGTGGCTTGTGGTGAAGTTTTTTGGACATATCACAGCTAACACTTATTAAGCACTTACTGTGTACTAGAGTTGTACAGAATCATTGATCCTGGCAGCCTTTCTATGAGCCCCGCACTATTATTAATCTTATTTCCTATGAAGAAACTAAGGCTTAGAGAGGTTAATGTGCTTGCCAAACCTCATGCTATTAGTGAGCGAAGGAGCAGGGACTCGATCTTGGGGCTATCTTTTTAAAATACAAATACAGTCATTTTCACTCCCCTGCTTTGTAAACATTATCTCTTTAAAACTCTCAAGTCTCGTGGTTCTCTACCTGGGCTTCACATTAGAATCACTTGGGGACCTTTTACAAAATATTATTGCCCAGCATCCACTCAAGAACACTTAAAAACAGCAATAGCAATACTAATGATAACAAGCACTTACATTGGGATAACCATGTGCCAAGCATCTTCCCAAGTGCTATGTATATTTATTCTCATTTAATCCTCAAAACAATCTTGTCATGAAGGCACCATTACATGTCCCCAGTTTACAAACGATGAAGATGAGGCTCAGAAAGTTTAAATGCTTAGCTCAAAGTCATGTGGCAAACCTGGGATTCTGTTTCCAGGCAGTATGGCTTCAGAGTCTGTACACAGAAATCAAAAATCAAACAAATACAAGAGCCACAACAAACATCCTCATTGGTAACCTCTGGAAGATACCAGGGAACCATGCCACTGTTTTTAAAATGGCAAATAAAGAGGAAGAATCAAGCATTTATCCTGCTTTTATGTATATAAACTGTATCTCAGGATAACTATCATGAGAAGAAATTTCTTTTTGGGAGAATTCAACTAATAAATAAATGACTAATATAATTAGAATATCACCATTTTTTAACCCTCGATGAAATAATTAATCTAAACCATGATCATCTGTAGATACAAACTGCTCAAAAGGAGATGTCTAGATTCTCTCTAGCAGAAGTACACATCACCTCTTATGAAGTGTGTTCTTGCTAGAAAAATCAAATCTCTTCAAGATTCTAGAATCAAATACCATTTCGAGATAGAATAGAAGACCAAAATAACATGTTACATGACATCTTGGGGTCACAATTAGCAAAATCCAGACTGTGGGGAACTCAACAGAGGAAAACTTGATTTCCATTACATGTAAGTTGTGAGAGGGAGAGAACTTGCAGACTTAAAGATTCATATAAACTAATTGCAATATATATATGCATCATATTTGAATCCTGATCAAATACCTATAAAAATTAAATTTGGGGAAATTTGAACAACAAGTAAATATATTGTAATGATGTCATTAAAAGCATTACTAATTTCTTTTCAGTGTGATAATTATATTGTGGTTATATTTTTAAAGAGTCCCTACCATTTATAGACATACTCTGAAATATTTATGGTAAAATGAAAAATATATATAGCAATAGTAACTATTTTAAATAGATATTTAAAGATGTGCCTTTAAAGCAGAACTGACTTGACTCCTGGTTCTATCCAGCACTACTTATTAGGTTTCTCAATTGAAATCGTAATTCTCAACATCATCACTTGATAAAATATCTTGTATATGGCAGGTTTTTAATTCATTCTTTTACATTAATGATAGTGAAACAGGTTATATGGGATTAGAAAGCAACTCCAAATCTTTTTCTATAGCGTCCTGACCAAGAGAGTACTATTCAGAAATAACTGACAAATTTATACACACTTCTGGAGCATTGTCCTCACTACTCAGCCATTCTTGACTTAATCTTTTGTTGACTTCTCTATTATATTTCCAAAATGGCTATTCTGAATCTCATCTACTTTTTTAAGCCCTCATGTCTTTTCTCAAGACACAGTAGAGACAAGGCAAAGTCAATCCAAGTTCTTCATTTTCTCTTCTGTACCCTTCAAAAGTCTCTGTGACCTTTTACTTATATTTTTCATTCATTTACTCATTCATTCATTCAAAAATGTTTATTAAACACCTATTTTGTGCCAGGACTAGGTGCCGAGGATACAAGAGTGAAAAGATGGACACAGCTCCTTCTCTATGGGTACTTAAGAGACCATTTGAACATTTCTTGGTAGGCTTACTATCCTTTCATCCTTTCCTCCTCTCTCTTCCTTTCAAAGACTAGTGACCTCCATATTCCTTGGAACTTGAAAGATTCAGTCTCCTCAAGTGAAAATAAAAAACGAAAAACAAAAACTGTATGCTGAAGGTTAAAATTGACCTGGGCTCAATTCATTGCTCTACCGCTTAGTAGTTATATAACTTCAAACAAGTTAAAGACTCCCTCTGAGCTTATGTCCTGATCTGAAGAATAAGAATAATAATGTCCCATTCATAGGGCTGTGGGAAGATGAGAGATAAATATAGTACAGAGCTGAGTAAAATACCTGGCATTTGGTAGACACTTGAAAACCGTAGTTGTCATTATCATCACACCATCAATTCCGCCCCCCTTTCATGTACATCTTTAATTTTTTTTTTCTCAGTTGTTTTTTCTCCTCTACCTACCATGAGGATGCAGCCACACCACACAACCCTGCCCAGAAGATCATGGGGGCCACACAGGGGCTTATCTTCCCAGATCTCAGTAAACCTAGTTACATTGGAAGGAAGGTGTACCCTTCCCAAACCATCATCAGAACCACACATTTTCCCATATCTATTTCTGTCATAGATGTGTTTTTCTGTGTCTTTCATTCTAAGAATGAGATGCTGATGACAAATACATACAGGACCTATAGGGGCCCTGGGACCTCAGAGAAAGAAACTTTACTTCAACTAGCTCTCACTGCACTCAATTATCAGACTTGGCCCTTTTTGGTTACACTGGGAATAATGATCAGCACATAAAATATAGGGCTTTTAGCCAGAAAAAATAATAATAAAATATAGGGCTTTTAACTTTCAAAAAAGTATTTTCAACTGTCCTTTTATCTTCCAGTCATGCTTCTCCAATAGATTCATAAAACTGCCCTTCACAGGTTATTTAAACTACTTACCCATAGATAGGCAGGATGGTAGTGGCAGAAAGAGTTGCCCCAGAGTTTCTGGAACCCATTAAGCAGACTATAAGTGTCTAAAGGGAGAAATGAGGTAAAATAAGAGGACAAAAATTTAAAGAGAACGGAAGGGGAAAATAGGGCTAAAAAGGGCTAAAATAGCTTTTTTTTTTTTTTTTTAGGCAAATGGTCTTGATCTATTTTAGAAATCCTTTAAAACATCATTCATTCACTCATCATTGATTGCTCACCTACTGGGTGCCCCATACAGTAGTACTGGGCAAAAGGATACAAGAAGGAAGTGAAAATCCACATTCCAAATGGCTACCACTGGGATTTTGTTATAAACTCAAGGAGCTTCAGGTTAGCCTGCAGTATTTCTCTGTAGAGATATCACAAACGATCTCATTTTATCACGATTCCATCACTCTGGGAGCCAAAGTGCATTTTCTGCAGCAGAGTCCTAATCTGTTTCTAGCTTAGTTATCTCTTGTCCTGGAATCCTGGCCCCATCGTGGATTCAAACAACACTGTGAAGAAATGTGCTCTTTTGTAAGAAATTCTTATCTGACTTCATTTCAAGAGCTCGATTTTTCTCTGCTACATTGATCAAATGAATTTGATCATGTGAATTGATCAAAGAGAATGGAGAATGGAAAAACAGCCCAGGGGGTATCTAGAAGCAGAACTCTTCACCTTGGGCTCAACTTTAAATATATATATTGATACAAGGCCATGGCTGAGACTCAGATGCTTCTGGAAAGTGAAGTTTGGGAATAACCCTCCCCTGGTACATATATTTGAATCCTTGTTTTACATGATGGCTGAGGAGTCTCCTAGGAAAAAGATTTGAACTATGCACACATGAGAGAATTAGACATGCATGCATACATGTGTGTGTGCATGTGTGCGTGCGTGCGTGCATGTGTGTGTTTGTGTAAAGAATGCCAGTGGTTACAAAACAGCTAGATTACAGGGAGAATGACAGGGACTACTAAGGAAGAATGCACCATGAGGAAAGAAGGCTCTGGCCCTGGGAGTTCAGGGTGCTGGTGGTTCTAGAAATGAGGAGCCTTATACTAGAAGTCAGCTTTACTGACACCAAGTACAGCAGGACTCTACTTCTAACAGCAATGGATTGTGGGATTCCAAACTCACAGGCAGACGTTAATTTTGGCCACATCAACCTGGGGTTAGGAAAAATCTTCTAACTCAGTGGTGCCACTGTCAACCTGTCAGGTAAGAGAAGTTGGGAAGTAAGCAATAAGCAGGGCTGATCCATGGACACATGTGAGCCCAACTGGAGAGTTCCAGAAATTGCTGAGGAGAACATTGTTTAATCAGCTATGCCTCTGGCTTTAGGCTTTTCTCTGCTATTGTAGCATCAAAAAAAAAAAAAAAAAAAAACCTCCGTAAATCCAGTTCCAAAAGAATCAATGAATAATGTTAAGGTCTCTAAAGGAGCCTCATCAAATAGTATTCCTCTTTCCCACATGGGTTCTGAACAAGTTGAAGAAATAAAACAAAGTTAGAGCAAATCGAAATGACCTTTGTTGCTGCTAGAGACCAGGCTGGAAGACTAAGCTTTAGGCCTGGTGGTCAAATGGGCTGAAATTACACAGACTTGCCCGTAGGCAGGCACTTGTTTGACCAGGGCAGGCATGACCAGGCAAGACTTACAATACAGAGGGACATGGTGCTCCTTTGGAAGGCGCACTCCAAAAAGGAAGAAGCAGAGTTGATTTAACAAGCCCAGTGATTCTTTCAAAATTGTGATCATATTACTCACTCCAGAGCCCCAGGGGTGGAAAGAGTAAAGGGGCAAAAAGAGACAAAGCCTGCATTTAGAGAAATTCTCATTACGGAAGCCAGGTGAGGAGAAAAGGTGCCTCTCCTCTATATCAATCGGAGTTCTGCCAGCAAAACAAAATCCACACCGGATTATTGAATGAAGGGTATTGAACACAGAGGATTAGCCATGCAAGTGTTGCAGCTACTGCCAGATATGCCTCTCAAAGCAGAGAGAAAAGACAAAAACGCCTTGGCTTCTCCTCTCCTCCAAAACTCCAGGGCTCCACCAGTGCTCTTCACTGGCAAACCTAATCTAGAGTGGGTGGTCAAGAGAGCCTGGAAATCAGACAGACAGAGCGCAGGCAGGGAATGGGTCTGCGAGTAAAGAGGCAAATAGATAAATTAAAGAGGAATGCACATCACAAATCACACACCAAAACCTAAGTGTATCTTCACCATTTCTTCACATTTCTGTCCTATAGCAGCTGCCATGTTTCTCTTCATCTTTTCTTTTCAACTCAACTCTATCACTCCCTACTGGCTGTCCTCTGTTCCCCTATACCTCTCTTAGAATCACCTCCACAAAAACTTTGTACATAAGTTGGGGAGTTCAGTTTACTCCCTTCTCATCTCTATTAAAGCTGGCTCTCCACAGGGCCTCCCTTGGTAACCATTTAGGGCTTTGTGATTGGGTAAATAGTATTAATGTGACCAACTTGGTCATCACAGATTAGTTAAACCTGGGGCAATGGAGTTATCCAACTAAAGAGAGAGATTTGCTCAAAATAAGGTCATCAGGAGGAGCTCTGCTGCTTACCTTTCCTCTTTCAAATTAGAGAAATTGATGGTTTAGGCTTAATAACCTTGGTTAATGCCTAAGTCAAAAAGCATCCCCTGCAGCCCCCAACTGGCCTGTGTAGGTGTTTATTTTTGCATTTAACAGAACAGAAAGGACTTGTTTCATTTTCTTGGAAATTGATATATTCTTGGAATTTAAATATCTGTGGTTTAGCTTGTGGGCTCACTATTGAAGGATGGTAATCATTGCTAAACGTAGATGAAAAACATTAAAATAGTGCCTGGGACATAATGGTAACTTAAAAACTGTGTGTTGATAAAATACAGAGAGTTTATATGATTGTATTAGTTTACTAGTGCTGCCATAACAAAGTACCATGACAGAAATTTATTTTCCCACAATTATGAAAGCTAGAAGTCTGAGATCAAGGTATTGCAGGGTTAATTTCTTCTGAGGCCTCTCTCCTTGGTATATATATAGTTGGTTGTTTCCTATCTATGCCTTCACATGTTTTTCCTTCTGTGTAAATCAATGTCCTAATCTCCTCTTTTTATAGAGACATTAGTCAGAAAGTTACTTTCTTTTAACTTTACTACCCCTTTAAGATTTTATCACCAAATAAGGCACTAGGGGTTATTTTGAGGTACTAAAGGTTAAGACTTCACCATATAAATTGGGAGAGTAACAAAATTTCATCCCATCATCCAAAGTCATACTTTATCTCAGGCAATCTGAACTATGGAGAACAATAAAATATTTTCATGGTTAACTTTATTGTTGATGATGACAGGACCAGGATTAGAATATAGATTTCCTGGTACCCTAATCCATGTCTGCTGGCTCTGTTAGTCTGTCTGTCTTTCTATTGTGTTGGGATTATACAGCATAGTTGTTAGACAATCAGGCTGTGGGTCCAAATCCCACATCTGCTACTTATCAACTACTTGACCTTGGACTAGCTTCTTAACATCTCTTAGTTTGGTTTCTGCATCTATATAATGGGATAGTAGTACTACCTTTCTCTCTAAGAGGGATGAGGATTCAATGAAATAATGCATTTTGTCAAGGAGGAAAACTTTTCCTCTACCCTCTTAAGTTTAGTGTTTGGGGCCCTGCAAATTAAACTAAGGAAAGACAGATTAAAAGGAGAAAAACACAATTTTTATTAATAATTACATGCACAGGAGTTCACAGAAAAGGAGTGAAACTCAAAGAAATGGTTAACCTGAGGGGCTTATATACCATTATAACAAAGGGAAGGGGGTTTAGATTTCAAGAGATGATAAATTGTGGGGAAGTGACTAGGAAATATATCAGGAAACTAATGGAAGATAAGGGTTATTTTAGTAAAGTCTGTTTATGCAGACTCATCTCCATGTTGACTCTCCATCTCCAGGGATTAGAGTTGCTCTTCCCTTCTGGGGGAGAGAGGCCCTGTCACAAAGGGAAATTTATGCCCTGCTTTTAGGCAGACGAGGGGAGAGCAGGGAACTCTTCTGTGTCTATTGGTTCTCAGTTGCCTTCAGCTCAAAGTAATTCTTATGCCAAAATGACATGTTTTGGGGTGGCATATCCTGATCTCCTTTAACGTAAAGTGCCAGTCTGGTCACAGTAAGTGCTGGATAATTATCTATTATTCCCATAAAATATGTCCCTCCATTATGGGACTGGAGCCTGGCCAGCCATAGCAGCATGGAAAGGGGATGAAGCTTTTTTTTTTTTTTGTCTTTACTCCAGTTTTTCTGCCCAGACTTTCTACAAGCAAGATTTTCCACACTTCGAACATATTTGATCCATCCTGAAAATTCACTCAAGTCTGTTCTCTTCTCTGCACTCACCTTGCCACAGTACTGGTTCAGGTTCATACAGCACAGGCTGCCATCTGTCTAGCTCCCATCCACCTTCCCATATTGTACACCAGAGAAAATGCAGAATCCTTCATGCATTCTCCAATGCCTTCAGAGTAAATTTCATGTGCAAAGCCCAGCACCATCTGCTCTGCACTTAACTTTTCAGTTTGAGTTCCCTCTCCCTTAGCTCACCAGTGAACTAATAACTATCACTGACTGAGGGGCGCATTCTCCTGCCTCTGGGCCTTTGAGTGGGGGCATCACTGACTGAAGCTCCTCTCTCCCCCTTTACTCATGCAAACGTTGCCTGCTCTTAGTAATGTTTCTCAGCTGCCCTGCTGCTACTCTCTCCTCATTTTTGTTGATTAAGGTGCCTCCTATCTTCTACAGAGTTGTAATTGTGCATTTTCTTCTTCATCTCTGCAAGTCATGAGGTCTTTGAAGAAGGGACCACATTTAGTTTATCTCAGAATCCAAGCATCCAGCACAGGCGTGGCATAGAGCAGGCACTCCTTAAGTGCTTATTGAATAAATGATGCCATTTAGTCTGTCTATGGTGGCCCTGGAAACCAACAATAATTTAATGACCTCATCTCTGTCTGAAGTTCAGGGCTTCTGGAAAGAATATGTAAAGGGAAAAAGAGGTGACTGGTAGTGATCCTGAAAAAATTATGCGGATGAAAGGAATGGTTGTAATGTAATGAAATAGCCTTTGTAAGTTTCCTTTGGGAAGATATATGTTAATTTCTCAAATGTCTGAACATCTGTGTATTTTCATGGGGGAATATACAGCGCCTTTTCTAACACACTTGAAATGGGGTATTTCCCTTCCAAATGAAAACCAATTAAATAAATTATAATTTTTCCCCTTGGTGCTTACAAAGTGTGGGAGTTGTCACCAAACATTACTAAATGTTCTAATTTAGTCATAAATGGGCTGAAAGCATGAGCATAATTACTAAGTCCAAAGTAAGTTGTTCTAAATATTTTATCTTGTTCAGCATATGCTGTTAAAAAAAACCCTCAAACTATAATTGTCAACATTCAATTCACAAAAAGTAAACAACAGCTGAGCATAATGGGATGATAAAGAATCACTCCATAATTCCTGACATATGGTAAAGAGTATGTCCATGTTGAAGTGGAAGATGATCACGTTGATCAACTGAGTTATTTTCTTCCTTCAAATTCTTCTTATAGGAAAAACATCCCTAGGAAAACTGGAGACATTTTCCTAAAGCAGACAGGGGAACATGGGAGAACGTTGAACAGTGTAGTTTGATCTCAAGCAGTAAGAATTTAGAACTCACTATGGTGTATGAAAGGGGCGAAGTAAAAAAGCCACATACTTCTGTAAGAGCCATCATTCTAGAACTATCGTACATGAAATGAACAAATGTATGTGGAAAATGTGTGGATAAATTTGTGAGTATTAATTTCTGTGAATAAACTCTCATGGGCCCAGCCTGTGATACAACTTGTGATGATTTGGATTCATTCTAAATAATGGACACTTAATCTGTTTCTAGGGAAGACCACTGGGAGCCTGCTTGAAATTTCTTTTTCTTTATCAAATGTTTTGAATATATGGGTTTTAAGCTCAAAGGAGATGAAGACATGCACCGGAAAACAATGTTTCAGTCAACAATGGACCACACATACAATGGTGCTCTCATAAGATGATAATGAAGATGAAAAATCCCTATTGCCTAGCAACATTGAACTGCATTACTCACAGGTTTGTGGTGATGCTGATATAAACAAACCTACCGCACTGCAGACATATAAAAGTGTGACCCATACAATTATGTACAGTACGTGATACTTGAAAATAAATGACTGTTACTGATTTATGCATTTACTATACTGTATTTTTATAGTTATTTTGGAGTGTACTATTTCTACTTATAAAAAAAATTTGCTATAAAACGATATGCCGTGTTACACCAGCGGCAGCCTCATACATCTCGTGTTTACAAGTCTCTTTTTTTTAGTATTTAAAAATTTTCAATTACAGTTAACATTCAACATTATATTGGTTTCAAATATACAGCATAGTGGTTAGACACTTATATAACTTATGAAATGCTCCTCCAATAAGTCTAGTACCCTCTAACACCATACTTAGTTATTACAATATTATCGACTATATTCTCTATGCTGTACTCTATATGCCCAATACTATTTCATAACTGCCAATTGGTACTCCTTAATCCTTTCACCTTTTCACCAAGTCTCTTGATTGCGTTATTGTCTCTTGTGCTTGATTTAATCTCGTGTTGTTTTGTACAGTAACATGTTGTACAAACTTGTAGCCTAGGAGCGACAGGCTGTACCATAAAGCCTAGGTGTGTAGTAGGCTACACCATCTGGGTTTGTGTAAGTGCACTCTATGATGTTTGCACAACCACAAATCACCCAACGATGCATTTCTCAGAATGTATCTCCATGTTAAGCAGTGCATGACTGTATATATAAACCATTTATTTTCAGAGTGAAGCACTAGAGGGGAAGGAGGGTGTGTTCCTCTTGTTCTAACCAAATACTTCAAAGCTGCCCTACGAGACAAAGGTGGGGCCATCTCCAGAAAAAACAAACCTTGCTTCTTGGTTGAGCGAGATAAGAAGCAGAAGCCCAGCTTGGGGACAAAGGGCTTTGTAAAGAAATGTTGAGGAACAAGACTATCTCTTTGTTTTTTCACATGAATAATGATGATCTACTTTAAATTCTTTTTGGAATGAGCAGTGGGGTTTGGGAGCGGGTATTAAATAAATTAACAAATCATTGAACTGATTAATTAATAACCACACCTAGGCAGAGAGAAATGAACTGGTGGTTCACTGAGAACACTCCAAGGAGGAAAGGGTGTGTTCCGAGTGGCCTGATGTAGGGGAAATCCAGCAATCTGGAGGCAAAGGATGACTTTCTAAACTTTAGTTTTGGGAGATAATCATTAGTATTGTAAATATGCTTTGCAACTCTAAAACCCCATAAACTGTGACTTATCTCATTCTGCTATCTCTTTAAAGCGCTGTTTTGGTTACTGAACTAAAGGGGGTTCATTTGCCTACGTGCATCAAAGCAAAATGAGACATGAACAGGAGTTTGCAGCAAAGAAAGGAAAAGTTTATTATTTAAGTTAATGGCACAGGTGAGCTGGCACACAAAGACCTGTCTTCCTGATGGCCTCTAGGGAATAGGTTAGGTAGAGGAAAACTCATTAGTCATGGTAGTAGCTAAAGGAGTTGGAGTCATGGGCTCTACTGATTGGCCAGGCCTAGGGTGGGAGGCGGGTAATCATTATATCAAGTCCTGGTGTCAGTCATGGCGTCATTCTGTCTGGTTTCTAGGGAATGTGGCTCTAGGGTCGTTCTGCCTTCATGGGTCTGGAGTTGAAACACAACAGAGGTCAAGATGTTATCTTCAGTTTGACTGAAACTGGGTTTCTGTGGCCAACAGACCTGAGGCTTTGTTCCTAAGACTATTTGATGCTGACAGGAATCTGATGTCCTAAGGGCTTAATGATTAAGGGAGTGGTTGTGCATAACGTGCAAAGGTGGAAGGATAAGGAAAGAAAAGAAGCAAGTGAGTCATGGTGCTATTAAACTAGACAAGTCTAGTTTGAATCAAAGAGAAAGATAAAGAGACAAAGTTATTTTAAAGAAGTGAAGTTTTTGCAGTTACATTTCAGAAAATGATAGCCTGATAATTAATCTGATTAATCTGAATAAATATAAAGGCTAACTTTTCACAGAGCTCTTCATCATGCCAGGCAGTGTATCTGTCTAAGCACAATGATCTTTTCTGTACAGAGACTCTGTTAAGCTCAAAAGAAGCTCCAAGGACACAAGAGGTGGGAACCACGGAGACAGCACGATAAACAGGCATACACGTTCTGCTCAGTCATGCTACTTCAGGGTAAAACTCAGGATGATTTGTCTGAAAAATATCTGTAAGGTTCATTGTATGGATCCTTGATGGAAACAATGGCATTACCATTGCCTAAGACACAGGGGAAAATAGTGAGGATTCTGGACATCCCTAATGAGAGAGGACCCTGAACATTAGACTGGTTTCACTTCTGTCAATCAAAAGCCTGTGGCAGGCTCGGCACTATCCTGGAAAACTTAAGAAAAGTAGGGAGTAAGTGTAAAGCCCGGAATTGCTTTATGCATGTAGGGGTCACAGGAAGCATTCCACACCTAAGACAGCTCAGGATAGATTGCGAAAGGGAACAGAAGGGGTCCTTCCTCAGTGAAAAGAAAGAACAGGGAACTGAAAAACAGGGAGAGAGCCTTACTCTGCTAGCTCGTAGATATTCTGGCCCCTCTTCTTATGAGACACACAATTATTTCTCACATGTTTGATGATGATGACGACGATGATGATGATGATGATGATGACTTCTTTAAGAATATGTCTTCTTAAAAATGAAATGAAATGAAATTCGAGAATACTGTGTGTCTTCGTTCCAATCCCATTATTTAATCATGAGAAAGAACTGGATTTCATTTAAAGTAGCAGTGTAATGACACCAGATTCATGATATGGATCCTAAAGGCCATAGTCTAGTCATTCTCTTTCTCGAACAATTTTGGTAATTTTGATTCGTCCCCTTTAAGATGTTCTTTTTTCATACGTTATCTTGTCTAATGATACTTATCTAACAACTAAATGTCGAGTCAGGAGATGTTAATTATATGCCATGTCTTATTGTCCTAGTTTAATTTGACCTTTTCTTGATGAGATGTTTTCTTTCCTTGAGTATTGGCATTTTGATGCCACCTAGGCAAGCAAGCTATTTTGGGTTGTTCCTTAATGGGGAACTTCTCATATGAAGAGTTTCACTGTGAAAAATCGGTCCGTCATTTCATTTTATAAATTAGCATTTTTGCTGATTTAAACAGGTTCTGCCCAACTATCTAGACAAAGGCACAAAACATGCTTATATTACATGACAGATGACAAGTGCTACCAGTGAAAATAAATATTATTTTAGGTTCTAGATTTATCTCTGTCTTGTCTAACTGAGAGTCATATCTTGTCTAATTGAGAGAATAAACGTTATTTATTCAAGTTTGAATTTATACTGGCTTACCTCACATATACTTTGCAGGGATATTTGTGTGTGGTAGGAAGAGTGAATTATCTATCAAATTCTCTCATTGATTTTTCATTGAATATTTTTTTCTCATTTTATTGTCCTTAGAGAATTGTTGATTCTGTGGTTTGTGTTTTCCCAAGATAAATCTTTAAGTTGTTGGAATAATTACACTTGCACTTGTCTTTTATGACTAAAAAATAATCGACAGTGCTTTTGGAATGTCCATATTTCACATTGCCTAATTAGATTGTTGAAGATGCTCAGTTTTCTGGTCTATGTTTTCTTTTTGTTTGTTTGTTTTGTTTTGAGAGAAGGTCAACAGGGCACAGAAAGCTACTTCTCCGAGGTTATTAGAAAATAAAGAATTTATTGTGAACAGCTCCAGAAAGATTTATACAGATCCTTTTTCAAAAATGTAGTATGTAATCTTGCAGGAAAAAGAGGTCTAAGCAGGGAAAATAGGCATATTAGTTTCTCAGGTAAAATATGTTTGGATGCCTCTTGAATTTATGATTTTAGAATAACTTGGTACCATCATAATTACAGTACCACCATATACTTTTCTACATAGTAATACTCCAGGTTAGCTCAGCAAGATCTGATGTTTACAGATGTTTGCTGATTCCTGTAGCATCTAGAGCAGCTACTGAGTCACTCGTTCATAAATATTTAATAAGCCCTTTCTAGGAGCAAGACACTATGACACTATACAGGAGTCTTTTTTAGATTAAATCCTAGTTAGTCCTAGTTAAGAGACTTAAGCACTACTCTTATAATGTTTATTACATTGTTCAAATATCAGCATACATTTGCAAATCCTATATAAGTAAAACTCAAAAAAAACCTGTGATTAAATCACTCTGTACCACAATTTTATTATAAGCAGTGTTGTGTTCCTCCTATTTTGACAGTAACTTTGCTCATAATAGCAGCTTAATAAATATTGTTGATAGTATGCTGACTGAGTGTAGGTATTAAACAAGTAACCCCTATTCCCCCCCCACTCCCCGAATAATTGATTGCATTATAGCGAGCTTCTTAACTAGTCTCTTCAAATAAATTCTCAGTAGACAGCAAATGAAATGGGCCTAAAATCTGACCCAAAATTCATGTTTTCAGCTTTAGCTAGGTTGACTTTTACTTTGTACATGCATGAGCACAAAACAATTAAATAGTAGAACCCAGGGAGACAGGAAGCAGACAATTTTAACCATAGCTGCTGCTACTGAAGGTTGTGGGTTGTGATGTGTGGGTTGTCTTTATTGTGAAAGACAGGAAGTATCCAGACAGAAGAAAAAAAGGGCATGAACTTCTATAGAGTGCTAACTCTGCGTCAGGCACCATGCCAGTTGCTTATATAAACCATTCTTGGATCTCATAGCAATCTTGAGCTGGAGGCAATTTAGAGTAGAAAGACTGAGTTCAGAGGTAGTTAAGTAACTTACCCAAAGTGTCACAGCTCACACTTGGCAGGTCTTGGACTGCAGCTCAGATCAGTCTGCTCCAAAGATTATGCTTTTTCCACTCTGCTCAGTTGTGTCCATCCTACCTTCTGTGGTAAAGGGGCACCTGCATGGCAAGCTGACTATTTGAGTTAGGCTTTCCTGATTTTAAGAATAAGACTCAGGTCACCACAAGTAATGAAGAATGTGCTATATCTATTCTTTCAGAAATGAGGAAACAGTGTTGTCAACCTCGTAGTCAAGTCTCAGAGAACCCAGGAAAGGCAGAACCATGCGATTCCAGGAAGGCTAGAATGGCATTGGAACCAGGCTTGAGGAGACTGGAATGAGAATCGCATAGATGCCAAGACCATTCTGGAAGCGCAGGTGCTGGTGTTTACGGGCCTTCAGGAAGCCCACCTGCCATTAACGTGACCCACTAACTCTCTGCAGGTTTGCTTCTCTAGGTATCTCTGATTCTCTTTCACTGTCAGCTGGCTTCCCTATCTTTTACTCGTAATCTTTTCTTATATCATCTGTGTGTCCGTTTATTCTGCTTCCTCTCAACTTCAATTTTCTTACGGCTCTTCATGGCCCAGCTCTACTTCGAGGCCTCTTTAACATATTCTGAACAACTCTCACTGTAAACTGCCCTATTCTCTCAGTGTTTCTTAATTCCAACTCTGGGAATCAGACCGCTGGAGCCAACCTTCCTTTGTTTGGAAAGGCTATTCATGCCCAAATACCTCATTGGTTGTAAACCAGCCTGTAGGTTTTGACTGCCCTTGAGTTAGAAATCGAACTGGGTCTAGTCACTCCAAAAGAGCTGTAGGTACACCTTGTTCCTTTAGGTGTGGCTAGGGACTTGACAGGCAGGATGACTGACATGTTGGCAGTGACCGACAATAATGAAAATTGATCTGTCAATATCAGATCAGTGGCAGTAGGGAAAAAAAAAATCACAAAATGGCAGTTGCACAAGATAACAGCTGCGTAGACTCAGTGAGGGAAAGTCAGCACTAGGAAGAAACAGAAAGACTTTTAATAGGAAATTGAGAGTGCTTGGGGCAATGAACTGCCCACCATGAGTCATCAATAAGACATCTGCTGGGAACAGAGAGCTTCTTACAAGGCAATCACTAAAGACCTTCAGGAACATTTTTTTCTTCTGGTTGTGTTTTATGAAAATGTGTACAATCTCATTGAGAGTTGAGATTTTCTCTTACTTTTAGCCTTGGTATAGAATCTGAGAATATGGTATTCGTTATGTATTTTCTCTGTCAATTAAACTTATTTTTTAAAATTATTTTAATTGTATAAATAACATATAATGCATTCTCACTGTGAAAAATTCAAATAGTACAGATAAAACCAAAGTCTGCCTTGACTCCATTTCCCAAATCCTTCTTCCCCAGAGGTAGCCTTTTAGTCCTTTTTCTATGCATAAAGTTCTATTTTATTGTTTTGTATAAATGAACAACCATATTCAGTACATTACAATCTAGAACCATTTAAACCAAAGTACACAGGTAAGGTTTTTCACATCTCAGAAATACCTGCGACCAACTTCCACTCACAGATACTGGATGCCAACAAAGGCTAAACAATTCATCAAGCAGACAATTCAAAGGCCAAAACAATCATTTGGCCAAAGTGTAAAGAGGCACACAGATGATATGGCGCCTTATTCCAGAAGCAGAGACCATCCATGGTTTGGCTTCTGCCTGATTTGGCGCTGTGAACTCTGTAAATAACAGCTGAACTGAATGAGTATAGAGGTCAGGGTCAGGGTCTGTTAAATAGCAGCTGAATTGAATGAGTATAGAGGTCAGGGTCAGCTGATAAAAACGGAAGTTTCCTTACCACAAACAACCATGAAAAGTCACACAGACAGGCGATAATAAAAAAGAGAGAAACTAAACAAACAAACGAAAATTTTGACAGCCCTCCCTCCCTACACAATCGTTATTTTCATTCCAGCCTCATCACCTAAATCTCATCCAGAGAGTTGAATCAAGAATTTAACTCTGCATACAATCTTCACCAATTTGTAATTTTAAACGTCATGAATTTGGAAAACTTAGACAAGAAAATCCTGAATTTCAAAATTCTCTTTTTCTAAAGTACAATCTATTAATTGTATGTAGCAACTTGAAATAAGATCATGAGACTTCTAAAATGATTAGCAATCAGGGCATCAATTAGCAGTATTTATATATTAACATGTGCTTTTAATCTGTAACACCTGTTTTCTTAATCCAAAATCATTCAAGTACAGACTAAACTTGGGCTGTAAACCATATGAAGGCAAGGATTCTGTTGTTCTAGTCTAACATCTCCCCCCCATGCCTCCAACCCATATTCACAGGACACTTACTATAGCTCATATGTGTGCTTACAACAAATGCATATTGACTGTTGAAAACATAAACATGACAAGGCCCCAGGACACAAGGATTAACGAGACAGACAAAATACTTTATAGAACTTTATAGAGTTAACATTGGTATGGCTGGTGAAGACAAAAAATAGCATGCTTAAATACATAACCTAATACATAAAAATCGTTTCAGATAGTAATCAACGAGGGAAAACGTAACAAGCTAAAGGCAGAGAATGACTGAAGGTGAGTGTATTTTAGTTAGGGTGGGCTGGGAAGTCTTTTCTCAGGAGGCATATTTAAGATGAGACATGAATGACGAGAAAGACCCAGTCAGGCCAAGATCCATAGTGCAATTGGAGAAACCAAACAAATCTACATGAAGCGATTAGCAAACTGTTAGGTGTTATACTTAGTATAGGGTGATAATCATGAGAGCATTAATGGTCAGAAGGGCAAAAGTAGTCCTTGAAGTAGGGAAGGAAAAAGATTTTCTTGATCCTCCTAGGGTCCTTGGCTGGATCTGAAAACCAAACTTACAAAGACAGATTTACAGGAGAAAAGCGTACTAATTTATTTAGTATAAGTTTTATGTGACATGGGAGCCTTCACAAGGAAACGAAGGCCTAAAGAAACAGACCTGAGTATTTTTATGCTGGGTTGATGAAGGGTGGACAGTCATGGAGGAATATGATAGGTTAGAGAGTAGGAGGTAAGTGCATAAACTGGGGAACACTTAACAAGGCCTGTTTGTTAGGATTGTTCTGTGTCTCTTTGTCTTCAGAGATAAAGATGTTCCTTTCCTTCAGGTATAGGAAGGGCACGTCTCATGTGAAGGTTTTATGACCTGTTTCAGGGGAGACAGTGGAAGAAATGTCCAACTCCTGCCATTTTTTCAAACTCCTTCAGCTTAAAATAGTCAATATGCTGAAGTGCCATATTTTGGGGTAGCTCATCTTGAACACTATCACTGGTCTCGGTATGTCTTTATCTGGTTTGGGTAGGATTTAGAATGAAGGTTAGGGTGAGGGTTAGGGTTAGAGAAAGGGCAGAGGATTTGGCAGAGCACGGCAGAGGTGAGGCAATGGGGGGAAGCTGGGCATTGACTTTAAGGAAGCGCTTCCAGTCAGGGTCACACAAGGGCGCAGCTGGTTCCTGAGAGGGAGCGCCTCTTTCAGTTTTGTGCACCTCTCACCTCACTTGCCTCACCCTAGTCCCAGCTCTGAGGTTGGGCATGACCTGACTTGGTCAGAAGAGAGTAAGGAGACCCTCCAGACTAAGAAGGAAAAAAGCACCCATGACATCTAGGAGTTAGCCTGGTGCTGACAGCTTGGTCTTGGCGTTGCTCTGAGCTGGCCTGGCACTGACAACTAGGCTTTGGTGTTTTCCTGTTGAAGGAAAACAATTTGGGGGAACATAAACACCAGACAAGGCCACTCTGTGATCCTGATGGATCAAGATAAAAACAAGACCACTTCATAATCATGTCTGAACTTAGACAAAACATGAATCTTGTCCAAAAGACACAATACCAAACATCTTCTCTTCCAGCTCATGAGTGACAGCTGTTCTTTACCAATTATGGCTTTAGTCTCCCTCCACTCTGCCCTCCCAATACCTAACATTTATTAGGATATCAATCATAGAGTTACCTGGCTTCTTGACAGCATCCATTCCACAGCAAAGCCCTGCCTCCTTAAACACTCCCCCAAATTGGCAAACACAAACCTAAGTCTTGTCAGTCTTTCTAACACCTTGGTACTGAGATACCCATGGCTCCCCATGGGGTGTGTTCTCCCTGCTGAGAGTAATCAACTTGGCCTGTGCAGAGCTGTTCCTGGTGGTCTTCACTGGAGGGCACTGACATTGGCAAGAATGCATAACATTGAGGGGTGTAGAGAAATGAGGTTGGGTGGTAGGAATGGGTCAGTTTATGAGGCTGAGCATGTAGGTGGGCTCAGCCTTGAAAGCTAGACTGAGGCTGTAGAAAGGAAACACACTGTCATTTAGGAGCAAAGACTGGCCTGAATGGAAATTACGGCATTGGAAAGTTGATGTGGCTGTGAGCACGATTGATGTGGGGGTAGGGTGGGTGGCCTGGGCTATAGATTGCTTTTAATAGATAGGAAAACTGAGGTAGCAGCTCAGTGACTTCCCACAATTTGCATATGGACTAAAACAGGGCTTCTGGGTCTCTTGTTTTTAACATTAGCAGTAGCTCCTTGTGGCTCACCCGACTCCTACCCTAACCACATTTCATATTACCAGAAAATTAAAACCACTTCTTGGCTTTTCAAAAACATCACCTAATATGGAAATTTCAATGAAGAATTTAATAAAAAGAACAATTTATTAAACTTAATTTTATCATCCATTAAGCGAGCTGAAAAGGAAACGTCTTTGCCAACTGCTCGATTCTCAGTCTTGTTTTTCCAGAGACTGGAATTCCTTTGCCTATCACAACTTTCGGGAGATCACAGCTGTGTGGCAACTCAACTGAGAAAGCTCCAGGGCTTCCTTCAAACTTAGCCCTCTTTCATTTCTGCATCCTTCCACCACAGGCATTATTGACACTCAGAGAGGCCAAGAGGAAAGAGATGGCTAAGAAAACCTGACTCCTGGTGGAAATGCATCCCAATAAATAGAATTGGTCCATATTGGGCTTTTAAGCTGGAATTTCCAAAAAGAGGCCCGATTTCAAAGGAAGATAGATATTCCAGGACTAGGTCACAGAGAAAGACTGCTCAGCCTTGGAAAGGACAATGTGTGGGCCTGTGTCCCAGGATCTAAGGCAGAAACTTGTCATTTCTTTTCTTTGTGTAAGTCTGCGTGATGTCAACTCTTCCTTTATTCTTGGGTTATTATGTGTGTTTCCTTGTTTTTCTAGGCTGTCAGATCCCGGAGGGCAGGATGCACTGCTGATTCACGTCTGTATTCTCCACAGAGTTAGCTAGTGCTTATGGCCAAATAGGTTCTCGGTCATTGGCTGACTTTGAATGTGAAATGCACTGAAGATGCATTTCAAAAATAGTTGGCTTTCTCTGATGAGAGTGTTGCTAGCTGGGAAGGTGCTATAGGGTAACTTCTCAGCAGGATTTGAATTTTGAGTGCCACGGAAAGAGCAGAATGATTAGAAGCTAGGTGCATTTCACTAGGATATACTCTGTTATCTTTGTTTTACATTTAAATGAAACATTTAGGTCTACGTAAATTTGGATGACACATTAAGGGCAATTTCCTCAGCGTGATTCAGGTTGCTGATTAGAAAACTGAAGCCTCCTGGAGTATTCTGTTTGTGTTACTGATTGGTTAAGGGCTGTTTACATCATGGGGTGAGTTCATTTTCCCCTTGGAAAACTGAAGAGCAGTGCCTTTAAGGTATAGCCAAAGCAAACACTTTCTTTAAAAAGTCCGATCTCCTGGGCTGAAGCTCTCGAGCTCTCTCTAACTGCACAGGAAACAAAGAAATGTCAGCTGCACAGTAGAGTGACTATTTAACCTCTGGCAAAAGAAGTCTGACCTTTGTCCTCAGCTTCTACGAGGCAATCCCTAGTGTTTTTCTTCTTTTCGGGGCAGTGGATACTCTAACAATGGGATTTAGGGTGAGGATTGGCCACACCAAAAGGATCTACCACATGACTTAAGGCAGGCGCTTCGGTGGCCTGGAGACGGAATCAACCACATGGGCAATTGATCAATCAATTATGTCTGTGTAATAGAGCTTCAATAAAAACCAAACAGAGGCTTGGGCGAGCTTCCCTGGCAATATTCTGGATGTATTGTCACGCACTGATGTCACGCATTGATGTTGGTCAATTATCCTGACTCTCCAGGGGGAAAACAAACAGAAACTCTGCATTTGGAGCCCTCTAGGACTCTGTCTCTTCTTTTGCCTGATCTTAATCTGTATACTTTCCCTGGAACAAACCCTAACTATGAACATTCCCGCTTTCATTTGAGTTCTATGAGTCTTTCTAGAGATTACCAAGCCTGAGGGGGATTTTGTGACCCTATCAACTTGCGGTTAGTGTCAGAAGTGAGGACAGTCTTGGAAACTTTGTCCTCTGACTTTGCAGTTGGCCCTCAGTTCCTCGCATGCACCTTTCTCAGACCCCAGGCCCTGGGAATAAGAAACTAGTTTGCTCTTAGGGGAGGATCTATACTGAGATTGGGAGTACCCCAGTTCAGAGTGCCCGTGGTGGGGGACAGCGGGCAATGTTCTCCATCTCCCCCTGCAACTCTCCCCAAGTCTATAACGGTATAAGTTTACCAGCCAACTAAACATACTAAAAGAAAATGCTTTAATGGAGTCTAAGGCACCTGAGCACAAAGTAGAGGAAAGAGCAGTGAACTAGAAAACACCAGACCAAAGTTCTAGCTCAGGCTTAAACTCTAGAAACCTCTCTGAGTCTGTACAGCCCAGTCTCCTGGACTTCAGTTTTCCCACCTGTAAAATGGGAAGCATAGTCCCTAGCTTTATCACTTTAAAAGGTTATTAGAAGAAACAACTGAAATAATGCATGTGAAAAGGTTTAGAAATAATGCGTGTGAAATAATGCATGTGAAAAGGTTTGGAAACCTGTGACTTGATATTTATAGAAACAGACAATATTAATATTGTCATCTTATTCCCAGCCATTTTATAGACGAGACCCAAGGCCCAGAAGTGACAAATATCATAAGTTAATAGAACTGGGAATCCATGTCTCCCATGTTTTCCATGGTGGTGACTTTTTAATAAAACTTCATGCAAGAGCATTCCTTGTCCAGAAGGCAGGCTTTTGATGACCTCAACTGTTTAGAGCAAGCAGGAAAGTGTCTCTGAACCTAAAACGGCTATCGTAAATATCACTTTTCAATGGAACCCTCCAACCACACAGACTGGAAGTTAATCGAAAATTAAGCCTATTGACTTAACAGTTTATTATTTATCAGATTAGAAGCTACAGAATAGGTGAGGTAAAATAGCTAGAGGTAAAGTAGCTAGAGGCTAATAAACAGATGTGATATCTGAGAAAATAATAGTGGCAACAATCTCAGTTAGGGGTAAAACAACACAACATAACTTGTTCTCATTGTTAATCCCTGTAATGATGTGCCTGAGCATTAAAAGAAATTAAATTATGTTCAGTTTGCTCTGAAGCAAGGCAAAGGAAGGAAGTAAAAAAATATTGAAAAGATAGAGACATGGTCATCATTTTGTGTAGATGATATAATTGCATAGAGAGAAAACTTGAAGGAATCAACCGAAAAACTATTAAAATAATAAATTAATCTCAGTTTCCTCATGGTTGTTGTGAAGATTAGCACTTGCACATGGCCCTGATCATAGTAGGTCCCTGACAGGTTGTGGAGAATAAATATAAGCTTTATATCCAAAACTCCAGAGCTTTCCAGTACAATAGAACTCACCAATTAGTAATAGAAAAAAAAAATTACTACATTTGTAATAGCAATAACAAGCCCCAAATCGAAAATCCCATGAAAGAAAAATATGTGTAGCAACTATATGAGGAAAATTATAAAATTACAGAGAGAAAAATGATTTGAATAAATGGAAAAATGTGCTAAGATACTGAATGTCAAAACAGGATATTGTAGAGATGTCACTTTTTTCCCAAATTAACTTAAATCCTTAGAGTTATTCCAGGCAAACTATCTACCCTACTATTTTTGGAACTTGGCAAGATATCTTAAAATTTCATCTGGAATCATAACAAGCAAGTATGTTGAAGAATATTTGTGAAAGGGAAAGAAAGGTAGGGATGATTCTAACGTATGGAGTATATTATATAGTGTAGGGGAGGAAAAATTTCCCTCTACTCTCTTGGTTTCTGTGGTTGGGCTTGAGGAAAAAATATATATATATAAATTTTACTTACTATTTTTATGTGCACATTGGAGTCCTCATAAGGAGAATGGAGACCAAAAGAAGTTAGGACAGAGGGCTTATATACTTAAAAAAACAAACCAAACAAACAAAGAAACGAGAAGTTTGTGAAGAAATGACAAGACAAAGGGGTTTGGCCCAGGAAAAATGGAAAAGTGACTAAGAAATATATGGGGAAAACTAATGAGAGATAAGGGTTATTTTAGTTTGCACTCATCTATTTGGTGTTGACTTCTAGTCTCTGACTATAAGAATATTCTTCTCTTCCTGGCTCAGGAAGGGCACCCTTCCCTTGGGAAATTTTATGACTTACTTTTAGGTAGAAAGGAGGAGGTCAGAGAGCCCTTCCTGCATCTGCTCTTTCTCAAGTGCCTTCAGCTCAAAATAATCAATATGCTAAAATGGCATATTTTGGGGTGGCATGCTCTGAATCCCTTCAATAGCTATAATAATTAAACCAATATGGGATGGATGCAAGCCTAGTCCGATCAATGGAACAGACAGCTCAAAAACAAATCACGGGATTTATTTTGCTAAAAAGGAGATATCTCCCATCAATGGGGTAAAATGTTACTCAGTAAGTGGTGCTAGGAAAAATGGTCAATTATTTATGGGGGAATCTATTTAAATTCTTTATATATAGCAAAATAAATTCTACACAAATTAATTGAATTCGACTTATAAATTATCTTGCTTCTTCATTCACTGAGAAAACTGAAGCAATTTTCAGACACCCACCACCCCCTCTATTCACCAACCATCATTCCTGCCCCTATACTCAGCTTTCCCTCTATTTTAGACAAACTATCCTTCCTCCTATCTAAAGCCAATTTCTTCACTGGAGGCCTAGAGCAGCTCTGTCCAACAGAAATGTAATGCAAGCCACATATGTAATTAAAATTTTTCTAGTACCTATATTGAAAAGGTTAGAATAGCTGAAAATAAATTTAATAATATCTTTTATTTAATTGAATATATTCAAACTATCATTTCAATATGTAATCAACATAAAAATTATTCAGAATTATCTAAAATCTCACTTGTTACCCATTCCACTGCGACATTGTGGTCCGAGCCATCATCGCATCGCACCAGGATTACTGTAATAGCCTCTCGACAGGTCACTCTGCTTCTACCCCCATCTCCTTAAAGTATATGTATCCCACAGAGGATATGATACATTCCAAGAACCTCAATGAGTGCCTGAAATCTCATATAGTACCAAACCCTATAAATATTATGTTTTTTCCTATTATTACATACATATAAGTTTTAATTCAGAATTAGACAATTTCATGGATAGAAGATTCGTTCTTATCATAGATCTCAACAACCTTAACATACATATTTTTTTTCTTAAGTCAAGAACTTTTACCTTTGCACTTAAAGTAAACACTTTACAGCTCCCTTTGGCATATCCGAATTGCCAGCATCACTACTCTTGTGATTTGGGACCATTATTAAGTAAAATCAGGGTTATTTGAACACAAACACTGTGATACTGTGACAGTTGATCCGATAACCAAGACAGCTGCTAACTGACAGACAGGCAGGGAGCGTATACAGTGTGGATACGCTGGACAAAGGGATGATTCACATCCTGGGCGAGACAGAATGAGAAAGCAGATTTCATCATGCTATTCAAAACAGCTCACAATTTAACAGTTATAAATTATTTATTTCTGGAACTTTCCATTTAATACTTTCAGACCACAACTGACCACGGGTAGCTGAAACCTTGGGAAGGGAAACTGCTGATAAATGGGAAACTACTGCATTTTCAACAGATCATCCTGAGTGATCTCGTCAAACCTAAGTTAGATCACAAACCTTCTAATGATGGCCATTTTTTTTTTTTTTAAGAGTAAATGTCGGAGTCCTTCCAATGTCACACGAGATCCCCCAACCTCTCTAACCACATCTCTGACCACTCTCCCGCTTGCTCACTCCACTCCAACCACAGCGGACTCCATGCTGCACATCTGAGCATGCCAGGTATCCTCTGGCCTCAGAGCTTTCGCACATGCTGTCTGTTTTGCTTAGAATGTTCTTCCCCCAAATATCTGCCTGCCTTACTCTCTCATTTCCTTTAAGCATCTTCTTCAAATGTCATCTCTTCAAATGAGTTCTACTCTGATCACCTTGTTTATAATTGCAACAAGCGCCCACCTCTCAGCCCCTATCCTGGCACCGCTGACCTCCATAATCAGGCTCTTATTACCTTCTAATACGTCATCTAACATACTTATGAATTCTGGTTTTTTTCCTCCGTCCTCTATTAGTAAGCTCCATGAGGGCAAGAAATATTGTCTGTTTTGTTTTATATATGTATAAAACAATGTATACCTAGAACAATGTCTCACATATTAGATGCTCAATATTTGTTAAGTAAATGAATGATTAATTAAATGAATGAGAAATATATGAGGAACTACTTTCTAGATATAGAAAAGATAAAAAGGAATCACAACCAAGAGAATTCTACATTTTACTATGTACAAATTTAAAACGTTATTATGTGTAACAAAACACAAAAATAGACTACTATATTATATATTTTAGATAACCGCAGGTCTCTCCCAAAGTAAGAGATTTTTAAAATTTTAGAGTAAATGAGTACTCATAATAAAAATTCAAGTTTTAATTCATTTTTTCCCACGCTGGGGAAAAAAAGTTGAGGTTATTATATGATTATATGCCCTTTTGCTGAAGGCTGCCTACATAGCTCTACATTTTCTCCACAGTATTGATATAAATTAGGATTTACTTATGGGACTTTTACCCACTAGCAATTTTCTGTCCATGCTTGTTATTCCTAATAGCTCCACGATTCAAATTTTTATTTTAAGAACTATTTTAAGCAAGTGAAATCTAAAAAATTAGGAAAGACATTTTTAGCTATCACTGGAATTTAAAATAAGTTTTTTTTAAAAAAAATGCACATGGAATTATCTTAATGATATTAAATGGCTTTTCTATAAATACTCTTCGAAGGAACTTATATAAAAAGCTTTTAGGTAATTAAGGCCAATGTTTGACATTGTTTTTCAATCAGGAAGGGTTTGGATTGAAGCTGAGAAGAGACTAAGGAGAATTCCGACTGATGTTCCTGTGTTCTTCCCTGTGCTGGGTCCCACCCACAGATGGAGGAGACTTTCTAGCCCACCCTTACTGTGCAGGTGAGAAAATCAAAACTGGAGAGTTAAGTAAGTTCCATTTGCCAGACAATTTCAACATCTGGGCCCTCTCAGTTTTGATTTATGATTTCTTAAAAAAATTTTTTTCCCTGTGTGAGTTGAGAGATTCCTGGTTCTTCGTACACTGAGTAATTTCGGATTGTATACTGAACATTTTGAATGTTACGCTATGGGACTCTGGGTCTTTTCTAAGTCCTACGGATGATGTTGATATTTTTGTTTCAGCAGACAACTGAGCCAAATGGTTAAGGCTGCAAGTTCTGTTGGTTGTGGTTTCTCAATCTGTTCTCTTTCAGAGCCTTTTCTGTGCTTTTAGACATGTCGTGTGGAGGCACCACGTAATGGCCACTCTGGGGTCAGGATAGAGGTCTGTCCCTTAGTTTTGGTGTTAAGGATTGGATCCACATTCAGAGGTGAGCCTAGGAGTCCATAAGGAAATTTTATAGGGTTATATTTCAAAATTCTTCTCTTTGCAATGTCCCTGCTACTTTTAGGTGCCCTGGGATTTCCACTTTCAGTACTGGGGCTTTAGTTACTCTGTCCTTCGTGTACTTCCAAGGATGGCATCTGCATTTGGTACAGATGGGAGGGAGTGGGAGGAGAGAAAGAGGAAAGAAACAATAGAGGTTTGTTCTCTTCTTGAGACTTCAGTTTCTTCTGTTGGAGAGAAAGTTTCCTCTTCTTCAGAGTTTTCAATCCCTGTCCCTGTCACCGCTGCAGGATTGCTAGGAGAATGGGGAGCAAGAAAATGAAGAAAAAGGAAAACAACGAAGAGTTTATCTACTTTCTCTGAGGATCAGAAGTCCGCTTGCTGCTCTTTAAGCAGAGCAGAAGGCTTCTAGAGCTCTCTCTGTTTATGCCCTTCGACGTTGTGGCTTGCCTGAGTCAAAGGAGAAAAGGAGAAAACAGAGTTAAAACAGCAAACTGATGGCCCGTTTGGTGGGACTTTGATTCCTGATCTTCTTTCCTGATCCTCCTGCTCCTGTTTACTTTTCAGTCATCAGCTCGCTGCACCGTGCATTCTGTCCAGATTCTATAACTGAATTTAGTGGAGACACAGGATGGTTTATGCTTATTTCACCGTATCTAGACTAGAATAAAACATTTCCATTATAAAACTACAAATTAGAAAAATCACTTAATCGAAAAATAGTTAAGAAAGAACATTGGAAATTCAGCACTATAATAGAACTACTGTGCACATTTGGCATATGCAACCTTCCAGATATTTCCTATGCATATACGTTAGTTTTAATACATAAAATGGAATTGGTATAGATATGTGATTAAGCAGGAATCTTGCCTAGTTTGAATTTTATCTCTCTAGCATTTATAACCTGTGACCTCTTGAGCAAACTACTAAATCTCTCATTATAAAATAATCATGAATAAACATCAGTCAAATGGGAATGACAATACCTGTCTACCTCACAGGTTGTGAGGGTTAAATTAGTTAATATCTGTAAAGCAGTCAGAAAACTGCTTGACACATAAGTGCTATAAAAGTGTGCATGTTATTATGTGTAGTCTCTTTTAATTAAAATAAGATCACCCTCTAATTCAACTCAACTAATACACATCGAATGTCTGCTTTGTTGCTATGATTAAAAAGCCCTGGGCACTATGGATTGGTGAGATCTACCTTCGCTAATGGCAGTAGTAGTTTATGTTCACGGAAACAATCATATGCTGGCCTATGATTATCGGTTTAGATGTCCACCTTGGCAGGATTTAAACGGGCAAGGACCTGGAAAGAGATTCAGAATCCTCCTCCACCCCCAGCTGCATTCCCTGTTAGCTAATCCTATGTGCAGGAAAAGGCCACTGAAAATGGGTTGGAGGAAGCTCAGCAGTGAGAATTGGGGATGCTGTGGAAGTCACATACCATTCTTTAATTCTGGATCATAGAAACTGGTGTGCAGGTGTAACTGACCTTGCTGAATACACAGGGGTTAGCTGTGCAGCTCACTTTTTCCAGTTGTCTTTCAAAAAAAGTCCATTTTTCTCTCCTTCGACCAGAGGATAGGATGTTGTTGGGGTTCAGTACGTGCTACCTCAAAATATGGCACCTTGGCATACTGAATATTTCAAGCTGAAGGAATTTTAGAAACAACAGGTGCTGCAGGAGAGGCTCTCTGACCTCCCCCTTCTCCTCTGAAGCAAGTTGTAAGAACCTCTTGTGATAAGTGTCCCCCCATGCTCAGGAAGGTGGAGGGAATGCGAAAGAACAGGTCTCGCTAAGTTTACTACCCCTAGCTCTTACCCTTTTGTCCTATCTCATTTTTTCCATGACTTTCTACTCTTCATTAAATATAGTAGAAAAACGCTCAAGCTAACCTTTTCTTCAGATCTTCATTTCCTTGTGAAAGTTCCCGTGTCATGTAAAACTCATATTAAACAAATTTGTATGTTTTTCTCCTGTTAATCCGTCTTTATCAGTTCGATTTTCAGGCTAAACCAGAGACCTAAGAGGGTCAAGGAAAAGTTATTCCTCCTCTAAAATATTAAAAGGAGTTCTAATTGTAGTTTTTGAAAAATTCTTTAGTACAAGGCTATTTGGATTGGTGAGTTTCTAGTTTTTGAGCTTTAGTGGCTCCTGAGGGCAATTTTTATTTCAGCATTGTGCAGTCATTAATGTTCAGATCAATGAAGCAAAGTCAATAAGAAAATACTAAGGAAAATTATCCAATATGATCATCTAAAAGGCATACATATATTATATATATGCATGTGTACATATACATCATAATAAATAATAGATATAATAATAAAATACATTTTTAAATATGTTTTTAAAGTATTAATGTATAAGAATTTTGTCTTAGCAATTTGGAAATTTTGTTTATGTGGTATGAACTATTAATTTACTCATGGTTCCAGAAAAATAAGATTCTACTGTACTGATAATAATTATTTCTATTGGTAATATAAAAAAAAATGTTTGCTTTAAAAATATTAATGCTATCATTTAAAGTTTACGATGTGTATTTTTCTTAAAAGTAATTCACATTATCCTAAATCTTAATATATTAAGACATTTTAAACCAAGCATATTTCGAAATGCTCTATATTGAATAAGCTCATTTTTTGTCTTTTTAAATAGTTCCCATACACTAAGCATTATAGGAGATATGTTAGATAAATTCTAGGAAACTAAGCATGATTCTTAAACTTGACTGTTTTATCTCATTCTATGCTTTTTCCCTCTGGTAAAACTTTTTTAGTAATTTCTCCCCAATAATAATGTAAATGGCTAGCACTTATTGAATAATACCATATTCCCAGCAATGTGCTGTGCTTCACACACATTTCATTTAATCCTTACCACAGTCTTACCCATTAGGCTCTCTTGTTATCTCTTTCTACTGAATGAGAAAACAGAAACTTAAAAATGTTAAGTACTTTGCCCAGACCTCACAACAGGTCAATGACACACAATGTTTCAAACCCAGGTCTGCTGGAAGCCAAGACCCCAGTACATTACTGACTATGATGCAGAAATAAATAGCCCATAGAAATGTGTAGGAGAGATGTTGTTCAGTATCTCCTGAGACAACTTCCTACTCCTACATTTATTCCTTCCATCCCCATCTATCTCCCCTACTTGATTTATATAAGGGAGTATTTCTCCAGGCAAAGAACACTTTCTTCTGACCTATAAGAGAAAAAGAACGGAAAAACAGCTCATGTTTTCCTTTGGGTTGGCAGATATTTTCCAACAACCTTTATCTGCAGTTTTAACAACAAAAAAAAATGTGGCAAACACTGAGCTATGTCCATCTGGCACGACCTCTCAGAAAACCATGTCTCCATTTCTACCCTTTAAAGCAATTCCTCTTTTGTGTGGATGCTGGCGTCATGCAAAACTGGGGTATCTTTGACACTGTCACTTTACAGATATACCGTATTTTTCCAGCTGCTAATCTTAGATGTGGAAATAATGATCTTGAGCTTCATTTCCCCCTCTATTAGAACTGAACCCTGTAATTTTGCTCGTCAGATTTGCAAATGAAGGTTATCTTATACTGTTTAGCTTGGTTAAACGTTATCACCGTGGGTGGTTATGCACCTCCTGTCATGCTGATGAGAAGCCTGCCTTCCTGACTGTGTTCACCGAGGCCTCCTGCTGAAGGAGAGACTGTGCAAAAGGCACTGGAAATCAATGGGACGAAGACAGCAGGAATCAGAGCACTCAGCTTACAATGTCTCCACTTCCGTGTGGTCCTTATTATGGTGCTGTACAGATTACAAAGCACTTTCACAAATATTATCTTATTTAGCTTAATAAGCACAACCATCCTGTGAAATAGATTTTATTACCCTCATTTTCTACGCTAGGAAACCGGGCTCTATTAAGGGGGAAATATTTGATTTAAATGCGGTTTTCCAACTGGAAATCCAGTGTAATTTCAACAGGCCGGAGCTCACCATGTATGAAGGATTGTGATGGAAACAGGTGTTAGGTGCCTCAGACATTCCTGTGTTCCTTCCTCCACCCCCTGACTTGTTGCTCCTCTAATCTCAGCTCTTTTACACCCCTCATTCTTTGTGCTACTGCTCGCACACATCAGCCACATTCAGGCCTCAGCTCCTGCAATTCTCCTCCCCAGATAGCAACACGGGTCATTCACTCACTTCCTTCAGGTGTCTGCTCAAATATTACCTCATCAGAGAGATCATCCCTGGAAACCCTAGGGACACTAGTGGTTCCCTCTCTCCTTTAGCACCATGCACCAAGGATGGGGCGAAGTGCTCTCAGGCACAGACCGACGATAAGAAAGCAGACTAAAACTCAGTCTGCTTTTTATGATCACCACACACCAGCAATTCTAAACGACATTGGCGATGGAATACCTTTCTGAGAAAAAAACAAAAACAAACTAAGTTCTAAGCGATTGCTGTGATTTCTTTTGAGTTATAAAAATCTGTATGTTGACTTGAAATGAGTACATTATTACTTATTCTTTAACAAACATGGTGTTCTACTTGGAAGTTAACTAAGAGAACTCTAAGCTACACAGTTGGCCCCTGACACGAGTAGACAGAGCTATACAGGTTTGTTTGTAAGTACTACAGCAGTTCAGAGTCGTTTGAGCTTGCTTTGGGTGTAGTCGGCAATGCCAACCCTTGTGGTATAGACATATCCCCATGTAAAGATCAACTATGGGCAGCGATAAACTGACAAATTTAGCTACCATAGCCCCTCTTATCTGAGGGTTTGCATTCCATGGTTTGGCTTTCTGCAGTTTCAGTTATTCATGGTCAACTGTGGTCTGAAAATATTAAACGGAAAATTCAAAAATTAAATTGCATGCCTCTCTGGGTAACGAGATAAAGTCTCGTGCCATCCTGCTTTGTCCCACTCGAGATGTGAATTATCCCTTTGTCCAGTGTGTCCATGCTATGTACACTCTTCACCCAGCAGTCACTTAGCAGCCTTCTGGATTATCAGATCAGCTGTTGAGGTATTACAGTCCTTGTGTTCAAGTAACATTTCTAAAACTTTTATATTTTATATTGTTTAATCGTTCTATTTTATTAGTAGTTATTGTTGTTAATCTCTTACTGAGACTAATTTATAAATTCGACTTTATCATAGGTATGTATGATAAAAGTATATACAGAGTTCAGTACTATTCTCAGTTTCAGGAATCCACTGGAGATCTTGGAACGTGTTTTCCATGGATAAGGGAGACTACCATGTATATTCTATTGAACATAAGTATGCAAAAAAGACCCATTTCGATGAAGCCATTGACAAATTTGCAGAAGCTAGGCTTGAAAACAGAAGCCATAAATTTATTCATGTGATAGACTGATATTTCCTCTTTTTCTAAAAAATACACAAATACATTTAAAAATTTTAATCTACTTTTTCCTTTATAATCTTTTAGTTACTTATCTTTCATTATTTTATATATTTTTTATTGACAAGATTATAAATATGAAGTTCAACAAGACAAAAATTTTTCACTGTCCACTTTTTTTTTCTGGCCGTTAGTAACATGCATTTTGTTTTAGTTATCTATTGCTGCACAACAACATTACCACAAACTTAGCAGCCTACAGGAACTCATGTTTATTACCTCAAGTGTTTGTAGGTCAGGAATGAGGGCATGGCTGGGCTGGGCTCTCTGCTTCAGGGTCTCACAAGGCTGCAATCAAGGTATCAACTGACTTTAGTCTGAGGAAGAATCCATGCTCAGGTGTTTATTGGCAGGAATCAGTTCCTCATGGAATGTTGGACAGAGGGCCTCATTCTCTTACTAGATGTTGGCCAGAGGCTGTCCTTAGCTTCTTATCACATGGGCCTTCCCAACAAGCAACCTCCAAGCAAGATGGGTAACATAATCACATCCCATTACCTTGCCTTAGTCTATTGGTTAGAAGCAAGTCACAGGCTCTGCCCTCGCTCAGGTGGAGAGGAGGGGATTACACAAGGCATGAACAGCAGAAGATGGGCACCATGAGGGTCCCTTTGGGGTCTGTCTGTTACATGTTTTATTTCATGATTATTAAATATAACTTTTCACGTAATAATTTTGCCACATAAAGGAGGAAATTTAAAAAATGATCTGCTCAGGGTATCAAATATACTAGATACACCAGTGCCCGTGACCCTCCTTGATTTTCTTCATAGCACTTACCTGATTTAGTGTCTATTTTCATTGTATTATGTAACATTTCTATTATTTATATTATTTTATTAATATATAACAAATAATATATATTTAATTAATACATTTTCTATAATTTACATATTATATTATTTTATATTTATTGTCTATTTCATTTGTTCCATATTTATTTATTTATTTATTGTTATCTTCCCTTTACAACCTTCTTGAGAGCAGAATTTTTCTGTTGTGTTCACTATTTTCAGCACCTAGAGCACCAGCTGGTACATAGTAGGGACTCGGTAAATATTTGATGGATAAAATGTGTATGATCTTCAGAAGCGTTCATTTAGGAAAACAGTAATCTCTCCAAGTGTTTTTCAGTCTCATAGATTTTTCGGTTAACTTTTATCACTGTGGTTTATATGTGCCTGATTTAAAATAAAAACAGTAGAAGGCTTTGATGAAGAAGAGCAATCCTCCCAACACCCTATGTGCTTCCCAGAATCGACCACCCCAAGCCTTTTCCTTCTTGTCCCTAGCTTTTACCTCCTCATTTCTTTGTATTTCTAACCCTGTACTTTGTCAATGTGATTTGATTCTAAAATGGCTGAATAGAAAGTAAGATTTTGGTCAACGGTGCAAGATTTTCTGTTTCAGTAATACCAAGTGGCCGTTCATTGTAACAGATCTGCCTTCTAGCTGTGCTGCTTCCAGAACTTTGTATTTAGTGGCAAGAATTCCACACTTCTCAGGGAGATGAGATGAAATTGACTTTCTGGAACTTTTTCAATGGATAAGAATGGGGTTAAAGAAGAAATCCAGAGGCCGACTGGGAGTTATAGTTTAAGTGTGTGGATAAATCCTTCAGATGCAAAGAAAGACAGAAAACTTTGCAGGAAGACAGAATTTAGAACAAACAAAGGACCTTTGTCCTTGGAGAAGGCTGCTGCTTTGACCATAATCCCAGATATTATAAAAAAACAAACAAATAAATAAAAATAAATCCCACAAAACTCCTGTTGACAGCAAAAGGTCAGGATTTCATTTTGGCAAGAGAGAAAGATTTGGATTGAGACCTGAAAGAGCTATGCTATGTGACCTTGGCCAAATGAAAGAGAATCATAGGCATATTTTAAAAGCCACCGTTATCTGGGCTTTCTGTTATATTCAGCCAAACTTATCCCTTAACTAATATAGGTTCAAAAGCATCTGCTACCTTTGGATTATATCAAGTCTTCGGATACCACAGGAATTATCTACTGGGCTGCACTCTCTCTAATCTCAAAGAAAATTATCCCAGATCATGAGTGTTGCAAAAATACCAGACTATTTGACTTCTTATCCTTTCTGTGGCCATAATCCTGGGAGCTCTTTCAGACCTACTAGCTCAGAAATGAATGTTCTACTGCTGTTCCCTTCTCTTAAGTTGACTAGAATGTTATACCTTGGACAGACCTTGTGGAGTACTTGGATCTATATTTCACATCAAGAAAACTCTGAGAAAATTTTATATATTCCTATAAATGGAAGACATGTTATAATTGAAGTGTTCTCCTATGGTGGGTTACAATGATTAAGAACCTGCCTGAAACCGTGTTGGTGGATTCAGATCTCATTTCTACTACTGATTAGCTGTGTAATTTGGGGCAGAATACTTAACATCTCTCAGCCTCAGTTTCCTCATCTGTGAAGTGGGGAGAGTAATAACCCCCATATCACAGACTAGTTATAAAGAATGAAAAGTATCTGGTACATAGTTAGTGTTCCATAAATAGTTAATATTATTATCACAGTCTAACTTATAATTATATTTTACTATGATTTTTTTTCTGTAGTTTAGAAACTGTCTCAAAGCACTGACATGTCTCATTATTTTTTCTTCTTACTCATTCCAGAGAGAAGAAAGTATATGGCACATAATCAATCTTTAGTACATATTTGATGTTGAATTGAATAATCTGTTTTATTGTAAGGATGGCTGGTGAAAAAAAGCATTTGGTACTGATAATGTTTACTCAAAAAAATAATATCTTACAAAAATCTATTTTATGTATATGGAAAGAATGGCATCAACATATTAACAGTAATGGGCTTGTCTATTTTTCAGATTTTCTACACTTGACATTTATAACTTTTGTAATTAGAAAAGTAGTTAATCTTTAAAAATCTGCTTAGAGATAGAGTAGAGGTTATAACAAAAGAAAAAAGAATGTGGTACATATTATTAAGTATGATTTCCCAATAATTTTTGTTTTTCATTGTGCCTTCCAAAAAACACAGTGACATAATAAAATTGAGTTTGAAAGTACTCAATAAATTAACATATTCTGATAATTCTATAAGAAAGAATGGAGGCACAATCTTTGGTGTAGAAAGTACATATCCAATGATCATCTGAGCAAGGAACACCATCTTTCATAAATTAAACAGCATGTAGCTGTTTCCATCATGCTGATGGAAAGATCATCACATTCAGAATGGAAATTCCAGGAACTTACATCTAATTAACATGGAAATAAAATCCACAGAATAGATATGTATCTGAAGTTTATGCAGTCCCAGGGTACAATGGCAACAAATGCAGACTGATCTAATCTGGTTGTAATTAGGGACAACAGTGTGTGTCAGGGAACATCATATGGAAAGCTAACATTCAATCCAATTAGGAAGGGCAAAGTATAAAGGATGAAAACAATTTCCTTTGTCCAGTTAAATTAGTCATCCAAATAATAGGCTACTCTTTGACCTTCCTGGGAAAGATCAGGTTGGCTTCTAACAGTCATTAAATAAATAACCAGCTTATTCTTGCAATGTTTAATAAGTCAGATTTAGGGAAATATATTTTAGACTAAAAAAATCAGCCAAGAAAAAAGTCAGCAAAAATTTCTCTAATGTATTCTCATTGTTCTGTTTATCAATTTTAATTTGAAGAAACAGAAGGACTGATAAGAGCACCAGACTAAAGTGAATATAGGGTCTGTTAAACAAAATGAAGAGGTCACTTTCTACTTCTTGCTAATTCATGTGGCAGCAGCTAAAGAAAGGAGATATTTTAAAAAATAGCTTCTCTGGTGCTTCTCCAAGGTCCCACTTAAAACATATATACTATGTTTTTTTCCTATACAAACATACCTATGATAAAGTTTAATTTGAAAATTAGGCACAGTAAGAGATTAACGACAATAACTAGTAATAAAATAGAACAATTATGACAATGTACTGTAATAAAAGTTATGGGAATGTGGCATTATAAAGTAAAATAACACGAGCACTGCTATCCATCTTTCTATGGTTTATCACAAATGTCTCTGATATAGTGTCAGCAAAGTTGGAGTGTGTTTCTTATTCTTTTTGTTGCTTTGGGTGGTTATTTACAAGAGAAAAGTATAGAAAATAGTTTCCGCCATCATCCTTGGAATTAGAAGTCCTTAACTTCTCTTTATCAGTCCATTTATAATAGGCTGGGTCTTGACCCTCATCTATGTGAGAAGGGGAAATTAGCTTCTCTACGTTTGCCCCTAGTTCTTCCTCCTACCCCACTTTCGATGTCTATCAGCTATGTCATCAATTCAAAATTAGATTCAAATATATTTTGCCTATAGGTTGATTCTGAAAACTGAAAACAATACATATCATTTAGAATACATGAATATATGAACATTATTCACTGAAGAATCAAGTAATGCAATTTAATTCATAAAAAAGGAAGCATAATCCCTCTATCAGTACACTTCTGCAGCTTTGAGGAAAATGCAAAAGGTTGATTTTTCTTACACTCCACAAGCAGCTCAAAACACTACCATATTTTTCTGTGATTTATATTTGGATCAACACTTTCTTATCAGCTTTGTGTTTTTCTTAGAGTTTCTACAGTTGCATTTGCTGGAGGTATAGAAGGAGCTTCTATTCTTCTAAGGGAATGTTTACTAGAATATGGGAATTGAATTAATAACCTTAAAAAATTCTTGAGAATTTCTCCTATTTGCCTGTTTTGCTTCTCATTGCAGTTTGATGACTATGTGGGTAGAAATTTGACCTTATATCCTCAGCCTAATACCCAAATTGTTTTTAACTCTAGGGAATATAAACTGTCAAGTTCAGATATCCTTAAAACTTTAGCAAGAGCACCGTAAGGCAGAATGTCTCTGAGAATCAATCTCTTTTTTGGTATTAAGCATACAAAATATTAAAAAACATAAAAGAGACATTGTTGGGACCAGCTCTAAGAATGTATTTTTCTATGAGCATATCTCTTGTATATATATTATGGAAATTACCCTAAGACATTGCCAGTAACTTCTTGATGTTAACTCAATTGGCACTAATCTTAAGAGAAGTTTAACAAGAAGGCTTTAGCACTGATGATGATGGGCACTGGTTGGGCAGTTGAAATCACCTATTACAAGAGTCTCAGGGCACAGCCGACTCCATGATATAAGAGTCCGCAGAGACCTTATGTTAAGCTTAGCTATTTCTGAATTTTATTCCTGTTCAGAAGAAGAATTTCTCTAAGTACTTGAGAATAGAAAAGAAGGTCCTATATAATCACTCTGGTATCCTTCATTTCAGTTTAAAAAAATGACTTTCATTTTGAGATTTCTGTTCTATAAAGCACTCGACATGAAATACCTAGTCCTAAGGCAATTTAGAAAAAAGAGAAAAAGCACACTGTGGTGTTGAAATCTATTTATCTTGTTTATTCTCAAGGGCAAGAAATAAAAATAATAATAAATAATAATAGATTTCCAATGCAGTGACAGAAAAAGGGTATCAGCAAAATCCCATGGGGAAAATAAAGTAGAAAACAGAAGACAGAGCACGATTACAGTTTGAGAAAACAGATATAAAACTAGAAAAGAAAACAGATTATTAATGCTAGCCAAGATTCTTAAAAGATAGAGTTGTTATTAATTCATCCATATGACAAAAAACAAAACAAAACAAAACAAAAAAACAAAGGATAAACAACATGACTGTAGGACTGAAAATCTAAGGGGTGCAACGTTGTTAAACTCTGCTTTTGGCTTTAAAAAATCAGAAACAGAGATTTCAGGAAATAAAAAAGGAAAATTATGTGAAATGAGTTGTTGAAAAGGGAAAAAACAAGTATATGAGAAACTTTGAAATATCTTTAAACCACTGCCTCTATAATAACATACATTCTAAGTTGTTAAGAGAGTTGGTTAATGGATTCAGAGAAATTCTGCTCATTACATTCAAGAAAGACTTTAGATGCAGTATTTCAGAAAGTTGTCAATGTAAGTACATTTCTTCAAGATATTAGAGGAATAAATTAGAAAAAAAACGAGGTCATGTAGACCTAATTTTCTACTTTTCCGTCTCCTTCCTGAGAAAAGCCTTCCTGGACTCTCTGGAGGGCATCATGTTAAGTGAAATAAGCCACAGACACATTTTTATGATGACTGCTTTAAAATCTTTCTCAAATAATTCCAACATCTTTGTCATGTTGGTATTGGTATCTACTGATTGCCCTTTTCACCTAGTTTGAGATCTTTCTTGTCCTTGGTACAATGAGCGATTTTTGTTTTGCGAATCCTGGACATTTGGGGTATTATATCATGAGACTCTAGATCTTATTCAAACCTTCATTTTATTTTTTTTCTGGCTTCCTCTGACACTACTTTGGCAGGGGAAAAAGAAGAGACCCCTCATCACTGGCAGGTGAGAGTAGAAGTCTAGGTTTCCTGTTCGGCCTTTATTGACATCTGAGGCAAGGGCTCCTCCTTTCAGCTGGGTGTAGGTGGGAGCTGGACCCCCAACTGGGCCTCCACTAACACTTTCCTGGTCGGGCAGCAAAGGGTGCCTCACTATTGCTGCTCACGTGTCCTCCACTGACTTCATGGTAGAGATGTGGGGGGACCTCACTACTCTTAGGCGGTGGTGAAAGTCCTTACTTTCCATCAGGCCTCCTCTGACACCATCCCAAGGCCTTACTCAGACATTTCAGATGGGGATGGAAGTCCAGGCTCCCCAACTAGTCTCCTCTGACACTGCATGGAGGAGACCTCGTTACGTGAGTCCTGGCTCTCTGTTCCATCTTTTCTGGCAAAGAGGTTTGGACTCCTTGTGAAAGCCTCACATGGGTGGGAGTCTAGGCCCCACTTAGCCTGCCCGGTATGGGCAGGTGTGGGGTCACTGCTTTCCGTAGTGTTTAGCTGAAGTAGAGCACTTATTATTTCAAAGGTTTTGGTCTCGTTAGGCTGCTCCTTTGGCCAGAAAGAGCAAGCTTTTTATTGTTGTTGTTGTTGTTTTTTTTTTTGTCTACATGCATTGGCTTTCAGGTTGCCAACTTCTTCAAGCTCATTTCTGAGATTAAGGCAAAAAAAAAACAGGAAACTCACACCATATTGTTCCTTAGATTCCGAAGTTTCTAGTCAGTCTGCCTTCTTCTCTTCACCTTGCAGTCTTCCTATGGTTTTTTTGCAAACATCGTGCAGGGTTTTCTGTTGTACTTAGCAGGAGGACTAAGGAAAGGTACATCTATTTCACCTTCCCATTCACGGAAGTCTTTACACATCACTCTGTTACCGATAATAATAGTACCTGCCTCATAGATACCTCCAAAGGCTATTGTGAGGATTAGATCAGTTAATTAGAACTTTGGAACAGTGTCTGGCACATAGTGAGCCTTATATAAGAGTTAGATCTTCTCGTTATTAGTGCAACAGAATAATGTAGTTTTTAAGGGAACAGATTCTGGAACCAGACTGCCAGAGTCTAAATCTTAGGTCTTACACTCAATAAATGTGCTAATCTTTGATAAATTACTTAATCTCTCTGTGCCCAAACTTCCTCACTGTAAATAAAAATAGTAATAGTTTCTTTTCTCACAGGTTATTGTGAGAATAGTTAATATATCTAAAGCACTTAGACGATTGTCTGGCACAAAGTAAGCTCTATTTAAATATTCGATATTATTCTTCTAAGCTAAAGCATTTCATTTTCTCCTCAAAACTTCCATGGCGTAATTAGCAAAGTATCGTTACCTCCATTTATAAATGAAGAAAGAGAAGTTCTGAGGTGTGCAGTGACCTTCTCAATGTCACAGAGCTAGTAAGCCACAGAGCCAGCCTCAGCCACAGATCTTCTGACATCAAGTCCGCAGCTCATGCCATCATGTAAGCATTAAGCTGAGGCTCGGTTGAGGGTGCAAGATGAGGGCCTATATATGCATAGAGAACATGGCAGCCAGACAAGTACAGAAACTATTCCAAGGCCACAGGGTAGCAGGAGAATAGGAACAAGATGGAGAGAGGGACAGGCAAGAGTGTGGGTTAAATTTATGTCGAGAAATTGGTGTTGAAAAAATCACCGATTGTTTCTAACAGGAGACTTCTACCCCAGAACGTATTCCATCAGCATCTTCTGTTCACAGGGCAGTGAAGTGTTTCTCCAATAGCTCGACAGTCCCACCCATGGCAGTTAAACACTTCAGAGAGAGTCTAGTTTCAAGAAAGCAGAGGCTGTGCCCTCTGGTTCAGAATATCCTCAAGTCTGACTTCTGAAGTGGAGCTCCCTCTTCAAGAGACGCTACTGTTGCCCCTGCCCAGCCTACCGCCTAAACTTCTGAGCCTATGCTCAGCAGGCTCGTGCCCTGGGGCCTGTATGAAGTATCACCTAGCCTTCTTAGATTCATCAGCCCTTCCTAAACCCTGAACATTAACCATTTCTGCCATATGTTTTGAGATGTATCTATTTAAGCACCGTATAATATCTGGTCTTTTATTTTTCCTGATGGATTTCACATGTCTGTCTTTTGTAACTAGCAAGACTGTGGCTCTTGAGGGCAGTGGTTGCATCATACAGGTTTTGATGAGGATGGCCTATGGAATTGACATAGAACATGGTATTGTGTAATGAGTAAATTAAGACTTGCTTTTTTTTTTTTTTCTGAAAGAAAAGGTCACAGCCAAGCAGAGCTGCCCCTATGTGGGTTATATGGGGCCCCCGGCAATTTTTTCTTTTCTGCAAGGCCCTGCCTAACTAAACAGTTTGATTAAAAATGCTTTCAAAATGTGTGGAACCCTGGAAAATATAGAGATTTATAGATGAAGATTCAGAATAAGGGGAAGGAAGAGGTGGAAGAGATACTTTGATATGTCTTTGTTGTCCAATCATGGCAAATGTCTAGGCACCACCTTTTTTCATTTAGGACCAGGAGTCATCTCTCCATGTTCTTTGTTGTCAAATGCGTCATTCTTGGATCATTCATGTTTTCTACCCCCAAAAAGGGTAGCAATGTGTTATTACAATATCACATCTCTTTGGAACTTGTTTTTATTGAAGTGATATAGATCTTCTCATTTATTGCATTTATTTAGTGCATTTATTGAATGCTGGTTATATCGTTTATGCATGATTCTGGATCATCCACTGTGTGGCCTATGAGTAGTGGTTTCCAATGACTCTCTTAAAAATAATTACAACACTTCATTGATAATGACCACCAATGCAAGTGTCTCCTAGAGAATGCCAGAAAATGTAAACAATAATCCATTTGGGGGTCATATCAAGTTTACGGTTTGGAATTGTATAGCATGAAAGTAGAACAACATGTCTTCCAACTCTGTCTTCTCTAGAACTCTTTAGGCTAAAATCATTGCATTCCTGGAATGTGCTCTCTTCCTGCTGACTGCACCCCTGCTTTCAACACATCCCCGCCAGCCAGGAGGATAGGCGAGGGGCCTGTGGGCAGAGTGAGTAAAGCAGTCATATTCTGCAAGTGTTCATCCCTCACCTTAGGAGAGCATGAGGCCACCATATCCATTAGAAGCAAAGGAGGACCCTCATCAGAAGGACCTGTCAGCATTCTAAAGCAATAGTCAGAAAGCCCTTGGAGGAGATAGGCTTAGTCACTTCAGGGGACTGCCTGAGGAAGCTATGGAGGGGTGGGGTAAGCCCTGGGTGCCAACAATGGAAAGTATACAGGATAAAGGACACCTACAGCCTCCTGCTGCCCTTGCATGTTGTGGACTAGGGTAGGCCATGGTCAGAAGAGGTCAGAGCTGATGCCACATGAGCTCAAGTCCAAAGCTGGGCGAGGTCTATCCTGAATATCTCCTGTGTCCACTGTAAATGAGTCACCTCAAATCAGAGTGTCAGCACCTTTTGGGAAACACTATATCATGAAAAAAAATATTGCAGTGGCTGGCAGAAATGATCATCTCACAAGCCTGCCCTCCTAGAAGCAGGCCAGGTCATAGTTGAGAACTCTGACCCCCAAGAGCATGAGTCCCAGGGCTCCTTGGGCAAGTGGTGATCCCACACACAGGATCAAAGGTCAAAAGGTGTCTTGAGGGGTGGAAATTGGAATTAAGGCTCACAGGGATCCATCCAGGTTTGGGGTGTCCCACCTAGGTGGCACGGTCAGGCACCCTAGGGGACTTAAAAAATATCAAGGAAAGCACCATGCTCCGGAGCTGGGCACAGGGTAGCAGCCTACCTTCCCAGGTCTAAGGTTATTACTACAGAAGAATTTTCATGTGCTCCTCGTAAATCCCAAGCTACCAGGAGAGGACATTGGGCATTTTCAAGAACTTGTGCTCTGGACTTAATTTCACATAAAGTGCTGGTGCCACTTTTTTCTTTACAGGGGATCATGACATTGAACACATCCTCATAGATAAATTTCAGATCTCACCTTGTTTAATTCTTTGGAAAGAACAATTATTATGAAATGATTCATAGCACAACTAACAAAAAAAAAAGCCTCAAAGCTTCTGGTTTTTTGTTTCTTTATTTTTTAATGTCAATAAGTATTGACATGAGTCTTTCTTTGACATGGCAGTGAGTCTTTCTTTCTTTCCTGTGTGGCAACTTCCCATTACACCTGCATTTTGAGCCACATACATGTACAGGTTTGCAAAAACAGAGGTAGAAAAAAGTCTAGAGAATGAGGTGAGAGAGAGACATTACAATAATATAAATTTATAAAAATGTCACTAAAATTATCCCACTAAATTATATCCTTGATAGCATCCGTTAAAATATCCCATTAAAAATATTATTTATAGGATCTATTATTTTATTGTTTGTAACTCATGGTATCATGTGTGTTATAGCTCAGTTAATGTTATTAAAAAGTTGTAAAATCTCTTTGGTGACCAATCACTCTCTGTCACCATAACATTCACTGTGCAGACTACCACCATCAGTATTACTTCTCAGTTTCACTCAAAGGAATGTTGTCAAATACATGAATTTCTGGCTACCCTGAAATCAGATAAAGCAATGGGCATTTCGACTAATATGGAATTTGTTTTTAGCTTAAAACAATCTCTCCGGGACTTGGTTTACCAGTAAGTAGCATTTATTCATATTTGCCTTTGCTTTCCTTTCTAAATAGACTGTACTGGGGCTTCTTCATTTGGAAAAGAGAATTTCTAACTCTGGGAGCAGTTCAGGCCCAGTTTCTAATTATCTAACCTCACAACGTAAATAAATGACTGCTATTAATAGAAGTAAACTATTATAAACTAATGTCTACTGTGAGCCCCATGCTGTGCTAGGTAGTTCTCTCCTGTTATTGCATTTACTTAACTGAGCAATTAATGTCTATTCAATATTTCTTTTAAATGCAGTCTAGCATAGTGCAGTGGTTCTCAAATGTCAGTAGAAATTGGAATCACCAGAGAGGTCTTGTTAAAACACAGATTACTGGGTCCCACCCCCAGGGTTCCTGATTCAACAGGTAGGAGATGAGTGTTGGGAATTTGCATTCCTAACATGTTCCCAGGTGATGCTAGTGTTGCTCTGCCAGGGAACACATGTTGAGAATCACTGGCATAGTAGTTAAGAGCACTGACTGACCTGGATTGGAGTCCTTTAACTTCAGGTAAGTTATATAACCTCTTTTGGCTTCAGATTTCTCATCTGTAAAATTACTCCTTCATTATTAGGCTATTCCGAGGATAAATGAGATAATGTATGTGTAGTGCTTAGTCAGCATGGTATCTTATATGAGTTATAGCTCAGTCAATGTTAACTGCTACCATAGAAGCATTTACTACAGTGCTACTGTTATTACTAAGTAAAATTAGAAAGTGACTGATTTCAAAATCATTTTTAAATTGTCAGTGCTATCTCTCCTCTTTACCTAGAGTTGAGCACCACCATATAACATGCTATGACATTATAATGAGATCATTAGCTAAAACTCCAAAGAATGATATATTGGATTTTTCATATTATCATAAAAGTTCTCCATCATAACTTAGAAAAATATAGAAAATAATTTTTTATAAGAAACATAACCCTGAAAAAATCTCTAGGGAAAAGAGTTGTAATTGAGTTAATTTATTAGCTTCACTAAACCTCGTTGAATATATTACTATTAGCTATCTAAAAAGTAATACTTCCATTCAGTGGTTAAATACACACACAAACAAAAAACAAGAACCTTCATAAAAAATTACTTTAAAAGAGTTAGCCTATACTTTGGCCATAGAAAATTGTAGTAACTTACTCAACTGAAATTAACGTGCTACTAATCTGCAAAATTCTATAGTCCTGGAGATGGCAGACTATAAAAGTTGGAAAGATACTCATCATCTATTAATCAAACACTGACCTAGCACTGCTGTCAGTTATATGATTCTGGACACCTAGAGGCTTATCTTGGTTTCTTTCTATCACCTCCTTCTAGATTCTTTTCTATTTTTATACAAAGACACTAAGAAATACAACAGATAATTTAACGGCAAAGATTCATCAAAATTATTTAAAATACATATGGTAACATTCACATTAAGGAAATGTCATATTATGTGTTGGCTTGGAATGCTCCAATATTCACAAGTGAGATAAATAATTAATAAATGTCACTTGGCTTCTTTGGTTTGAGAGTCTCTTGGGCATATAAGTAGAAGCAACATTTATTAACTGTTGCCTTCTATTGCTGTACCCCAGGGACAGGCAAACTACAGTCCTCTCCTCTGACCCCCATTTGGTAAATAAAATTTTATTGGAACACAGCCACCCTAATTTTTTTATCTATTGTCTAAGGCAGTTTTCATGCTACAATGGCAGTGTTGAATAGTTGCAACAGAGACCATATGACCTGCAAAGCTTAATAGTTTCACTCTTTCGTCCTTTACAGAAAGGTAGGTGACCTCTGAGGCAGACAGTCAGGAAAATTTGGAAAGAAATGTAACAAGAAAAAAAATGTAATCTCTTTTCTTAAAATATGTAGCCTAAAAGACCATTTGTCTTCAATAAAATATTTACCTAGTACAGTAACAATTACTTAGCCTTACAGTCTCTTTCCCATTAACCTCAGATTGCAAATATTCACTAGCCTTTCAAATACATACTGTCTCTACTGTGACATATCCACCAGCCATAGCAACATTCTACGCTGGGCCAAAAATTGTCCTGAGTTTTGCATTATTCTTGCTTAATTTAAAGACCCAGACCTAATTTTATTAAGGTTAATGAAGTCCCAGAAACCTCATTAATGGCTAAATGACCTGTATCTGGGAGCCACTTGGTCATGTCAGAAGTAATAGTTGGTGTTAAGAACCTATAAGCCTAGTTTATTAGAACATGGTATTGGCCTGTGTTTAAAATTGGATTTCTATTTCTTTAACAATTGTCTTTTCAAGTACTTGAGGTATAATTTCTATGACTTTTCCAGATGAAAATTTACATGTATTTTGGGGGTGAATGTTGAGTAAACAAAGCATATGTCAGAGTGGGAAGAGCATACCCTTTGGGTTCAGAGGGACTGGATTCAACTCTCAGAGGTTCCATCTCTTACTATGTGTGACTACCCTCTGAACCTCCCTTTCCCATCCTTAAAATAGAGGTAATCCTTACATCATATATACTGAGGATTGTGGTAAGGGTTTTAAATAATGCATGTAAAATGCAGAATCAGAGCCAGGCACATAGCAGGTTTACAAGTGGTAATTTAGTGAATGGTAGTTAAGTGGGTGCTATGGTCTGATGTTGGTGTCTTGCCCACTCCCCATGACCACCGCCAAATTCATATGTTGAAATTTTAATGTCTTATGTGATAGTGTTGGGAGGCAGGGCCTTTGTGAGGTGCTTAGGTCATGAGGGTGGATTGATGTTCTTATAAAAGAGACCCCATAGAGCTTCAGAGCTCCTTCTACCAGGTGAGGACACAGGGAGAAGTTAGCGACTTGGAAAAGGGCCCTCACCCAACCATGCTGGCACCAGATCTTGGATTTTCAGCCTCCAGAACTGTGAGACATAAATTTCTGTTGTTTATAAGCCACCAAATCTGTAATATTTTGTTATAGCAGCTCAAAGCAGCTCGAATCGACTAAGACAGTGGACACAGTCATTTTCCTTTACAAGTTTCTTTTTGATTTAATTAGATTTTCCTAGAGGTGAATGAGATGCTAAAAAATAGCGATGCTTACCTTTACTCAGATAAGCTTTAATAAATTTGGGGAGCTACACCTTTACTGTAAACAATAGTTTCAAAACACAGTTTCTAGCTCAAACTAGAAAGAAGATATGGAGATGAGGGACCCCAGCACACTCAAGCATGCCCAGGGACAACCCTGGTGTCAAGGACATTCCTTAACTCCTTTCCATATCCCTGCAGTACAATGCTAGCCACTGGTCATGGAGGAAAGGGGGACCAGGGGAATGAGTGCTTGCATAATTTGCAAATCTTCCATCCCAACAGGAGAGACAATAGTCACTGTCATCAAGGCGATGCACAGGGTGTAATACATTCAGTCTTTGGTGGAGAGTGGCACACGATGAAGCACTGACCACAAGCCAAGAGATCTGAATTCCAGTCCCAGGTCTGCGGCCCCAGACAAGGCACTCAATGGTTCTGAAGCCCAGCCGCCCCGATGTGATAAGGGAGATCTCCGTGGTTTTTCTATATCTATAACGTCTTCTCCATCTGTGAAATGTCACAAATGGATGGACTTTAATGGAGCAAGGGACAATATGCTAACTTAAAATATCTGCTCTCTCTGATTTGGGAGAATTTTCTCAGACATTTATAGCCTAAGATATCCCATATTTGCTATTTACTGAATTCTAACATTTGGCCCTTGCGATGATCAGGTTTCCAGAGGTATTAGACACAATAAATTAGTAGTCCTCAGCTGGTTTCTCTCTTCCAGGTATAAAGACTCATAACAATCACTCATTCATCCATTCTGGACACTTACTAGAAGTTGGTGTCAGTATAATTGTTTTACTCTTTACAGAAATCAGTTTTATGCCCTCTTTGCGAATTAGGACAATATTTACCAATCTCAAATTGTTTGGGCCATTTGCTTATGTGCTCTTAGCTCAGTTGCTCTTCTGTGCACTTTACCTGGATGATGAAGGGCTGGGATCCTGCCAGTGAACTTTCTAGGCCCCCTCATCCTCTGGTTTCCATTGGATTCAGGCAAAAAGGGGTCATAGTCTTACCTGGAAGATAAGAGAGGATGAGTGACTCTCTTCCTCCCTTGGGTATCAGTTTAGGATGAAAGCAGTAGCAGCAATAGTAGCAGCAGCTACAGCAGCAGTGTCAACAGCATGGTGGTGGGATGGTGACTGCAGCTGCAGCGGTGGCCCAGCAGGGCCAGCACCAGAATTTCTGCTCCTGACCCGAGTCACCGTGGCACTGGTTCAGAGACAAATTGGTTTCCCGTGATTATTAATCTTTCAATAACCTAAGTCTTTTTCCTAGGTCCTCCAGCATTTCCAGCATTCTTGTAACCAATCTTTGTAATAAGTTTTCTCTGTTTGAAATGCCTAAATCATTTCTGTTTTCCTAAAAAGACCCTGCCTAATACTACATATAATTTTTCAGAGTTTGAATCCTTAAACTAATAGCTGCTCTATGATCTTTATTTGGAAACCTGGAGCTTTAAAAAGCTGTATACAACCAGCTGCTCATTTCACAGAATCAAACCAACAGAATGTAAGAAAAAAATTTTTCTTGTCAAACTCCAATAAACTTTAAAAGGATCTAAATCATTTAATGCATTTGAAGGTGGCTTATCACGTATTGTTTGACAATATACTGATTATGAAAATATTTTGCTGTGACAATATTCAAATACTCCCTGTGATGAAATTTATTCTACAAATTTCTCCAGAGTGCTTTTTTTCATGTCGGGATTATACAAAGCCACCTGATAAAAATAGGCGCAATAATTCCCGGGTTTTTTGTTTCAAAGTCTGTCTTCCCATCTGTTATCCAAAGTCTAGGTCTTCACAACCAAAGTAAAACAGAGGATTGTGTAATTATCCTTTGACTCGGAGACAAATAAGAATATCAGACTAGGGAAGGGACATCTGTGCTCATTTGATTCAATACCCACTCAGATCTATGATTCCTTTGACACATCTTATAATCATAGAGTAGATATCTATGCTCCGTTTGAATACTGTCAGTGATAGGGAAGTCATTACCTAGCCAGGCAATCCATTTATTTGTTTGGCAGCTTGGATTACCAGAAATGTACCCCTTTTATTGAGCCCAATCTGTGAGCAGGCATGACTATACCTTCTGCTCATGAGTGCTAGTTACTCCATTTAGGTTTATAAAAAGTAAATAGATCCCTTAGTCTACTTGAAAACTTTTTAAAACCCCCTTAGGTGGCACTGAACTGTGACTTCCTCAGGAAAGCTTTACCTCCATCCTGGAGACAAGGATTGGTTCTCCTTTTTTTCACTCCTCAAGTAATTTGTTCTCCTTTACAACTCTCATCACAAATGGGACTAAATACTTGTTTGGTTAATATTCATCCCCTCCTGGACAAAGAATACAATGAGTGTAGGAAGCCTGTCTGAGTTGTTCACCCAGTATCCTTAGAACCTTGGTAGCACCAGATACAAAATATATGCAGTGATCAGTTTGAATGTTTCAGCCTGTAAACAGATGAACAGTTATTCTCAGAGTAGGACCCAGAATCCCTTCATCTCTACGTGTGTGGAAAACATCGCTTCGGTCTCACTGATCCTCAGAGCAGAAATTCAAAATAAATGTACTATGAGTTTAGTTTAAATTCAATCTAGACGATATTTGAATGTTTCCCTTTGGTTCAGTATTTCTTTAGGAAAAGAAAAAAAAAGTTCAAAATGGTTTACTAGTTGTTTAAAAAATTAAATAAAAAGAAAATATTTGTTCTGGTTGTCATTCTGTTTTTAAAAAAAAAAAGGTAATGTTTACTTTTTTGTTACAATCATGAGGCAACTATAATTTCCCTTCATTTTGTACACATTTTTATTTATTTCAAACGCCCCATTTTAAGGAGAAGAAATGGACTTCACATTATGGAGATTATCAAGGGACTGGATTAAGAAGCAATCTGTACTAGCAATCTTTTTAGATACCGAGAACCCTGGTTTCCATTTAATTCTCTTTGACCTTAAATATCCCTAGGACTGGTCCTAAAACCCATTAATTTTATTTGGATTACATAAACATTATTAATCACAGATATTCTACAAGCCATATGTGTTGCTTTGGGGTTTCCGTTTTGGCCATTATTTTATGTAGACTGATGCTACTTATCAGCAGCTTGGCACTTTTTTGTTGCTGTTGTTGTTATTTCATAAAGAACGGCTAAAGCAATAGTCAATGGCAGAGCATTTGTGAATAGTGGGTTTGATATTCGTGGGCAAGAAATATGCTGATAAAAGGTGTCTATCCAACAATATTAATTTTTGCATATAACCCATGTATTTTTCAAAAGGAATATCTCAAGATAAGACTATAAAGCTTATCTATTTAATAATGTTATGCAAACATCAAAACGTATTCTCAGAAGGATCTGGAAGTTATACAAGTAAATGTTAATGGTTGAGTAGATTTATAGGTGTTTTCAATTTTCTTCTGTTTGTTTAAACATATTTTCTAAGATTTTTACAATAAAAACAAATTACTTATGTAATAAAAATAAAATTAACATTTGCAAAATACATGGAAGTTACCTTTGAAAATGTATTTTGTCCAGGTTTTAGAATGGATCCCAAATTAATCGCTAAAATTATATAGTCAACAAAGACCTCTATATAATTTTAGCCAAGAAGATTTGATAATTAAGTACACTTTTAAGATCTATGGGATTTTATAAACTATGAAGATTGTAACAGTGGAGCTGAATTACATTTTAAGACTGCTGGGTTCTTGTCTTGACCATGTTGTTGAAAACCATCTCTGATTTCCTGGGAGGGATAGGCAGGATGTTGTGATGACGCCTAACTCTCCCCAGTGAAGAGCAGAGAAATTGACCCCATCTATCAAGCTGAGTCAGAGTGGTACCAGCAGAGACAGTAGTAGCATAAGTGATTTTCTGACAAGGTACCAATGATTCATGATGAAAAAGAATTTTCGAGGTTACCTTATAATCATAAAAGGATTAATTTGAAGAGCAAAGAAATGAGTTGCTTTGTGTTCTTCTAAGAGGTCATCATCAAGAGCCAAGGAGCTGATGAATCAGAACCTTACCTCCAGCTGCTCAGGATAGTTCTCTGGCCCATGGAAAATGGATTCGTGCCAGCATTTGCATCATTTCCCAGGGTTTGCCTCGAAAGAATTCACTTTTCCCACCAATGCTAATGCAAAAACTGGCTCAGCGTCCAATTTGCTATATTCACTCACCCATTCACTTTTTAGTCATTTGACAAATAATTTTTGACACCACCTATGTGCTAAACAATGTTCTAGGTGCTAGGGACACTGCAGTGAAAAAAAAAAAAGTCTGAGTCCTTACCCTCATGAAGCTTACATTTTAGTGGAAGCCACGGAGAATAAACAAATAAGATACAGAGCATAAGGCCAGGTATTACGTGCCATGAAAAAAATAAATAAAGGAGAGTAAAGGTATAGAGAATGACAGAAGTTACTCTGTCCACTAAGGTGTCCAGAGACAGTCTTTCTCTGGGGAGGTGATTTTTAAATGACCTGAGAAGTGAGCTTTGCGAAAAGCTGTGAGTTGAGCATTCAAGGCAGAGGAAACAGCACATGCAAAGACTCTGAAATCGAAACATGTTAGAGGAACTACAAGAATGTAGTATAGGAAATATGAGGTGATCCAGGGTAAAAAAAGGTGGGGGATGATTTGAATGTGGCCAGGGAACAGATTAGGGAGAGCCTTGAGCACCATGGTAAGTATTTTAGATATTATAGTGTGATTAAAAGTTGCTGGTGGGTTTTGAATAGGGAAGTGACAAAACAAAAAAAGGAAGAAATAATCAAAGGAACAATTCAAGAAAATTTCCCAAAGCTGAACTACATGAATTTCCAGATTGAAAAGGTACACCAAAAGCCCAGCATGGTGAATGGAAATAGATCCATAATAAGCCATCTTATTAAGAAACTTCATATCGGGCACAAAGAGATGGGCAAATAGGTTATACACAAAGGATCAAGAGAGAGAATAGCTTTCAACTTTTTAATAACACACTGGAAACTAGAAGTTAATGAAACAATAATTTCAAAAACAAAAATATTTTCATAATTTGAAGAAAAATTATTTCTGACTTAGGATTCCAAATACTGAAATGGTGTGAAGATAGTTGTGAAGTGAAGGTAGGCTAAAGACATTTTCAAATATGGAACTCCTCTTTTTGTGGTGACTGCTGCAGTACTAGCAAAATGAGGGAGTACATCAAGAAAGAGGTCAACATATCCAGGAAATAGGGGAACCAAGTGAAGAAAGAGGTAAAGGGAGTCCAGGACCACCAGGTTGGTAGTGATGAGAAATCTTAGGATGTCAACAGACAGCAGGCTCGGAGAGTAACCTGAACAGATTGAGCAGGTCAGAAGCCTCAAGATGACTCCAAGAAGATGAAGTTGATGTATGTGTTTGAACATATGAGTTTACACTTCTAGGGAAGAGATCGGGGTCAAACTGATGATAAATGCTCACACAACCCAGCAAAAAAAAATTTTTTTTAAAGAGTATTAACTCTAGGGAAGTCAAAAAGATTTGAAATGGGGAGGACCAAACAGGAAGTGGTTAAGAGTGTTCCACCAAGAGAAACTGGGGAGAGACTTGTATAAAGAAAAGGCAGAAGCAAAGTAAAGAAATTATTGATTGACTGTAGCCCAAAACCTAGTTAGTTTGTTGTAATTGGTTGTTCTTAGTATTTTGATTTCATAACATTGAGGCATTTATAGGCTTAGGTTTGCTTATATAAGTCATCACGGCATTAGAGCCATCTCAGTCTAATGGCTTCCTTGTTTAATTAATTTAACAGGTGGCATTTCATAATAATGAAAATACTGAATACTGATATGATCATAAAAATTATTTGATAGCAAGGAACAGGAAGGAATATTGGGAGTGTTAAATGCCCAACCTTGGAAAACAATCAAGAAGAAGCAGTACAAGAAAATTATTTAGAATTATAGACAAATATTTTTTAAAAAGGTAAAAGACTTGAATGTGATTGTTTGGGGAGTAGGAAATGAAGAAAGGAATGAAAAGTCAAATGTAGAGTTTTTTGCTCTCTAAACTATACACATATGTTTGACTTTTAAAACTTTAAAATTTTTCTTTAAAAATGATAATATGGAATGAAGACAGAAAATGTAGAGTGGCATTGTCTAATAGAACTTTCTTCAATGATGGAAATTACATCCAATATGAAGCTACTTGAAATGTGACTAGTGTGACTGAGAACACAAATTTTAAATTCCATTAAGTTCAATTAATGTACATTTAAATACCATATGTGGCTAGCAGCTGCCATATTAGGAAGTGCAGCCATATACAATGGTCTGCTCACATCTAGGATTGGCTTCTACAATGGACTCTTCTTTCTCCTGCTTCTTTTTTTCCCATCTCTACTGGATTATTCCCATCAGCCGTGCTAAAATATCGTTTATCCATCTTTTTAAAAATGCTGATTTGATTCCCATCCATCTGTGACTCTCTACCTCATTTCTCTGAATTCCCTTTATAGCAAAACTCCTCAAAAGAGTTTTCTCTACCTGGGCTGTCCCACACAGTAGCCACTAGCCACATATGGCTATTTAAATTCAAATTAATTAAAATTAAATAAAATGTAGAATTCAGTTCTTTAGATGCACTAGCCACATTTCAGGTGTGGCTAGTGGCTCCCGTGTTGAACAGAGACAGACATAAGACATTCCTGTCACTGCAGAAAGCTCTGTTGGACAGCGCTGGGAGGCACTTAAAGGGACCGGAGGAAATAGGTATAGCCGTTGATCATTTAGAGGGATAAAAAGTTGTCTTCTGGCTATTTCTTTTTTCTCGATGGACTAAGAAGTAAGTTCATCAACTAAGAGTGAGGAAGAGAGAGGGGATGTTGCAAGTATGAGAAGAAAGGAGATGGTAAGAAAGAACCTTGCCCGAAAGCAGGAGAATAAATTGATGAGGAAATAGAGTTGTGTTTTCGCCAAGGAAAATTGGAATCGTTATGTTTTATTTTAATATTATTGGTTTTTTTTTAATAATGTTATTCAAGAAGCCATCCTTAAAATTGGCCTGTGTAGAGGAGGTTGGGAGCATGAGCCAATTTTCTGGCTTCCCCCATAATGAGTTTGAAAATAGATCGGGCTGAGAAATCTCATTGCCGTGGCTGTGACCACAACCTATTCAGAAGGAAGGAAGGGGAGGTCCCTTTCTGGAGATGTTTTGCCATGATAAGGCATGGGAACTTCCTCAGTTAAGGTTCCTGTGATTTTAATAGAAGCCAAATCAAACTTAAGAAAAGGAGATGGACTATGACGATATAGGGATGTCTCCTGGAAACCACAAAAACGCAGCTGGTCCTCAAAGGGACTTGACCAGAAGTAGCCAGGGGGAACTAGAGAGCTCTCAGAGACTCAGGCAGAATTGTATTTCTCTTTCTCTTTCCATCTTCTCACTATAAATATGGTTTCTTATCTCTGCTTCTGCACAAGAAGCATTTTTTTTCTTTTCTTTAAAAAAAGATCACTCTTTTCTACAGAATTCTAAGCACTCTTGGTGGGTGAGAGATGGCCGCTCCCACAATAGTCTTATTTCCTGTCACTACAGAACAAGAAAACATCTCAGATTAACAAGAGTATCTCAGTCCCAGTCTCAAATATCTGATATAACCTAGTTTGTCGAATTTAAGACAACTGCCCTATGCTGGCTCAGACAACTCTGACAGGTGGCTGAGCTGTGGGAACAAACACAGCTTCAGGGCCCATTCTCAGGGAGTCGGGCAATTCTCAGAGCTCCTTGGCACCACCTTTCTGTGAAGTCCTTCCTGCTCTAGTACCTTGCTCAGTCACATTTGAAGTTTGTATGAGGCTGTTACCTCTCCATAGGATTACACAGATTTTCTAGCCTACTTCCTGCCTGAAACTGAGGTTGGGGCCTCAAGCTTTTTAGACCAGGCTCATGGTTTCTTCGGCACTGCTTCACAACTCTCTCAAAAATATAGTAAACCCCATCTATCTGCTTCCAGACATTTCCATGAGCAAGTAACTACATTCAGTATTCTCTCTGAGAGGCTTCTTACGTGAGCTTTATTCCTTTGCTTTCTTGCTCCCAAACTCTCCACTTCTCTCTGTCCCTCTCTCTCAGTACTTTGCCTAATAGGACCAGTAGCAACCACATAGAATACTAAGGTTCTGTTTTCTAACATCTTTTCTCTGAACTACAAGTTCAAGGGTAAATGATCTGCCTTCAAGGGCATCATGGCAACAACTATAACCAATGTTTTGCTTTCTTTCCAGCCTCTGATATCAGTTTTCTCATCGCTACTGCCTGATTGCTAAGCCAGTATTTTAAGTTTTGTTTTGTTTTTTGTTTGTTTTTTGTTTGTTTGTTTTCTCCCAGCATGTCACTTTTGGTACCAATTTTTGTATTGGTCAGGATTAGTTTTTGTTTGTTTGGTTGGTTGGTTGGGTTTTTTTTACATTGCAATAACAATTTACCCTGAGAATCTCAGTGGCCTTAACGCAATAAAGGTTATTTCACATGTATGCCAGCTCCAAAAGGAGTCAGGTGAGTCTCTGCCTTCTATTAGGTGACTCAGTTATTGAGGCGGTGTCAGTCTTTGTCTCTGTCATGTCAGCTGGTAAACTTAGCCAACAAGGGAAGAGCTCACAAGGAAAATTCACGTCACTTTTCTAAGCTTTGATCCAGAAGTGAAACACATCACTTCATCTCAAAGCACATTGGCCAGAATTTGTCTTACAGCTCCACCTACCTACAAGGGTGCTGGAAATTCAAGGGAGCATATGGATAATTGCTGAGCAGTAAATGTCTCTACCACAGCTCACCGAGGCCTCATGTTGAGAGAGCAAAGCTATAAGATCAAAATAGTGGAGTTGCTGCTGGGAAGACCCTTATCCTGGGGAGCGACTGGCCTGCATTGGAATTTGTATGAGTGAGAAACAAATTGTGTTCAATTAATCCACAGACAGAGATTTAATTTTTCTTGCTGCATAGTCAATCTTATCCTAATTAATACAGAAATATAAAATAAGATAGGAATAAATGAAACAATATAGCTTTCTTTCCCTGAAGTAACTATAATTCCAATTAAAACACCAGTAGGATTTTTTTGGAGACTCTGCCAAAATGACATAAAGCTCATGTGGAATTATAAAGGAGTGAGAATAGCCAGTACAACTAAACACAGAATAATGAGAAAGAACTAATTTTACCAACATTGAGACATCTTATAGGTAGAAAAATTACAGTTAATACAGATAGGCATCACAGAGAAAGTACAGGAAATAACAAAGATGTTAATGGAGAATGGATATCCCATAAATAGACCAAAGTACATTTGAAAATTTTGAATATAAATAAATGGTATTTTATGTCAATGGGAGAATATGAAAATTCAGAAAAGTTGTTATAACAAACAAGCCATTGGGGAAAAAGCTTGTTAAAGTATCTCACTTTCTATGCCCAAATAATTTCTAGGTGGATCAATAATTTAAATGTAAAACATGAAAAATCGCTGATAAATTTTTTATAATTTTAAACTGGGAAAGATCAAGAGACATATAGGACAAGCTTGACAAATTTACTTACATGAAAATTAAAAGTTCTGCAAGACAGAAAATACCATATGCAAAGTCAAGAGATAAACCACAGGGTAAAAAAAAAAATGTTTGCAATTTATATAACAGGAAGGGAGTTCATTTCTTTAACATACAAAGATATCTAAAAAATCAGCAAGAAAAGAAAAATAATTCAATGGAAAAATAAGCCAAATAAAGGTATATAGTTTGCAGCAAAACAAACAAACAAACAAACAAACAAACAAAAAAACACAAAAACAGGCAGATAGACAATAAACAGGAAAAGATTTTTTTCAGCTTTTTAAATAATCAAAGACATGTAAGTTAAACAAAAGAGATTTGCACTTAACGTATTTGCAGAAATAAAATTTTGCTCATACTCAAGGATATGGAAGGCATGAACTCTCTCATATTGCTAATGGAATGTGAATTGCTGCTACCTCTTTGAAAAGCAATTTGGCAATAACAATTAAAATTTAAAAAGCACATTCTCTCCAGCTCAACAATTTCTCTTCTAGGATGTTTTCCCATAGAAACACTTGTACAGGGAGATGAATATATACTGTACAGGGACAGAAATTTAAATGTCCATCAAGAAAGGACTAAAAAAGCTAGACTGCTTCTATAAAATGGAATACTGCATAACTGTTCAGAAGAATAAATACATGTATCTGTACTGATATAAAAATTATCCAAACTAAATTATTTTAGGTGAAAAACATAAGGTAGAATACAGTATTATCATATGTGAAAATTCCAAAGATCACATTTCACATATATTTGTATACATGTATGTATATACATACAAATTTCTGGAAAAAAAGAAGAGTTATGATTACGTTCAGCTATAAGTCCATTATACGTGAGGGTGTAGGTGAAGAAGCAGGCTTTTACATTTCGTGTTATAACCATTCTTTATACCCATCCATATTGTTAGAATTTTTTAACTTGTGCATGTATTACTTTATGATAAAAAACAAAGATTTAAAACATTAATCCTTCAAAGCAAATATCGATTTTATATTTTCACCTGTAAATCTGTATCTAAAAAGTTATAAGCAAATACCAAAAAAAAAATTACCAAAGTTAGACATTCAAAATATATTATAAATGAGTAAACTAATCATAAACTAGTCATCAATCATAATGAAAGAGAGTCACGATCTCTAGGAATTGTCAAGTCCTGTTTCTACCTCAAGGAAAACATTCCCAGGTTTAAATAGTAGCTATTCACTATCAACATTGCAAAAATAAAATCAATAATAATAGTAATAGCTCATATTTACTGAGCAGAGACTAAGCTGGATTCGGCGCCAGGCACTTTTATATGAATTATCTCATTGAATCTTCACAAACTCCATGTGGTAAGGCCACTATTATCAGACCTATTGTAACAGTAAGGAAACTAGGAACCAGAAAGAGAAATTAAGAAACATCACAAAATATCCAGGGCTTGAATTTCAGAGCATTTGTAATATGCTTCCATGGGCTTCCATGCTGACTCCACCACTTACTCTCCGTGTGCCCTCAGGAAAGTGACATAACAGTTCCCATCAGTAACATGAGGCTAGTGATAGAACCTACCTCCCATGGTTGCCATGGGGATTAAATGAGACAATATATGAGATGTGCTTAACTCAGTGCCTAGCACATAGCGAGCACAGTGAGCTTTTAATGAATGTTAGCTATTGTGGTTGTTGTGGCAAGCCATGGTTTCCCAAGGCTTCTGTGATTCTGAGGTTTCCTCCGTGAAAGTGTTTGTTCGCACTTACCATCCCTTCTTCACCTGGCTGACCCTTACTTATCCTTAAGACTCAGGATACCTTAGGCATTACTTCTTCCAGGAAACCTTCCTTGATCTCAACTTTCCGGATTAGGTGTTCCTCCTTGAGTTTCAGTATCATTCCGTGCTTCCCCATCTCATTGTATTCGTCAAACTGCAGCTCTGTAACTGTCCTAATACTTAATATGCCACCATCGGAATCTGTGAGCTCTTGAAGTCACGTTCTAGGTTTTCTTCACCTGGGTTCCCCCAGCACATTGCGCACAACCTGGTAATAAATATTTACTAAATAAGTTAAATGTTAACCGAAAGAAGAGTAGTCTACTTATCCTGCAACCTTTGCTGACCGTTTCCAGGAGGCTATTCCTTTTGGAAAGTAGGATATAAGTTGGACAAATGGAGTTACTCATACATTAAACTATTATTATTTGCTGAGGCCACCATAGTAAATAAGACAAAGTGTCCTGCTCCCTGGTGGTTATAGTCTAGTACGAACAGGAAAGAGAAAGACAACAAATAAATAAGTGAAAAAAGAATTCAAATAGTGATAAGTTCTGGAACAAAAGTAGAGCAAGGCGAAGGGTACAGAGTGATGGAGAGCAAGGGGCTAACTTTGACTTTGCAGTCAGGGAAGACCAAGATGGTGATCTTTAAAGTGATCTTTAAACAAAGACCTGAATGACAGGAAAGGTTCAGTCATGAAAAACTCAGGGAGCAGAGCAAGCTGAAAGGCCCTGCGTGGGACCGAGTTTGCATTTTTATCAGCAGGAAGAGAGTCCGGGTGCCTAGAGCCCAGTTTCACCAGATAAGATCAGAGAGGGGTCACCATCGGATCCACTAAGGCCTCTTAGGTCATGATAAGATATCTAGATTTTGTTCTGCCCACAAGAGGAAACCACTGAAGGGTTTTACATGAAAGAGTGAGATAATCTGATTCTATGTTTTTAGACGATGACTCTGGCCTCTGTGCAGAAGGCAAGAATAGAAGCGATATCAGGTTATCGCCGTGGTTCAATGAGATGATTATAGCTCAGAGCTGAAGCTGGAGGAAAGTGAATAGATTTCGGTTGTCTAGGGGAAGAGATGACAGAACTTGCTGATGGAGTATACGAAGAGTATAGCTTGGGACAAGAGGAATCAAGAATGATCCCTAAATTAGACTAGCAGCTGTGTAGACTGTGGCATCACTCACCAAAATGGTAAAGACTAGAAGAGAGACATGTGTGAGGGACAGAGGGTGGGGCAGGACCAAAAGTTCAGTTTAGGGCATACTAAGTTAAAGATGCTACTGGACACCCACTCAGAGAGCACAGCAGCCAGCGGGCTCCACAGGCCTGAAGCTTGACCGTCACATCTGGGTTGGAACTCTAAATATGCTGATTACCTACAAATGAATGACATTGAAACAGGGTGTAGAACAGATAAACAGAGACAAATGAGTGTGGAAGGAGGACAGAGCGTTAAGAAGAGAGAACAGAAGACGGGAAGAGGAGAGGCGAGGAAGGCAGGAGAAACGAATAAGGCCCCAAATCAAGCTCAGAAGTGCACAAAGGGAGGAGAATGAGAAGCAGCCAGTGAGTTAGGCTGGAAATCCACCCAGAAAGTCCTCCCAAGAGAGGGAATGCTATAGAGGCTGAGAGAAGAACGACTTGAGAGGTTGAAGAAAGTGCTGAGGGGTCAAGTCAGGCAAATGCTGCAAGTGACTGAATCTGACAAAAGGGAGGACATTATAACTTTGCTTAGAACCATTTCAGCGGCATGGTGGCGTTAAAAAGCTCAAGTACAGTAAAGTGAGAGGATGAGGACTGAGAAGTGGAGACTCAGTGAGTGGAGTGACTCTAGACAATACTTTAGAGATGTTTCATTGTAGAAAAATGAGGCCATAGCAAGAGGGAGAAGGTCGAGGAAGAGGTTCCCTTGCTTGCTTTTAAGATGCCAGAGTTTGGCACCTTGGTGTAGTGATGGAGTTGGGGAGAGAGGGGTTGGGTGCCAGAGCGACATCCTGAGAAGGTGGATGAGGGTGGGACCCGGGCACAAGTAGAGGGTGAGGGTCGGCCTGAGAGAGGAGCCAGGTCATCTACTGCGACCACAAGGAAGGCGAAGCGCATGGCAGAGGCAGACCAGATGCTGGAATTGATAACAGAACCATCTGGCAGCTTCTGTTTTCTAAGCGAAGTCTAAGAGGAAGGTGTCAGCTAGAGTATGAGAGGAGGAAGCAAGCAGTGGAGCTTCACAGGCAGAGCAACTGTGAGGTGCTTCCTTGTAGAGCAGGACAGTGGAGACCAAGGGATATGTCGGCAGGTCGAGGGCACTGTGGAGAGGCCATTTATGTTTGTGATGATGAATTTAAGTGAGACGCTTTACTTTTGTCACTATTAGCTGCTCAGATTAGCTAACAGTGGATGATATCATGGTCGGAACCAAGATGCTTCAGGGATGTATGTTCCTGGCATCTGAGGGAACACAGCCGGCCTGAGGCTACGCTGTGAAGTAGGGAAAGTTAATTGTAGGAGTCACACTGCACCTCTCCCAGCAGCCTTTCCTCTCTGCCTTTTCCAGGGTCGAATTCAGTTTTGTTCAGGTGTTCGCTCAGTTTATGAGATTCACGGGAATGGGAAACTGAACTCATCTCCACCTGCAGGAATGGACGCTGATATTTAAACCAATCGACACATGCCATTCCTCTGACGATAGTTATTAATTAGGCCAAGGTGGGCAGGGGACCAATCAGATGGAAGAAAAGGGCCTGATGTCATGGATGGACTCCTGTTGCTTCTCTTCTCCCACTTGACAAGAAAAAAGGAAGCCTGTTGTTCCAGCCGTTGGCCACAGTGGCGAGATGAAGCTGACTGCACGGATAGTCGTGTGGAGAGATGGAAACAACCTGGGCCCCCGATGACCTTGTTAAGTCCTTGACTCAGCCAGCCTTGAAACTCATCTTATTTCTAAACTTTCTGTTATTTGAGATCATCTTATTCTTTTAAAAGGCAGCCTGAGTCAGGGTTACTTTCTGTTACTTGCTGCAAAAGCGTCTTCATGGACACAATTGCTATTTCTGTATTTACGGTCTATTGGAAATCAAAACCAGACTGACCGATGCTCACCTTGCTCTCATACTATTTAATGACAGAGCAAAGGCTTGTGTCCAGGAAGCAGGACTCAGGGTTGCTGGGGCACTTCTGCTCCCAGTTTAGGTTTATCAAAAGACAGATATGTTTGTCCACAAACGGTTCTCTCCAGTTGTACTTGTTTTTATAATTATGAAAACCAATGAAAGATGAATGAGGAAAAGAATTATTGTTATGTAAAATCCAAATTGAATGCCTTTAATAAATAGTAAAAGGAAAGTAGCTTTAAAAAAAAAAAACTTAGAGTTTGTTATGGGCAAGACAAATGTAAAAAACTGGGAAATTTTGTTCACTCTAGAAGAGTCTGAACTCAGATTATTTCCTGTCTTTGAGTTCTCTCTCCACTTTTAAGATGTTGGGCCTGGAAACTATTGACCTCAAGTCAACTTTTATTTTTAAAACTCCATGCAGAACTCCAATCAGCTGTCACATACTTTGAGTACGGGCTCTGTCTCTTCAAAATATTGCCAAATGAAAGTGTATTTATGTTTTACTTTAATAAAATATTCACAGTGGTTTCCATTTTTACCGTCTCCCTACTTTCACTGAATAACTACCCAACTAGATGCCAGTCTGGGGGCTTCTGAATAGATGCATCCACTGTTTTCCTTCAGCTTCCTCCCTCCCCAAACCCCCACCCCCATTAACCTACTGCTTTCAAACTCTCTCCTAACTCTACATCATCAGCACATGTTTTTACAGAATTATAATTGTTGTAACAAGTGTACCTTTTAGTTTAATAAAAGATCTGAAAAGATATACACTAAATTATTAACTGCTATTTCTGCATGAAGAGATTATGATGTGTATTTTTTTCTTATTTTCATGAATGAATAATAATGATGTGAACTAGTATTGGTTTGGTGATAAGAAAAAAGAAGTCTTTTTCCCCAAAAAACAAAGAATATCTTGTCTTTTGATGATAGTTTACTCTTTACAAAGAACTTTTAGTTCCATCATATCAATGGCCCTTCATAACCGCCCTATGAAGAAATCTTTTATTCCCACTTACAAATAAAAAGGGAAATAAAGATGGAGAGAAGGGGATTGTTTGGCCTCAGATGACAAAACTAGAAAGTAGAGCCTATTTAGATGCCTAGGTCCATGATGCCTGCTCAAATGGCTTGTGCATCCTTCTAAATTACTAAAGATTTAATGAAAATGGACTGATCATAGCTAAACATACTACCTCTGCCAGAATGGAGAGGTATGTTTATATTGCTATATTTTAGCAATATAAATAAATGCAGTTTTAAATAATGAAAGCATAAGTCCACAAAGGAGATTGATTGGAAGAAGAGGAAGCTTTCCCAGCAAAGCTGGCAATTCCACACAAGGTCAGTGTCATATGAGAGATGGCAACAACTTTTTTATGCAAATCCCACTTAAGACTTCAGAATAAGCCCACTGGTCTCTACTGGAAAATTGAAGCCCATTGTTTAACCTCTCTGGGCTTTGGCATTGTGTTCCATAAACTGGGAGTGATAATACCTAAATACTATTGTCAGGATTCAAATGGTAATATATGTAAAGCCCTTAAAAGAGCAGCTGGTGGAGTCTATCACCACCATCACCATGACCATTACTAGTAATACTGTTAGAAGGTGAAGGACTTGCTGGGTACCATCTGGTTGATAGGCATCAGAGCCAGAAGGTTCTGTATCGGAGCAGCACTCTCTCTAAGGATTCATCAGAGCTGTTAGGATTCATCTCTGCTTTTCTCAGGTCTCTGCATTCACATGCTGAGAATCTGGCCTCTCAGAGTTTTTAGGGGAACCTTCCTATCACCTACAAGAGTTATCATCTCCACTTTAGCTGCCTGAGCCCTCCGAGAGTGGAAAAACTGGTCTCTTTGTAGAAGAACGACATGCCCTCTCGGTTTCTTTCTGTTATGGCAGTTAATTTTGATTCCCCACTTCTATGGAGGTTTCCAAGAGGCTGCCATCTTACATAAACCCATAGAAAAAATGGCAGATGGGGGTCTGTTCACAGGTGGCCTGAGCAGCCCCAATGCAATGTGAGCCCTAGAGCCCAGCACCCCACAGCCTTATGTCAGACCACCTGCTTACAACCTTTCCACCTACTTGGCCAAACCCACCACATGTTGACATCATTTACAGTTTCCAAGGATTTCCCGTAATAAGTCATTTGTACCACAACCTTGTAGGGAGTTGTAACTGTTCTATTTTACGTATTTGGTTATAAAAAAACAAATAATTTTTAAAAACTAACACTGAAGAAAACCTTCGAAGTCAGTCAAACCTGACCCCTTTCTTTTTCAGACAAGTATGTTAAGGCCCTGAAAGTAGTTAAGTGGCTTCTTTGAAGTCATAATGACTGTGATGACAGCTACAAAGATGACTTGACCAGATATGGCACTAAGCACTCTACATATATCATCTCATTCTGTTCTCACAACAATCTTACAAGGTAGGATGCTTCGTATGAGGAAACTGAGAGGCTAGGAGTCAAACCCAGGTTTTCTAATGCAAGTGCTGGCTCTGTTCCCCAGCACAGCTACCCCTGGTGGGCGGCCCTCTCCACTCCTGACATCAGAGTCATCCAGATGAGATCAGGGGAACACATGGCTCTGAGGTGGGCAGAGCAAAATGGGCAAGGTCTGCTGCACGGCAGGAAGGAAACAGGACAAGGGCGTAGGCATCAGACAAGTAATTGAGTCACAGAGACGCTTAGCTAAGGATGAGACTGGATATGGGTATCAGTCAAACTGGCAAAAACACTGCTGCAACCTCTCAGTCTAACCACTTGGGATTTCTTTTAGCAGCGACATAGTATTAACGAGGCTGGGCTGCAGCGAGGGCCAAGGATCAGGCCAGAGATTTTTTTAGAAGGATTTTTTTTTAACATAAACTTCTCAGACTCTGTTTAACTATGAACAGGTGAGACAAAAGTCCGAAAGAAAAGTCTGCTGATTTTCTGAATTCTGCACCAAGAGTAAATCGATGATCTCAGCTGGGGATGATTGTGCCACCCACAGGACATGTGCAATGTCTGGAGACATTTTTGGTTGTCACAACAGGAAGAAGGGTGGGGTCTGGAGTGCTACTGAAGAGAGGACAGGGATGCTGCTAAGCATCCTGCAATACACAGGACAGCCATTTTCCACAAAGAATAATCTGGCCCAAAACATCCGCAGGGCTGAGGATGAGAAACCCTGGTGTAAATGAAGCAGAGCTGCATGTAAACATGACCTCAGCTGTACATCAAGCTCCTCTGACTCAGGGAAATAGTGAAGTTGGGCAAAGGGCACTGCAGTGGAGGTTACAAGACCTGATTTCTAGTCCTGACTTAATGGTGACTGGTTTGGAACTTGGGGAAAGTCATTTGCCATCTCTGGGTCTCTTTTTCTTCCTAGAACAGAGCAGCCACGTGATGAGGCCAGATCCTGCCTGGGGTTGGCTGGTGATGCACAGGAAGCTACTCACCCTTGCAGAACGTTCAGCTATGAGAACCCAAACATCTCAACGGCTTGTGTACCATGTTTTGTTTTAGTAGAGAATCAGCACTTTCCTTCTCCACTTATAAAGGTAATTCGTAGTCAATAAAGAAACTTAAGAAAATAAAGACTAACACTAAAGAGAAGAAAAAGAAATATTTTATAATCCCGCCCCTTAGAAAGGAGTTTTATTCTAAAAGTCACCAGGTACTGAACTTCATGCTGAAGATAAAGAGGAAGAAAAGAGGGTGGGGTCACTACACTCCCCTTTTATTGTTATTTTTTTGTTTTTTTGTTTTTTTCTTCTTCCACTTCTCTGTAGAGCTGCAGAGCTTTGCAGACTTTGAGTCAGAAATGGCATTTAAATAATTTTACCTCTCGCTATGTGATTTTATACTGGTGTATTTACATCTTTTTGTTTTTAATTTTTAATTGTGGCAAAATGCAACTAACATAAAATTTATTCTTTACCACTTTTAAGTGAACAGTTCGGTAGTGTGAAGTATATTCACATTATTATACAACCAATCTCCAGAACTTTTTTATCTTGCAAAACTGAAACTCTATTCCCACTAAATGGAAACTCCCCATTCCCCCTCCCCACAACCCCTGGCAACTGATTTGTTTTACTTAGCATAATGTCCTCAAGATTCATCCATGTTCTCGAATGTCAAAATTTCCTTCCTTTTCTATGCCTCAGTAATATTCCATTGTACATATGGACCACATTTTGTTCATCCATGCATTTGCTGATGGGCGCTTGGGCTCCCTCCACCTTTCAGCTATTGTGAATAACACTGCTATCAACATGGGTGTGCAAATATCTTTTAGAGAACAGAGAACTTGCCTTCCATGTCTCTTGAGTTTCACTTTCTTCTGTCGTAAAATGGGCAAAAATAGAGCACTTAACCTTGCGCAGCCCACAGGGAGAACGCTAGATAAACAGTGAGGGCCCAACAGCAGTTGCGTTCCTCCCCAGAGCAGGAGCTAGGTTGGAGAGGGCAAACTGGCCCACCTGGAAACGCTGGGTGGGATTAGTGAGGCCTGGGGAGACGTGAAAGACAGGCCCGCAGCTGTTCCCGCATGAGCACCCATCCTCTCCCAGCCCCACCAAGTCCCCCAGCCTGGCGCTTCCATTGCTGTAGCTTTCTTCCTTGTCTTTGGTTTGGTTGTCTGGTTTCTCTATAAAGCTCTTTTCCCCTCCTTTCTGCCTAGAAAATGTCTATTACTTTTCAAGACCTTCTTAAGAAAGTGTGTTGCCTACAAAACACCCATCTGAGAATTTAGGCCTCTTTTGTATCACACTGTAAAGCCATTTCTCCCTGAGAAACAAAAATCAGGTAATCTCGGTGTGTACCTAAATTACAAAGCTTTGAAAAGCACTTTTTCGAAAGTGTATGGTTGTAAATTTCTACTTCAAAATACTAAATCCTATCCTGATGACCCAAAGAGACTTGCCTCTAAAGTGTCCTGTTTCCTCCCAGAACTCCATTGATTCCTAGGAAACTTCAGTCAGTAATCCCCGCCCACCCCCGACTCTAAATTTTCATGGAGCCTTGACCTCCTTATTCATTGGGACATAACAATGAAAGTAATGTCTTCCATGTCTTCCATGTTGATGCACTTGACAGCTTACAAACCACTTTCATATGTATCGTCCTGTCTGATTCTCACACTATTTCGAAGTGGGCAGACAGGCATCAGTGCATCTATTTCAGAGGTGAAGAAGTAGGAGCTCAGTAACTCAGCCAGGATATAGACAAGCTAAAACTGAATTGCGTTTTCTGTTTCCTGTTCCTGTGATCCTTACAAGTGGAAAAGTGATGGGGGTGATAAGCTGGGGGTCACCAAGGCCACATCCAGGAACTCTCAAGTCAAAGAGATGGAGGGGATTAGAAAGCTTATTTTTCTAGCTACTTCCAGTCCTAATTTATGATAAAACAAAGACATAGATATAGAGAAATATTAGTGCATGCATATGTGTGCATGAGGAGAGAAAGCAGCAAAAACATTTAAAATATGAAGGGGAAAAAGAAAAAAACAAGAAAAAAAACAAACAATGCCTGATTGATTATGGACCAGTATTATCAGATAAATCTTGAAGTTAATTAAATTTATAGATGGCCCTACTTGAAAGAATCTCTTACAGATTTATAATCTAGACTTTGTCAACATGCTTAAACTATTAGCAAAAGAGAAAGCATTTTCCGTTGTTCAAAGTGATGCCTTGACCTGTTGGAAAAATTCATCACCTGAAGGTAGCTTCCTGTATTGCCATTCAGAAGAGTTCATGCTGTGAGAAAAATATAATTATGGCAGCTCTGAAGATGTGACCTTTTTGAATTCCTCTGAAATTAAAGGCTATGAAAAGGATTTAATCACATCAATAATATGCCTGCTGCTGTTTGTTTCTGTCCTGTTCTATTCATTACAACTAACTTCTCATATGCAAATAAATAGTAACATAATCCAAACCTTTGTACTAGTTTATTAAAATATGTGCATATTTCTCCACTATCTCCTTTGATACCTCTCCCATTGCTTTCATGCTGATGCAGTGACTTGTTTGTATCTTCATATAGCAGAGAAGCATCATTTTCATTCTTTCGTTCTTTCATTGCTCCTGTAGAATAACAAGACTAGCAAGACATCAACAAATTCCAGTGTCTTCTGACGAAGCACTATCCAAATTAAAAAAAAATGAAATCCCACAAGTTTTCCCTGAGTATGACTAAAGGATTTTCTATCTTATCTAGCTTTCCAGTTGATTAGAAGTTTTTTTCCATTACATAGCATGATTTCTGAGCAATCCTTGTTCAGACGAAGTTAAATGTTCCAAGTTAAGTCTGTTGCTCTGCTTGGGAAATCCCCAGGGCCTGCAGAGTGCCGCGAAATTGGTGTTGGAGGTGCCTCTAATGTCTGAGACCAACATCTGCCACGAGGCCACAGAGTCTAGTCTGGCTGGCCCTCAGGGATATTTGGCAATGTTTGGAGATATTTTAGGTTGTCACAACTAGGATAAAGTGGTACTACTGCCTGCAGTATGTGGAGGTCAAGTGTGCTATTAAACATCTAACAACGCACAGGACGGCCCCCTCGCGATAAAGAGTTGTCTCACCTGTTTGCTAGGGCTGCAGTAACTGAGTATCACAGACTAGATGCCTTAACCAAACAAAAAAAAATATATTGCCTCTCAGTTCTAGAGGCTAGCAGTCTGAAAACAAGGCAGCATTTATTCCTTCTGAGGGCTGTGAAGGAGCATCTGTTCCAGGCCTCTCTCCTTGGCTTGCACCTGGCTGTCTTTCTAAATCTCTTCACATTGTCTTCCTTTTGTGTGTATGTCTGTGTTTGAATTTCTCATTTTTGTCAGTCACCAGTCATATCGGATTAAGACATACCCTACCGACCTCATTTGAACTTGATGACCTCTGTAGAAACTCTGTCTCCAAATAAGGTCATATCTGAGGTCCTAAGGTTAGGACTTCAACATATGAATTTGCCGGCAGGGGTGGGGGGGGAGCAGACACACAAGTCAACCCATAACACAGCCTAAAATGTGTTAAATATCTCATGTATTTATTGAATACTGTACTAAAAATGAAAAACAGAATGGTTGCGTGGGTATACAGCTGAAAGCCCTCCATCATGAAGTCAAAAAATCCTAAGTTGAACCATCATAAGTTGAGAACCAACTGTGTGAAGAATACTAGTAGACAGGAAGCCTTTTAAAACAGTTTCAAGTTATGGTGAACTAACATGCCTTAGTAGTATAGCATAATGTTAAAAATGAGCTTCCAGGTTAGTCAAAAGTGGGTTCGTATCCCATTCAGTCATAATTGCTGTGTAACCTTGAGAAAGCTAATTAACCTCTCTAACTCTTCGATAGTTTCCTTCCTGGTAAAGGGGGGATAATAAGAATTACACTACAGAGAAAGTTGCAATGAGGATTAAATGAAATAATGCATGAAGTGAGGCTAACTGAATGTCTGGCACATAGAATGTTGCCACTAAACATTAGCTGTTGATATTATTACTAAGAAAAAGAGATGAAAATGCCACCTTGACTTCCTCCTGTCACAGTAGTGACATTGATTGAGCATGTTTCATGCACTAGGCATAGGGATACAAATGTGGGTGAGACCTTGAGTCTAGTGAAGAAGGGAGACACATAAATAATAAAAGAGCTGTGTGTGACGTGCCATAATGGATCCATACATAACCTTTTATAGGAACATGAGGAAGGATTTATGGAAAAGGCCTTTGGGAAAATGTTCAGAAAATATTTATAGGAACCTGAAATCATCACCTTGATTCATCCAAATGCAACTCAAGTTTTACATCAGTAGCTTTTTAAGACTATTATGACAAAATCATGCCCCTTCATCACTATAAGAACTAATACAGGGTTTTCAAATATTAAATTAAAAAGTGCAAAAGGGAAGAGAGAGCAACATCTTTATGGTTAATAAATAATTTGTTTCTGTGAAAAAAGAAATAAGAAAACATGTGACGCAATAATAAATTGCCAAATATTTGTGGATGAACTGAGCGATTTTAAAAATTTTATGTGTTTATTTCAGCAATAAATATGAAAGATAGTCTGGAAAATCCCACTCATGTTACAAAGACAATAGGAGTAAAAAACGTAGTAAAATATTATTATTTCAATAATATTACTTTTAGAAAGAAAATAATTAGAAATTTAAAAATTACCAAAATATTGTCCACTTTGTTCACAACTGTATCTTATTGCTTAGAAGCATTGCACGAAGTAGGCACTGAAGAAGCTGATGAATAAATAGGTTGCTTCTCAGCCAAAAGATAGATAATAAGCTAAGATGATTGGAAAGAAGTCACCTTTGAAGGTCTTTACACTAAAAAAAAGTTTAGAATGTCACATTGGAAATACCACACACATAGAATTTCCCTCTGATCTTTAGGGGCTGGCTTTAGGTCATAAATAATTGCTTAGACTAACCTGTATTGAGATCCACTGCTGCTGGGCCTGGGGTTGCACAGATGAGGAAAAGGCTGCTGTGCTTTAATGAAGAGGATGTGGAAGGGGAAACAGGGGCGATATTTGACACAATCGAGGGGGACCTGGAACCCCAGTGGAAGATGTTGAGAGTTGACTCTTGGAGAAATAACACATTCCTTTTTTTTTTTTTTAAGTCTTTGCCATATTTGTCTATTCATTCAATAGTCACTCTTTAAGCACTTATAATGTGCCAGGCACCAGGTTTGGGGCTGGAGAGAAAAAGTTGGATGAGGCATTGCCATTTCTGAGAGCCTTAAGGTCTGGCTGAAAGACAGAAAATATAAAATCACGAGTGCAATGAAATGTAAGAGAGGGTCAGGGTACAAGGGAAGGAGAGGGTGCTGGTAGGAAAGGACGGCTCCCTGCGGTGGGAAAGCCCCCGGGCAACTCACAGGACCCAAGTGATGGGCGGAAAGCAACCAGCGCAGTCCTGGCCTCCCCCTGCGAGTTTTACTAAGCAGCCTGGTATCCCCACCAGAAACCCCACTCGTCAAGGAAGGCAGGGCAGGGTACTGAAGCTCAGATCACTGAAAGTTCTGTTGATCAAAAACAATCTGTAAAATCATCAATTCACCAAATTTACCCATTTACCAAAAAAAAAAAAGTGTTTCTCTTAGTTATTTATAACCCTTTAGTAATTTGTCTCCAATGGAACAGTTTCAGTAGTTTGGGAGGATTTCTACAGCTTTCATTAACGAGGTTTTATTTGTCTTCATAGCAGCATTTAAAGAAATCTTTAAATTTTTTTAAACTGCATTAAAAATCCATCCAGAAATCATTTCATCACCAAAATGTCAGTGCTTTCTTCCCACAAGAATTTTTCAGTTTATATTGATTTCTTTCATGCCTTTTTGGTTTTGCCAACATTTTAGCATTATTTGTAATTGTTCTGCCAATTTCTCAAGTACTTTATCAACCCAACTTTTCTAACAATTTAACAATTCAAATTTACCATGTGATATGGTTGTTCCTGTACCTTCCAGTTCATTTCTCACTTTACCAGTCTCTTTAGCATTGGAGGATTTTTGTAAACCATTACGACAAAATCTTTTCACAACAATTTTGTATTTACAGTCAATGAATATCAAACTTAAGGCAGTAGTCATAAGAAATCATTGTAATACAATCGCTTGAGCACCCTCACTTCCTTTTTGCTGCCTTGGTTTATTTTATCCTAATCGATTTTTGTTAGAAATTTCAAATGTTATAATTTCTTATAGGATAGTTTGGACCACTAGTAATTTTCTTTTCCCAAAGGCTTTTGAATTTAAATTTTAAATTTAATTTAAATATAATCTTATCTGCTGTTTCTTTCTGAAAATTTCCAGTTAAAACTTTAGTCTTTATCTTAAGCCTTTACTGTTTTAATATAATTTGACTTAATGTAATATGAATTTTTAATTACTGGAGGTTCAAAATTAAGGCTGATATACCAATTGAGAAATTAACAAAGAATACCAAACACTGAAGAATAGAAAAACGACATTCAAATCGTTAAAAGAGACAATCTTTTGAATAGTAATATAATTTAAAAGCTAGATAAGCTGGTCGTCGGGAAATTGAAATGCAGTGAGTTGATTTCAAACCATCTTAGTATAAAATGTCTTAGAGATTCCATTCTGTTCTTAATTCACGGTCAGCTCTTTCTGTTGCTCTTCTGCTAGTGAGTGAAAGGTATGTATGTGGTAGGCTGAATAATGGAACAGAATCTCCAAATGTCCAAGTCCTAATTCCCAGAATCTGTGAATGTTGCCTTACATGGCAAAGGGACTTTATAGGTATGGTTAAATTAAGGATCTTGAGATGGGGAGATTATCCTAGATTATCTGGATGGGTCCAATGTCATCACGACAGTCCTTGTAAGTGGGAGGCGCCTTCCTCAGAATCAAAGGAGAAGCCTATGATTTGACAGAAACAGAGATTGGAGTGACGCACTTTGAAGATGGAGGAAGCCAAGGAATACAGGCTGCCAGAAAAACTGGCAAGGAAACGGATTCTCCCCTACAGCCTACGGAAGAAGCTAGTCCTGTTGACACCAGCGAAAACTGACTTAGGACTCCTGATCTCCTGAATTGGAAGAGAAGAAATTTGTGTTGTGTTAAGCCACAAAAACTGTTGTAATTTGTTACAGGAGCTACAGGAAACCAACACAAAGTATTACTGACCTCCTCTCATCTGGTTCTTTCTCCTGTGCATGCACAGGGTTTTAAAGCCAGGCCTGTGGCCCACCAAGGATGCTATTCATCTTATCCAGGGAGAAGACCAGCCAAGCCTGACTGGACCTTCGTGAGACCGTTTCCCCCAATCTCTCTCCCAGCTCCTGTATATTCATTTGGCAGCGATGAGATGAACAGTTGTTCAGAGTCTTTTATGTTGTTTTAATGTTGTCATAAGAAGTCACCAAAATGCCTCTATAAAATTAATTCCGTGTACCCGAAGAACACATTGTACACCAGCCTCCCCATCCTATTTTTCATCTCTAGCCATGCCTGGCTACATTTTCTCATAAATCTCATCAGCCAGAATGTGCACCAGATAGTAGTGCTAAATGATTCAGATACAATAAGGTCAGCATTATAAAATGCACCCAACTTGCACACACACCCTGCAAAATTTAGCATTATGGATTTCCTCTCTTTTTCTAAAATAGCTCATGTTATCTTCCTAGCAATCCCAAGAGGCAGGCAGATATGGTCAAGCCCCAGAAAACACATGAGATTAAATGACATCACCAAGGCCTCACCATTAGTTAGTGACAAGCCAGGGGCTCAAACTTGTGACTAGTTCTGGCTCTGAACCTGTGACTCAGAGCTGGGGCACACACGCAGGTGGAATAGGTTATTTCAGCAGCACTGCTACCAGAGGAAATACAATTCCACCTGCTGGTTCTAGCCTGAAATGCCCCGGTTAGAACTTGATTCCTCCTTAAAATGTAAATGTCCTGGAAAAGAGCTTTCCAGGGTACCCAGGCTCACTCCAGCCTCAGCACCAACACGTTATTTCAGGACTCAGGTGAGTTGCTGCACCTTATCCTCCCAGGCTGCTGGGAAAGTCTGAATTCATGGTCATGGCAGCTATGCTCTCAGCCAGGCCACAGCTAGCTCCTCTCCCGGGAACTGGTCACTGCAGTCAATATGAATTGTCTGGGGATTCCTTAAAGTTTGAGGATGTGAGAAGAGAGGTTGTGTCTCAATCCTGCCCAGAAGGACCTCTGCAGAGATGAGATGCCAGAGAATTGCAAGACCAGAGTCTCATTGGTGTTTCCAACATTCAAAGAGGCTGTGATTTCTGAATCGCAAGAACCCGGGGTCCTGCTTTCCCACAGAGCTCAGAAGAGAGAGATTCCTGATACTGACCAGCTGAGCCTCAACATCATTAGCATTTTCTGTCTGCTGTTTCAGAGGACAGACCAAGAAGGAGCCGCCTGTTCCAGAATATGTCCATGCAGCACAGATGTGTACAAGACCTTCAGGGGGTCCCTTGAAGATAGGAGCCACTTGGAAAAACAGTGGAAGTGAAAGCGAAGGAAAAGCCCCTCCCCCAGCATTGTTTTCAGCAAAATGGAGATCAAGAGAGGAAAATTCCACCAGAGAACGAGTACATAAGACAAGAAATTGGATAGAAAGCAAGCATTCTGGAAGGACTCTTTAAAACGTTTTTTTTTTTTTTTTTACCGTTTTTCAAAAATTATGGTAAAATACACATAATAAAATTTACCATTTTAACCATTTTGAAGTGTGCAGTTCAGTGGCATTAAGTACATTCATATTGTTGTGCAACCATCACCACCATCCATCTCTATCACTATTTCATCTTTCTAAACTGAAACTATCCATTAAACGATAACTTCCCATCCTCCCTCCCTCCAGCCCCTGGCAACCACCATTCTCCTTTCCATCTCTATCAATCTGAAAAAGGAAGGAAGTTCTAGCACGTGCTACACCATGAATGAACCTTGAAGACGTTATGCTCAGTGAAATAAGCCGGACACAAAAGTTAGATGCTTTTTATAATGCTGACCTTATTGTATCTGAATCATTTAGCACTACTATCTGGTGCACATTCTGGCTGATGAGATTTATGAGAAAATGTAGCCAGGCATGGCTAGAGATGAAAAATAGGATGGGGAGGCTGGTGTACAATGTGTTCTTCGGGTAACATGTTGCTTATCCACTCATCCGTCAATGGACATTTTGGTTATTTCTACATTTTGGCTATTGTCAACAATGTTGCTATGAACATGGGTATACATCTATAAGACTTTTAAATATGAAACTCCAACTACTAGAAAACATCAAAATCTGGAAGAGTAAAGAAACCTCATATATGCAGTAAGTATAGAAAATCATGCTGGAAAAATCCCACCATAAAATGCATATGAGAATACGTAAGTATATGTGTCATGAGTGTAGGAAAGTTCATATAAGGCCTCAGTTTTTACTCAATATCAAAAAATAGAAACCAAGAGAAAAACACTTAAATGTGATCGCTGTGGAAAATCCTTTAGGCAACACCTTTACCTTTTTGGACCTCAGAGAATTCTTAGCACAGCAAAACAATTTAAATGTATAAATGGGGAAAATGGTCAATTACAAGTCGCACCTTACTTAACATAAGGGACTAGAGAGAGTTTATTCCTTATGTTAAGTAAGGTGCGACTTGTAATTGACCATTTAAGGTGCGACTTGTAATTGACCATGAAAGGAGTTTATTCCTATGAAAGGGACTAGAGAGAGTTTATTCCTATGAAAGGATGGCAACTCCATTAACCTCAGGGCAGGTCATAGCATTCATGCAGTTAGTGCAGATAAGGCTTTGGTCACACAGATGAATCTACATGTGACTCAGGTAATAAAGTCATGCCCTAGCATGTATGACAACAGACACCATGAAGTTCACAACAACGAGAAACTTTTAGCAATAAAGAAATTATGGAGAATCTCTTTTTTGCGATTTAAATTCTATTACATATCAGAGTATATTAAAGTGGTGATCAGTGTAAAAAAATCTTCCTTTGCAAGGATTCTTGAAAAGTGTTTACACAGAAGATCTTATAATGAATAAAATAAAAGGAGAGAGGGAGGAAAGGAAGAAGGGAAAGAGGAAGGAAGGAAGGAAGGAAGGAAGGAAGGAAGGAAGGAAGGAAGGAAGGGAGCAAATACATTTTGGGGCAGGACAAAGCTGTTCTCTGTTCTTTAATCCAAAGGTCCCACTAGCAGATTCACAGGGGAGAGCATCAGAGATCACGGCACTGGAGACCTGAAGGAGAGAGAAGGATGGAAAGAGTGGATTCTGAGCCACTTCCACATTTGGGCATCTCTAAGAGATGCAAGTGTGAGTCTATTAAGATCAGGGCAGTCTTGAGACAATAACTGGTTCCTCTGCTGGGGGCCTTAGCTGATGTGTTGCCCCTCATGGTTGCCCCCTTCCCCACCTTCACACACACCACGCACTTGCAGAGAGTTCTCCCCAGCAAGCTCAGAGGAGGCCCTGAGGTCGCCATGACAACCCCACGTGTTCTAACCAGACTGAGGACTAAAAGCCATAAAAGGTACAAGGAATGTGGTTCGCCACGATATAGTGAGGAAACCTGAACAGTGTCTGTCACCTGGTTTGAAAATCTGGGCCAGCTTCTGGCAAAAATGCACCATTGTTCTTTCCTCCCCACTTCTCATCTCCATGCTGGGAGGCGCTGGGTACTTCATGATCACCCAGGGCATGAATTTGGGCTTCCCAGTGGGGACTGCCCCCTTCCTCCTCTCTCCCTGACTGCCTGCCAGAGTCATCCTCTACTCCCCACTCAGCCCATCTCATCTTCTCAGGATCTGGTTCTCTAATAAAGTAGTCTGGTGAACAAGCCAGGGCTCTCTTGGCAATCACACACCTGTGTTTTAGCAGGAGTCATCAACAAATGGCTAGTCAGCCCCTGACTTAGGATGCAAAGCAAGGTCCACATGTGGAGTCGGAACTCCTAGCTCTGCCATGTGTAAGAGGCCCAACTTGGACAAGCTCCATCTGAGCCTCAGTTGCCTCATCTGTTAAATGAGTATAATGATGCTCCCTTCACAGGGTGGAAGGGAACCAGGGAAGACAGTGCACATCATTTTAGCTCGGCTCATGGCACATAGGAGGGCACTTCATAAGCAGCAGTGAGCCAGACAAATGTGTAGCTCAATGACATATTTACAACCGTAGGATCCATAACACCAATAATGCATAAGGCATTACTAATATTGTTCTCAGTTGAAATCTTAGTCACTGAGGCAGAGAAAGTGGGAGACATATTTTAGGGAATATGACTTTTCTAGAGCTCATTAGATCAATCATTCAGTGGGGCAGCACTTGGTCCCCATTTGTGAGTAAAACCTATCCTATATCAACCTAACCTATGTCTTTTGGTCTCTAAAGAATCCCAAAGATTAAAAACATGCATGTACTTCTCCTGAAAGAAAGGCTCCTGTATTGTCCGTGTCTAAATTTTCAGTAATCAATTTGCCTAGGCCGTCGTCAACCTGTCGATCTGTGATTTTGCTAGCAGCATATAGAATTTCTTTTTTAAACGTGATCTTATTTTGCAGTACCGTCCTGAAGAAATGTGAAAATACTAGTTGTACGAGAGAAATAGAAAAGCCCTCAGGACGAAGATGGGAAAGAATGGAGGGACTCAAATATGGCCAAAGCACAGAGACTGAAAGAGGAGGGAGGAGGCAATGAGGAAGTGAGCGGACCAATAAGCTGGAAGCCGGCCAAGGTGCAGACTCCCAGAGCGACTGTCAATCAGCAGACCATACTATTTTGTTTGCATTTCTGTTTTTTTCTTAGGGCAATGATGCATATTTCATTTCCTCTTTTATTTTCCTTATGGTTTAATTATAAGAAGAGGAAGAATCTAAGCATAAAGGAAGAGTTATTATTTCCCTCAAGTGCTACATCTGCTAGAAGTTGGATATAAGTGAATTAATTGCCAAAATATCTGAGGGGGAAGGCACATATTTGCTCTTCAGTTCAGTCACCGGGGATTGCCAGAGCCTCGTTCCAGCATCTTATCCTTGGTTGAAAAACAAGCACTCACCAGCAATGGGTGCCAACACTTAAAAAATGAAAAGGGAGTTTAATCTCTACTCCCAAATATCATTGCTTACTTGATGTAGGAGTGTGATTATGACTCCTTAAGTTCGAAACACACACACAAACACTAGCCCAGTAAACATTTACCTTACTACTGTTGAATTGTTAAGTATTGAAATAAACATATAGATAAGTAATTTAGTCCTTTTTGGTGAAGAAGAAATTTATCCAACAAATATATTTTGTTAAAGTATCTGGTGTACACTAGAGTAAAATTTCCTTGAAACACAAAGAGGAATTTCCTGCTTTCAAGAAAATTCCGAAGACAATTCATGTACATGAATAGCCATATACAAAATGTATAAGTACATATGCTAGCACTGTTTGGTTCTGTACTGTCTTTTTACCTCTTTTAACAGTTGAGAAGAGTTTTCCAATAACCAGTCCCACCACCATCCTCCTTAACTGTCCACCTTCTCTCTTTTTCAGGGAAATTTTCTCTCCCCAAATGGAAATAGATTTCTCACTCTTCCCCTACTCTCCCAGGGGAAGAGGATGGAGGAGGAGAGGAGCTAAAGAAGCAGGAGAAAAGGGGAGAAACTTGGGCCTGGAGGCTAGATGTGTGCACATTATAAGGAAGTGTGGTAAAGAACAGAAAGGAAATTTTATTCCCAGATGCCACATTGGGGTTCACTTTACTCTTCAGTCTCTCACCAAATGACATCACACTGTCCCTCTACAAAGTTAAAAAACGATCCGCAAGTAATGATTCCTAAATTTATAACTCAAGATTTGGCTTCTCCCTAGAGCTAGACCAAAATTTTAAGAAGTATCTCAAGCGTAACGTGTCCAAAAGAAAATATTTGCTAAATACTCCCCCAAAACTTGTTTTTCCCCCAGTCTTCCCCCAACTCAGGAAATAGCAGTGACCAAGTTTTCAAGCAAAGACCTAAAGGGTCATCCTTGATCCCTCCCCTTTTCTCTCCACACTTGGAATCACTTCTCCAGGACTTCTTGTCAGGTGAACCTCCAAATATAATCAAAATGGCCCTGGGAGAGTAGGGGAAGGGTGAGAAATCTATTTCCAGAGTTGTAGAATGTCGAACTTATCACAAGCCTAAATCTGAGAGTTCTTTCTTGGGCCGGAGGCTACTGTCTGCCTGGATCCTCCATGACAGCCTTCCTGTCTGTCACTATAGGAACATCCACTCATCACTTTCCATGTTAAGACAAGCCATCTATCCCCATGGTCCTCTAGATACAGGTTCAGAACTTGCCACACTATTGGAAACTAACATTTCTTGAAATATTCTGCAACTGGCCTACATCTCTGGCTACCTCCTGATGCTTTTTCCTCCTTGACTCTCCTAACTACTGTTCTTCCTGAGGTCTCACCTTAGACATCACTTCTTTCTGGAGGCCTCCTCTGACTGGACCACAAAGGCACCTCTCTCGAGTGCTCCCACAGAAGTCATTTTACCCCAATCTTAACATTCATTACATGATGTACTTACCTGTTTATGTGTCTGTCTTCCCCTCTAGACCAGAAGTTTCCCAAAGACCAAAATGATGACTTCTTGACCAGTTATCCCCAGTATCCAGCATGGGGTCTAGTATAGTACATACTGATTGAATAAACTCCAGCAAATGTCCGAAAAAAAAAGATGTATTGTGTCTGTAAGAGCAAGACTTGGGGAGAAAAGTATGGAACAAGAAATCCACTTTTTCATACACACACAACCATGATGAATGGTGACTTCAGCATGGCGGCTATTTGGACCAGCTGTGGGATTATATGGGCTCTAGTATGGGTTCTACCGTATAACAGCTGGAAGACCTCGTGCAATTCATTCAGCTTCTCACCATCTGTCCAAAAGCTGTTTATCTTGCATGATTATTTAGTGAATCTGGTAGGTGAATGTAGATTGATAATTTCTATTTTTAAAATTATAAGATACTATATAAACATATATATATATATATAATGCTATTCCTCTACTCTTCAAAATAAACTTTTGTAATCTTAGAATTGCACACGCAATAATTTTATTACTTAGAAAAATTATGACAATAATTCCTTCCATTAGTATTTTATTTAGGCTCTTTAAAGTACTCTTATGTCCATTACCTCATTTAGTCCTCATAAATAGGACAGGAAAAGTAGGAATTAGCATCTCCATTTTATAATTAGTGAAACTGAGACCCAGAGATAAGGTGATTTGCCCAAGAGAAGCTACTATGAGCCTCAGGGAAGGGACTGGGTTTTTTACTTCCTAATTGGGTTTTACAGTTGCCCTATCAGACTTCTAAGGGTTTCAACTCTGACATGTTCCATTCCTCACATCTCCAAACAACACACGCAGACATACACACATACTTACTCCAACCCCAGGTTATCACCCTCAACTTCACAGAAAATTTCATCCAAGAAAATAGTTGCATCCAGGGAGATTTAGAGAGAAACACATTGCAATCTCCTGTGTGCCCCAAGCAGTAGGGCAAAGCATAACACTTAGTTCTGTATAAAACTAAACCTCTTATTTCAAGGGCCAATGGGAAAAAAAAACACAACCAAAATAAAAATATCTTTTGTTATTCCATAAAGACAGATTATAGATGTACTACATGTTAATATACTATCCATTTATTCATTTTTATGCGATCTCCTCCAGTCAAGGTAGATTTCATTCCATTTTCATCTTGTGTACTTCCTTTCAAGGCTTGGTAATTTCTTTTCTATTTTTATTCATTCCACTTTTGCTTCCTGTTAATTTTTATATCAAAATCTGCTTCAGTTCCATTTGGCAAGGTGCAGTCATAAAAATATTTCTCATGCTTTAATGTTTAAATTTTGCAGTTGCACTTTAAAATGGTTCTCTGTTTGAGCCAATGGTGCCACATCAGCTCTTTCAACTGGCACAGCTCCCAGACTTGCAGAAGGTAGGACTTCTGTAATGATTCTTCATCATCGTCTGAAATTATCTTTTTTTTTTTTTGATTCATCAAGCATGCATTGAGCACTGTGTGCTAGGCACTCTGTGAAATAAGATAGTAACTGACTAAAAGTTGGTATATGATGGCAGCACAGGTGTTCTAGGAAGGGGCCCTTGCTGTCCTGGAGGAGGTGACGGATTGAGAAGGGTGGACCCAGACAGATACTAGTCATAGAAACCATGTCCTTTTCCCGTAATCTAGGGACACATGGGGGCCATGGGACACAGGGAATAATCTAGAAATAAGTCTCTCTGGTGTGCTTGGCCAGAAGCCTGGCCCAGCAGTGGGTACCGTGGGGGTACGAGGGATGCTACTGACTGTTGAAACCACAGACATGGGTTGTAGACTTGTCATCTTCCCAGTTTTTCAGACCACCTCCCATACCATGGGAAAGAAAGAGAGCACAATGGTTAAGAGTTAGGCTTTGGAGTTGCACTGCTTTGGTTCAAATCCCAGCTCTGCCACCCACCACCCATGTTTCACAAGGTGAGTTATTTGTCTCCCATAACTCAATTCCCTCGCCTGTATAGTAAAGTAGGAGTCATATGAGGAGTAATTGTGTTGGCTGATAAGAACAGTGCCTGACACACAATAAGCACTCAATGAGTATTTGTTGTCATAATGATCCCTGGTTTTGGCTTTTCAGGAACCCAAAGGTTCTGTGGCCTGAGTCACCCTTTCTAGGATGCTCTGGTGGGTATTGTGCAGTGGCTCAGGTGTGAAAGGTAGAATGGAGTTGGGAATTTTAGCTGGTGTCAACACAACTGCAGCATCTTATAGCTGCCTCTCATATCTCTAATTGGCTTATAACCTTCCTCGTCACCCTTTCCTTCTCATGATGGGAAGAGAAACATTTATCTAAGTTCCTGATTCATTTATTTGCTGAGCACAAAACAGGGTAACTGCCTCACAGAAAACACTCATAAGGAAGTGACAAGGTCAGAGTGGCACTGGTTTTAAAACAATTTACTCAAAATCATACAGCTGGCAAGAGTCAAAAGAGGAATTTGTATTCACACTTGTTGAGCTTCAAATGTCTCCTTTCTCTACACTTCACCACATTTAAGTGACGTGGGACCACACATGTATATATGTTCCCGCACTCCAGAAATGAACTTCAAATTTACTATAATCACATTGCACCTGTATATAATGTAGAAGTGGAGAGGGGTATTCAGGAAATCATTGCCCCCAGGTATAACTAGAAAAGAGCCACCAAATATCAGTATTTCCTGCTTTGTCACCACTCATAAACTATAGATGCTCTCCTCAGGCTTAATTATCTAAATGAACAAATACACTCACTCATTTATCTGATAGACAAATTTTAGCACCCATTATGTACCAGGCACTATTTTAGACACTTGGATGTGCAGCAGCGAACAAAATCAGCAAAATAATCACATTAGGAGATTACATTTTATTGGTGTGACAGTGGAAGAGACAGATGGTAAATGTACAAACACATAAGTGGGCAAATTAATTTCAGATTATGTTAGGTGCTATTAAAAATATAAAATAGGTCAATGGCATAGAGAGGATCATTCTTCGCTCAACAATCAAAGTGAGCTTTTAAAAATGGATATCAGATTATTTCATGTCCTGGCCTCAGACCTGACCATTTCATTGTACTTGGACTAAAATCCAAACTCCTTTCCATGTCCTTCAAGGCCCTAAATGATCTGGCCTCTCTCCAACTTCATCTCACACGATTCTTTTCCTCTTCAATAATCTCCAGTCATCCTGGCCTTCCTCTGTCCTTCAAAAATATAAAGCTCCATTCCCTCCCCAGGCTTTATACTTATTACTCCTTTCTGGACATTCTCCTCCCCCCTCTTAAGCCCCCTACTATGTCTCCAGCTCTTTGAACAGCTTACGTATTCTCATTTTCCTGTTAAAATCCACCTGTCTCTACAACCATATCATTTATTCTCTTTCTCTTTATTTTGCTGTTTTATTTTCTTTATAGCATTTACCATTATCTGAAAGTATCTGATTTATTTACTTACTTGTTTATTGTTTCCCCCTCCGGCTCGTATATGTAAGCTGTAAACTCCATGAGGGCAGGGACTTTTCTCATTCGTAGCTGTATTCCCAGCATGGAGTGGAGTACTTTACTCCACATGTTCATCTCTTCATTCATTCATCCAATGCATATGCTAGGCTCTAAATAAGGCTGTAACCCATGGCACTTCAGTCTAATAATAAATTAGCAATTACACAATAAAGTGATGCCACTGAAGGATGAGTAGAGAGTCACTGTGGTAGACTTTTACTTTGGTGGTCCCCCAAAATCCATGCCTCCCACATTCATACCCTTGCATAGGCCCTGCCCACAATGGCTTTGTCCAATGAGGGAGTAGCAAGCATGATGCAGGCAGAGGATTGGTAAGCACTTGCACAGGAATCCTCTCCAACGTGTAAAGAAGTTCAAACTAGGCTTCTACATACAGAGAACACCGCATGAGAAAAAAGAGGGACAGCGAGAGAACTTCCAGCCTTCCAACCGTTCTCACCCAGTTTCCAGACATGTGAGTGTACTCGTCTTGAATGGGACAGCCCCATTCACCACCTGACTGCAACAACACGAATGACCTCAAGTGAGACAGCAGAAGACCCACCCAGGTGATTCCCAACAAACCTGCAGAATCACGAACAAATAAAATGGTGGTTGTTTCAAGTCACCAAGTTTAGGGTGGTTTGTTACCTAGCAATAAAAACATAGCCATATACAAATTTTTACAAAATACCCTCTTTTGTTAAATTTGATACCAGGTTACAGTTTAAAATTTTGGTTGATTCCTTTTTCCAATGTGATTTCTATTTTAGAATTATGTTTTCCACATGATTATTGATATGGCATAATATTTAGTTTGTTGTAAGCATGCAAATGTACTCATATGAAGAACAATCAATAGGCTATTTTCAAGAAAGGAAGGGGAAAAAAACAGAAATTATAGGAGAAGGGAGAGAAAAAACTGAAAACAGTCTGAGAGAGTGAACTTGCACATTTTCTAAGTAAACTGATTATCGTGTGTCTCTCATATTTGTCAGTCTGGACAGTCTGTTTTTAAGTAGGCTGATAAGGGGTTTGCAAAAGAAAGAATTTGACTGTTTATGGATCCTCCCCAAAGCCTTGAGAGTTTATTAAGGAGCTTACAGGAAGGACAAGCTGTGTCTAGGAAATGGCTGATGGGGTACCTCCATTAGACCTGCATTGTGGCTAAGCTGGGTCTGCAGCATTTTACGCATCACAATTATACTCATTGATTTTAATGTATTTAGCCACTCTATCCTAAATTTTTAATTAATTCTTTCGGATTTTCTCAGCATAAAATTAGATCATCTGTACATGATCATTTTGTCTTTCCTTGCACATATATATATAGTCACTGGCAAACCACTACTCACATAAGATAAAAACACAAAATGTGAATCTCTCAGAGTGCGTGTCCAATTGGCACTGATACTTTACAAGGATCCCTTCAACTCAGAAGTATTTGGTCAGAAGTATTTGGACCAGGGAAAAATGGCAGATGGGCCATTTAGTGTTAGTTCTCACCATAAAAATTTTTCTGAAATCATCTGACTCCACGGGAGTTGTCTTAGAATATGGGCAGTAACGATTCTTGCTTAGATATTCAGCAGATGGTTAATTCTTATCACAGTAGCACTCCACAATCATCCAACTCTGTGGGATGCCGAGTTTATATTCTGTACGATCAAAGCAAAACAAGCACTATTTGGCTGAAAATGGTTGTAATAATATCCAACAAAATAGAGGTTTTTTAGTTTATTTTAGAGCCAAATTTCATAGGTAAATATTCCGCTACCTTGCTCTTCTTTCTGTCTTTGGTGAGTGCGCATACATGAACACACATACACACATCACCACCATCACCACCATTATCGTCACCAATGCAACACCACCCACCCTACACAGTACATCTAGCAGTCTTTGTATGGGAATCAGATTTATATTATAGAAATGTTCGCTCAAGAATCTACTATGCCGTTCTAAAAATTGTCTCTTCAGCTTAGGAAATTTGCCATGACGCCAGGCTAAGAGGTGTGGTTTTCTGTGAAAGAGGGTAAAAGCTGTTTCCTCTACTTGAAGAAAGTCAAACTTTCTTCCACAGGTCAGTCAGTGGTTAATCTCCAGGAAAAGCCCTTTACTGCCTCCAACCCTCAACCCATATTTCTGAAAGTCAAGAGAGTCTGAATCATCTTCCGCTTAGCTGATGCTATGGCAAGTTATTTGGGACAACAAAGCAGGCGATCCCCTGTGTGTGTGGTTCAATCAGCAATGCCAAGAAAGATCCCAAACTTTCCCGAATACCAGAGCAACTGTAACTTAGATTTATGCCATTGCATTTGTAAAAAGATAGAAATTTCCTTTTTTAAAGATTCTTAAGTGATTCTGAAACTATCCTTTAAGGATCCAGTATTAATCATTGTCATATTACATTAAAGTCCTGAAGGAAAGAGACGTGGGATTGATGTGGTCTGATTGAGGAGGTGGGAGCAGAGGTTGTAAGCTGGAGAGGCCGTACCTAGGAGACTTTGGGCACCTAGGAGTTAAAAATTTAGATACATGAAGGTGCAAAGAGATGGAGGAAGAAAAGCAAGTACAGAAAGAAAGGACAATGATGACAAAAGGTAAACTTCGCCCCACTTTTTAATTTTTCTGGCTCCTAAATTCTTTATCATTGCAGCTATTTCTTACTGCACGCTTAGATAACAGGTGTGTGAAGCTCTTTGCATGTTACCGCATTGCATCTATATACTTCCCAGTAAGTTCGACATTGGCTTAGAGTGAAAGGGCAGCTGGAAAAATATTCTGTTCTATAGGGTTGCAGGATAATGTGAGATAAATAAGTGTTTTGCAAGCTTTGAGGCACCCAGAGTATGGGAGGTGGTATTTCTTTCTGCTGTGTTCCATCATTTCATCCTTTGCAATTGTTTCCAATGTCTGTGAGAGATATTCTGTTCCCATAATTCTTATTCCTCACTGTGCAGACTATACCCAGTAAAAGAGGCAATAGACAGATGAAATTGAGTACCACGAATAAAATTGACTATATGCCATTAAAAATAAAATTGGCTACCATTGATGCCCAAGATGAGCTTAACACATAAAAGATGGACAACCAATACTTGGTAATTGACTAAATGTCCAACTGAGTTATTTGCATGCCTGTAAGAGGGTGGGACTTCAGACTGGCTTACTCAACAACATCTGCTTTAATCCTCTGCCAGGTTATCTTTCTATACCATGGATATTAATTGTAATTTTTTTTGTTTTTTAAGTTCTCTTCTTCTCCCAGTGTTTTTGCTCTTTTGGACCCATACATCCCACATCACGCCCATTTGAGGGCTCCTTCAAATATGTGGGAAGTACTAATTTGACTATTCCTATTTCAGAGTGATGCAAGGAAAATCTGATTTTGAGCTATCTGTAAGTGGAAAAAGGCCTGTGAATTGCTGGAGTCTGTTTTAGATTATCAGGTGGGAAATCATCTTTAAAGCGGGGAGACCCTAGTGCTAACATGGCTAAGTCTTTTTGCAAGATTCATACAATTTCCTCCAGAAAAATATCCAGTCTGCAGCCTGAAGGAGATACATAGCTTCTAGCACTGGCTGTGTAAGTGTTGGGAGTAGGGTGGGGAGAAAGCTAAATGTGATCGTTATATCTCGACTGTCAACTAATCCCCTGTTTTTGACTCTAAACTTCATTCCTGGCCTCCACAATATCCAGCATCTCCAACTCAACACTTCTCCAATGTGTTGTGGGGCAACTTATCTAACTGCCTCTTTAATACAAATTATGGCTTCCTCAGTCCATTTCATATCCTCCTTTTACTCCACATCTTTCAGAATTTTGTTGTTCAAATAGCTCTTCTACTGAGCCTGCCTACCTCCCATTTTCTTTGTTGTTGGAAATTTAACTTTTTTTTTACTTTTTGACTTATTTATGTCTCTCTAGTGGATTCTCAGAAAGTAGATAAGTATGTGTGTTCAATTCACCATCTTTAATTAGAAGACTGGTAATATTTAAAATCTATGTGTTTGCTTTATTACAGATAACCATATCTTTCCTCAGTGTTCCAGTTTGTATTTAGCTTGAAGAACATTCTTGAACCATCTTTGGTAAGAATTTAAAAGCAAAAGGGAAAAAGGGAATTGTTTAGTTGGAAGGAGTCTGTTCAGATTTCCTTTGCCCTCCTTGGTGACATCTGGGGGTGCTGATCAGTGTCATGCAGGACAGGGCATAATGCCATGGCACAGTGCCAACACCCTTTACTGGCTGCAAATGAAAACCAGTGGGGTAGCTATGGAAACCATGAGGGAGAGTTTTTTTGTAATGCATATGAATTAAAACAAAGTGACTTGTTCCTTTTTCTCTTTCCATCTGTGACAAAAGTTCTGTGTCCTGGTTGCTACTTTCACTTAGAGTAAATTATGAGAAAAAGAACATCATGTCAACCTCTGATAGCCACAGTGGTGTCTCCTCTTTCCATCTCTCAATAGATTCATTTCAGTCATTTGATAGAATTAACCATATGTTAGTCCCATTTTCCCTGAGAAAGTTTACTTTTATGCAGGTGATTTTGTAGAGAGGAGCTTCTCCAAGGAGCCTCTTTTAAGCTCATGGGTGTCAAAGGACGTCACTTTCAAGATAAGGAGACAAGTGACAAAGGCACTTTCTCAAAGACCTCTTGGCCCATATACAGATATGAGTCCCAGTACATTTGTCTCTATGGCACAGCATTTGAGATTTTTATGAAGTTATCGTTCCGGTCCATTTCCTTTTATATATTGGCTCTTTTGGCCTCAATTGAAAATACACATTTATGAGTTCCTGACATTTACAACCTACCCATTATAGTGGAAACTTTCTGCCTTTTGTCCTTTCATGGATAACATATTTTCTCCTGGACTCTGAGTTTTTAAATGGTATAATTTTTGTTTAACTCCAGGCAATAATAGTTCTACTTTGTCTGAGCCCCTCATCATCGGCTGTCATTCTGGGCCCACTCGTTCTATTAAAGTGCCATGAGGAAGGCACAGAATTGATCTATGGTACAGAATCCTGCTCCAGCAGCAGGTGAATGTTGTGTGTCCACTGGAAAAATAAGAACTCCATACAGCATCTTCATTTTCTTAATTATTCTTATTATGCACTATCATAAAGAGGGACTGTTATTGATTCACTCTCCCCAGAGATGCCCCCAATCCATTTCAAAGACTCAGTACTAATTATTATAGGTATCTTTATACTCCCTTTGTCTCACTCTGTGCTACCTTCTAAATCTGGGTATGTTCCATTCTATTTACACATTTTTGTGTTGAGATTTATGCCCATAATGGAAGAACCTTGGCCAGTACAAGTAGAGTCCCTAAGATTCTCATGAATGATATAAAACAAGCTCATGAGACAGAGGGGAGAACTTCCACTTATAACATGCAGACCAGGAGGCTGACATCTCACACATCTAAACAAACAAACAAACAAACAAAACAGAGCTACTAGGTTCCAATATCTCTTTGGATCTCATTTCATTAAGAACTGAGGTCGCACTCTCCAACAGACATGAATATTTTAGTTCTAAATAGATGATCTATAAAAGGAAGAAACCAACCTAATTTGAGGAACATTTGAAACAGGTTTTTGTGCTTTAAAGAAGTTTCAATGTATTAAGTTGAGTATTTGGAGATAAAATTTATTGTAGATTTGTACCACTATTAGTCTGAGAGAGTGAATTCACATTTAACTAATGTTTTCAGGTAAATCCGTGGCATATACATAGGACTACAAGTAACAACTTACAGAATAAACTGAAAACTGGATTACTTGTTTTTTTACTCTTTTAGCTATAAAGCACTAGCAGGAAGGGGCAATAGAGTATAGACTTGGGAGCCAAATATATTTAGGCTATATCGGGGCTTTTTTTGGTCTTAAACATACACTAGCTTATTGACATTGGGTAGATTGCCTAAACTTTCCAGTTCTCAACTTCATAATCTTGGCAGTGGGGAAAATAACACCTGTTGCACTGGGGTATTGTGTACGTCAATGCCTGGTATGTAGTAAGTGCTCAGTGGGAGCTGTTTTTTGTATTAGGATATTACTGAAATTTACATAACCTTATCTTTCCCATGGAATCTAGGCAATCAAATGTCCTTCATAATGTTTCTGCAAATTCCCCAGGGATTATACATTTTCATGCCCCTGATTCAAGCAGAGGATGTCTTTCCCACACTCCTTACAAGATAATGTATTTCAAAATAAAGAACCTGAAAGATCTAATTGCTAATGAATACAGAATACTGGATCTTCCTTAATATTCAACTTACATTATATTGTGGGGTAAGGACAGCATTAAATGCAAAATGAAGGACAGATTTTCAGTGTGTATACTGGCTTTAGAGTTTCCTAAAAGCAATGCCACAAAGTATGTCCTTGGGCCTCATAAGAGCTTGTAAGCCAGCTGGGGACCCAGGCACATCTCAAAGTGGGGAAGGGGACTCTGGGAGGCAGCTAGGCATAGGATGGAAGGAGAGAACATGGCAAAGTACCCAAAGACTTCTGAGGAGCCGTGTCAGTTCTTGAAGTGTTAATAATGTTAGTAATAAATGTTAATAATAAAGTGTCATGATGTTGTGTCATTCTTCCTGCTAGCTCAGTCAGAGCATTCTAAACAAAACAGTAAAAGAAATGCAGTGACAGCCACACTTCATCCCCAGTTGTTTCTTGAGAAAGTAACAAGTATTCACCAGCAGTTTCTCATCAGGTATTAAGTATTAGGTATATCTGATTAGGTATTCCACAAGTCCACTTTTTGTAGGATTTATAAAATCTGACATCTTCTAACTGTTTCAGTTATCTTCCAGGATTTGGATACTTTATTCAGTGATGAATTAGAGAGCACAGAGCTGTGGTTTGGGAGGTAGACTCACAATTTAAGTGCCCAGGATGATCATGTCTTAAGACTAAAAGCTCATTGAAGATAAGAACCTCCCCCTGACTTTTAAAACTCTTTTCGTATCCTACACAAACCCTCTCTCAGTGTCCTGCACTTACTAGATGCTCAGAATAGTTGGATAATTGAGTTGAATTCTTCTTCTGACTATATCATTCTCCTGACACCAAAAGAGAATACACTCACAACTTGCAAAGTACCTCTCTCTCAGTGAATTTGTTATGATGGAATGAGTATGTCACATTATTACATAGAGTTGTGTTGGTTTTCCTTCATTCTCTGTTTCCAAATTGTATTCTTTGAGGGCCCAAGAGAATAAAAAATGGACTCAGGGCCAAACCATATGGTTCTTAACTCCTTTTACATAGAGATTTGTCAATGTTTTGAGTGTATTGCTAGAAGCATTCTTAAATTTTTACCCAGTGGGCTTTGTCCTCCTCAATTAATGTTGTATGAGAGGAGGAAAGTGAGTAGAGATGTCTATTTTCTTCTTTTCCAGGTCTTCCAGTTACCCAATCACAAGCCAGATGGCCCCTGTCCTTTAAGATATTGACTTAGCGTGTGTCACACAGTCAAGGACAAAACAAATCCAAAGAAAAAAGAAGGAAGGAAATAATGAAGAGAAGAGAGAAATCAATGAAGTTGAAAACAGAAAAATAGTGAAACAAAAAGTTTGTTCTTTGAAAAGATCAATAAGATCAACAAACCTCTAGCAAGACTGACAAAGAAAAAAAGGGAAAACACAAAGTATCAATATTAGGAATAAAACGAGGTATAGCTACAAATGCTGCAAACATCAAAAGGATAATAAGAGAATACTATGAACAAATCTATACACAAATATGACAACCTAGATGATATAATCATTTTCTCAAAAAACACAAACCACCACAACTCACACAATATGAAATAGATTATTTGAATAGCCCAACGACTATTAAGGAAATTAACTAATAATTTTAAATTTCCCTCCCCCAGAAAAGCTCCAGAACATGATGGTTTCATTGGATAATTCTACCAAACATTTAAAGAAGAATTAACACATATTTTATGCAATCTCTTGTAGAAAATGAAAGAGAAGGGAACACATCTCAATTCATCATGAAGATACCAAAACCAGACAAAAAAAGAAAAAACTACAGACTCTTGTGAATATAGGTGTAAAAATTCTTAACAAAATATTAATAAATACAATTCAGCAAAATATAAAAAGAATTGTATACCATACCCATGTGGGGTTTATTCCAGGAATGCAAGATTGGTTAAATATTCAAAAATCAATCAGTGTGACTCACTCTGTTAATAAGCTAAAGAAGAAAAATCACATGATCTTATCAACAGATGCAGAAAAAGCATTTGAAAAAATTCAACAGCCAATCATGAGAAAAACTTTCATGACACTGAGAAAAAAGGCAAGCTTCCTCATTTTAATAAAGAACATCTAGAAAAAAAAATTTTTTTTTTAGGTGAGGCAACCCTTGGTTGACCTCACAGATTGCAAGGAGCTTATCAGCTTACCATCCTTTATTTTTTTTATTGTGTATTTTTTATGCCTATAGCACCTGGTCTTCCTAGGTGGTCTCCCATCCAAGTACTAACCAGGCCCGACCCTGCTTAGCTTCCGAGATCAGAGAGGTTCAGGCTTGTTCAGGGTAGCATGTTCATAGACTACAAAAAAATTTATAACTAATTTTATATTTTATGATAAAAAGAATGAATGCTTTCTTCCTATGACTATGAATAAGGCAAAAAATGTCCACTCTCACCACTGCTATTAACATAGTGTTAGAAGTTCTGGCCGATGCAATAAGGCAAGAAAAGGATATAAGGTATATATAGATTGGGAAAAAAAAGTAATAAAATTGTCCCTATCTGTAGATTTGATATTCTGCACAGAAAATCCCAAGTAATCTACACAAAACTCCTATAACTTACAATTTCAGCAAAGTTACAGGATATAAGATCAATATGCAAAAATCAATTGCATTTCTATATACTACTAATAAGCATCTGGAAACTGAAGTTTAAAAATACAAACAATTTATGATTGTTCAAAAAAAGTTAAATACTCATGTGTAAATCTAATAATCCATGTACAGTAGCTGCATGCCAAATATTACACAACATTAATGAAAGAAGTCAAAAAGGTCAAAATAAATAGAGAGATATTCTGTGTTTCTGGATTGGAAGACTCAACATAGTAAAGATATCAATTGTTCCAAGTTAACATACAGTTTAAGACTATCCTTATCAAAATCTCAACAAGATTTTTTGCAGATATTGCAAGATTATTGTAAAGTTTACATGGAGAGGCAAAGGAACTAGAATAGCTAAAACGATTCTGAAAAAGAAGTAGAAAGTGAGAAGAATTAGTCTACCTGGTTTTAAGAGTTGTTATATAGCTATAGTAATCAAGACTGTGTGGTATTAGCAGAGGGATAGAAGCATAGATCACTGGAATGAAGAGAGAACCAAGCGATCACTCCATATAAGTATGGCTAACTAATTTTTGACAGGGGTGCAAAAGCAATTCAGTGGAGGAAGGGAAGCATCATCAGGAGATGTGCTGGAATAATTTCATATCCATAGGCAAAAACAAAAACAAAAACAAAAACAAAAAAGAATATTGACTATAACCTCATTTCATATAAAAATTAACTCAAAAAATGATCCTAAAATTAAATGTAAAATGGAAAACTATAAAAAAGTTAGAAGATAACATACGAGAGAATTTTTGGGACTTAGGGCTCAGCAAAGAGTTCTTCAACATGACATCATAAAAAAATATATAAATAAACTGGACTTAATCCAAATGTAAAACTTTTGCTCTGCAAAAGACCCTGATGAAAAGATGAGCTACATGGTGAGAGAAAAAAAATTGCAAACCACATACCTAACAAAAAAACTGATATCTAGAATACATGAAAAACTCTCAAGCTCAACATTTAAAAAAACAAACTATCCAATTAGAAAATGGGCAAAAGATATGATAAGATATTTCACTGAGGAGAATATACAGATGGCAAATAAGCACATCAAAAGATGTTCAACGGCCATTAGGGAAATGCAAATTAAAACCATGATGAGATATTAGAACAGCTAATATTAAATGTAAATACTGACAAGGACAGAGAGAAACTGAATCTCTCATACACTACTGGTGAGATTATAAAACGGTACAGCCATTCTGACAAATGGTTTGGCAGACTCTTAAAAAACTAAACATAGGATCTGGCGATTGCACTCCTGGGCATTTATCCCAAAGAAATGAAAACTTATGTTCACCCAAAAACCTGTACATGCTTATTCACAGTAGCTTTATGTCTCATAGTATTTCTCATGAAATACTACTCAGCAATGTAAAGGGTTTTTTAAAAACCTATCTAATTATATCTCATTCCATCCTAGAACTTTTTATAGTTTTTCATTATCCAAGAGGTGAGAAGTGCATCTGTAACGTGGTTCAAAAGGCCCAGCAGAGTAGAGTCCAGCTGTCCAAGCTTGTCTAAAGATTGTCCCTCTTTAGCTCCCTAACTTCTAACCATTCTCAATTTTTTTCAATTCCTTGTATACGTCATACTCTCTCCTGCCTCTGACCTGCTGCCTACCTAATACCATTGCTTCTTCCTGCATTTTCTCTCTACTCCCAGCTCCCAGCCACATGTGCTGCTAACTCTGATTTATCCCTCAAGGCTCAATGAAACTTCCTAGTGAAACTTTCTTGCATACCCTTCCTTCTCCACTAGCCAATTAGACTCTGTTATATCCACACATAATTCCCTGAAGCTTTCCTTCTCACCAATTTATTCATTGATTACTATTTAGTTAATTATTTTAAAATTACTTATTTAGGGTTTATTTTTACCACTAGATGTATTCGATTTTAATAATTTAAATTCTACAACCTAGCATTTTTAAATCAAAGGTTAGATTTAACTACAATGGAGACATGAAAAATTGTGGCTTAAACAAGGTAGAAGCTTATTTCTCTTATATAATAGAAGTCCAATGGAAGCCCAAGACAGATATGGTAGCACATTTTTTTATAAGCGCCCCAGGCTCCCATCAGCTTCACTATTCCTGGTGTGAGTCCTTCATTCTCATGGTCTAAGATGGCCCTGGGAAGGGCCCCCACAATGTGTTCACAGAGTAGGATGTTTTTACATTACATTTGTGTTCCAAGCAGCTAAATGAAGAAACGGAGGATGAACGGCATATCTCTTACCTTCTTTTTTAGGTGAATTCTTGAAAATCTCAAATCATTGTGTCAGCTTACATACCATAGGCCAGAAACCCTCTCTACAAGGAATCCTGAAGAACATGGTCTTTTGGTTGGGTGGCAATGTGCCAAGCTAAAAATCGAATTCTGTTATTTGAGAGCAGTGACAGAGCCAGGTTTGTGGGGCCCAAAGCTATACAATGTCTTAGCCTATTAGGGCCACTGTAACAGAAATACCATAGACTAGATAGCTTATAAATAACAGAAATTTATTTATCACGGTTCTGAAATCCAGGAAGTCTAAGATGAAGGTGCCATGGATTCGATATCTAGTGAGAGCTTATTTCCTTTTTCCTCTGTAATGTCACTTGGTAGAATGGGCTAGGATCTCTCCTGGCCGCTAATCATATTCATGAGGACCTTGCCTCTAAAGGCCAATACCTTCCTCATACCATCATCCTAATATCGTCTGACCTTAGGAGTTAGGATTTCAACATACAAATTTTGAGGGGGACACAAATATTGAGTCCCCAACATATGATTTGGGAAGAATAGAAAGATAATCCAGTCTTCCTGCTAGCAAATTTCACAAAAACATCCTACTCTGTGAACACATTGTGGGGGCCCTTCCCAGGGCCTTGGAAAGGTCTATGCAAGTAAGGGGCCATGGGACTCAGGCTTCTTTACCTCATGGTAAATCTATCTGTGCTTGGGAGACAAACAGTAGTGCTTGCCACAGTGGAATTCTCAAAGTGATACTGTTCAACAAAATAAAACAAAATTTCCTCTCCATCTTTTCATTTCTTCTTTATTAAATCAGAAAATCCAAGTTCGAGCCATTTCTCAACAGCAAGTAACAAGCTCCCTGAGGCTCAATTTTCCACCTGAAAATGAGATTAATAATACCTGCCTGATTGGATTCATGTGATATCCAAACAAAATTATGCCCCTGAAATTGCTTTATATACTATAAAGCACTATAAAACTATAAGGAATGATAGCTCATCCCATGAAAACTCTGAGGCAGAAGTGGAGAAGAGGAGAAGAGGGGTCATCTTTAGAAACAACTAGAATATTTGTCACCAAATGTACGAGGAAGAAGGAAGATTTTTTAACACCTACTGTGTATTATTATCAATTCTAGATACTTTTACCCTTGACTGGTACTCATTAGGTAAGTTTCGTGGATCACATTTAATCATGAGAACAGGTCTATAAAAGCTTGAAATGGTGAAAAATTATCTGGCTTTGTAGAGATGCCAACAGGAATGGATCACTCTGAGCATCTCATGTGATGGCATATATATTAATTCCATTATTTCAGAGTTCCTGGGCTGGCATACCTTCTGCTGATTTCACATCTATCTCAAAACACAGATGAACCATTAGTTCTTCATCAGGTGTACACTGGCTTGTGCACAGTCTTCCTTCACCCATGGTAAAACTGCTACAAAAGAGTCAGACGATTGTCTGGTCTCCTGCAATGTCACTTTAATCAATAAATCAATCCATCAAGTACTTATTGATTAGTTATTTTTTACAAGGTGCTAGCTTTACCGCCTGCTGGGAAATAAGGAGGTAGCCACCAAACAATAGAATGAGGCAAGGATGATAAAAAAGAATAGAGTATAAACTCTGTTCTCAAAAAGTTTACAATCTATTTAAAGTAGTGTGTATACATGTCAAATGTTAAGTAATCGTGTTGAAAATAAATAATAGCGTAATGAATGCCTAATTGACTGATGAGATATTAGACCAAAGTTGCCATTGGAGTTTAGAGAATAACAAGAGCTGGGGTGGTCTGTAAAATTTTTATAGAAGGGAAGATATTTAAACTTAGCCTTAAAAGATAGTCTACATATTACATAAGAGAAGGAAAGAAAGAAAGACAAGACAGGTAAGGTGGCAACAGGATAAGCCTGATCAGAAATGCAATATATGAATAAGAGTTTAGAATAGACTGATAGGGCTGAAGAGAAAGATGGAAGACTAAAAACTGGAGTTAAGACTAAAAAAGAGGTCAGAGTCTACTAATAAAGACATTTGAATTCCAGAATTAAAATAGATTTTTTTTCCTATATGAGACTGAACAAAATGTTTTTGGTTCATTTTGTTTGTTGGTTTTATGAAAATTTGTTACTATTGTGTTTTATTATCAAAACTTAAAAACTTGGTCTTTCCTTGTTCCATTTGTACAAGGCCAAAAGAGAACTATGGAATGTCACCAACAGCAAGATTTTCATGACCAGTTCTAGCAATCAAAATGGCATCATTCCAATTAGGTTTAAGGCAGCCATTGCTGAATCAAAGCTGTGATTTTTTTGATCTCCTGAAACTTAACATATGTCCTAAAGACAGAATCTGCTGTTTATATTTAATGCTTACTTTTTCTGGCACAATTCTTTGCTGGGAAATGCCTTCAAAGGAAACCAACTGCAAAGGAGTTGACCTTTAGGGCTGTGCTCAACTGAGCTTCCTTGTACTGTTTACCACTCTCTTTTTCAGTGGCAGTGAAAAGGAGACCTGCCTGGACTAATTCAACACCTGCCTGGACTAATTCTTTAAACTGGAAGCCCCTTGTCCTCGGTCTATGGCCTACTACCTCTTGCCCTATGGCTTATAACCATCAACTCACAGACACCACCTGGGTATTCTTCTTCTATTAATTTTCTTAAGGATTGGAATGCCATGCCAACTTTTAGAAGACAGCCCAATCTCATCCTGCTTTTTTCCCATAATATACCCTGGGCCAACCCACAAGAGTAGCCTGTCAGCTGTGGGCTTCAAAGCCTTGGGAAAGGCCCAGACATGGATGGTAACATAAGTGCTGTGGGCTGCTCTACCAAGCAGGCCCCTTTCACAATGGGCTGGCCATTGTCTTTCTACTTTTATGAATTACCAGTTCATTTCTGTGGTATCCAGCCTTCGAGATGGACTTCCATGATCTCTGCTTCCTGGTACTCATGTCCTTGTATAGCCTCTTTTCACCTATATAAGCGTCAGTTTATGAGACCAATGGAATACTGCAGAAGTAATGGCAATTTCTGCCTTGTTCTTACTCTTTGGATTCCTCAGTCCGTGAGAAGGCAGTTGCCATGTTATAAGAACACTAAAGCAGCACTGTATGGAGAGGCTCATGTTGCTAAAAACTGAGATCTCTATTAATAGTTAGTGAGGAAATGAGGCCTCCTACCAAAAGCCATGTTATGAGCCATCCTGGAAGTAGATAGTTTGAACCCAGCCTCATATGATTGTAGCCCCAGTTGACCTCTTGACTATAACTTCATAAGAGACTCTGAGCCAAAACTACCCAGCTAAGCTACTCCCCAATGCCTGACCCACAGAAACTGTGAGACAACAAATATTTGTTGTTTTAAGCCTCTAAGTTTTGAGATAACTTGGTATGCAGCAATAGATAATTAATATAATATCACTTTGCTTATTTTTCTATTATATTTTTCTTAGTTATTTTTAAGAGCCCTTTATATATTAAAGATATTAATCCTTCCTTTATTATAAAAGTCTAAACATATTTCTAGGTTTATTACCTTTTTTATTTTGACTTTAATACATAGAAGTTTTATATTTATATATACAAATACATTAACCATTTCTATCTTAGTTTTGCCTATATGTCATGTTAAGTAATTTTAACCTATAATAATGGTCTCTATAAATATTTGCTTATAATTTCTTTTTTTAATTTTATTTTTTTTCTTTAAAAATCTCAAAATTTAATTCAGCTGGAATTTACTTGAGGTCTGGTATGAGAGGGGAATCTAACTCGATGTTTGTTTGTTTGCTTTTTTTCTTTTTGCCAAATTCATAGCCAGTTGTTAAGCCATAATTCTATATGATTTAAATATCCTAATATTTCCAAATTTTCTTGACCAGTTCTCCAAATGTTTCATCATAAAAGTATAAGCTAAGCAAGATTTAAAGTTTCTCCTGAATCTTATCTCTGTATAGGTTAAGACATTTAGTACCTTGGCCATATGAAGGTACAACTATCAATTTGGAGAAAAACATATATGGAGCCCCATCTCTGAATTTCATTCCACTGTGTTTGGCATTGAATCTTCCTTCCTGTTTCCATATTTCTCCAAGGATTTGCAGGCCTTCCTTCTATATCACACCTTGAGAAATTGACTTTCACTGGAAAAAACAACTTTATTCTTCTGGAATCCTGTGGGATGGCCAGTGAGCTAATTTAAGAATTAGTTCAATAAGCCAACTCAAGATAAAATGTCAACAGCAGATGATGACTTGATATCCCTATTCTAACCCCCCATATCCCTCTCTCTAAGATAGCATTTCAAAGAGGATTTTATGCTAAGAGGTTTGAGTAGTGAGACCTTCTTGCCCTTCAACTAATATTATAGATTTGGTGTCAGACCCATCTATGCATAACCATAACAAAACCTCATTGCCTAGAGTGTCTAAATTGTCATGACAATACATAAAACATATTTATTAATTAAGAACACAAAATTCAGATTCAGACAAAATTGACATTCACAAGATAAGTGATCTAGAGCAAGTTTGCAACATAATTTCTTAAAACTAAGGTTCTCTCCCATACAAAGAGGGATAATAAAACTCATTTCAAAGGGTGTTATATGAATTCAGTGAGATTCTATATTTTAAAAAAGCACTTGGCCTCATATCTGGCATGTTCCAAATGCTCAATAGCCAATAGCTGGCTTAATATTTTTAATTCTTGAAATCACTGAACTTAAGTGCAATTGTTTATATCAATAAACATGTTCCATGAAGTTCCATACTACCCTAATCACATCCAACTTTAATATCAGCGTGAAAGACCCAGTGAGACTAGATGATTAAATATAAGACAAATTTCTAACATTGATTCAGAAAAACAGAATGCAGGGTTTTTACCCAAGCAGAAATTAAATGACAGGTGAAAAATCTCTTAAAACTTTTATCTCTTTCTTAAAATTATGCTTAGTTTTTCCTGGTTTCAAGATACATTGCTATACTTTCCTTAAATCTCTTAAAATGTAAAAATTATAAACATATTTCTTATGTTTCTTGTATTCTAATATTACCTCTTATGTAGCTTGAGTTTGGGGAATAGTTATAGAAGTTACAGAGTTATGTAGGAGTTTTCCTCTTTAATCTTGTGTGTCTTCCCCTCCTTACCACAGAGAAAAATTATTCTAATGTCATTCTCAAACTCATTTGTCAAATCCATTCTCTCATTTCCTTCTTCCATCAGCAAAGACAAGATAGTTTTCTGTTCTTGTATACTTCTTTAACTCTTAGGAGGACTAAAAGGGAGAGAAAAAGAGAGAAACGAAAAATAGAAAAAAAAAAAGATTGTAAGAAAATATATCCAAACATTAACAGAAGGTCACTCGAGCAGTAGAATTATAAATAATCTTTATGTTTTCCATGATATGTTACTGAATTTTTCAAATACTCTATAATGAGCATGTGTTACTTTGAGAGTCAGAGGAAATATTTTTAATTATATATAAATATCTGTGGTAGTAAAAAGGAGAAACTATTATTTTAATAACCACATAATTTTATAAACGTTTTCCAATAAACCTCACACTCTCCTGCTAATGAGAAAAGAGACAGATCAATAGAGCTGGAAGTAAGTGAATACTGGAGAGCAAATCTGGTCAGCGTGTAAAACCGGGAATATGAGATATTTGTTTTTGTATACCCTATTCCAATCCAAGATGAACTGAGGCCGCTTACCCATTTAAAAGACAAAGAATTATATTTATTTCTCCTCCCTACTCTTTTTCTAAGGGGGGTTGGGTTCTTATGAGAAGGAGACAGTTTTAGTTGTTTCCAGAGATGGGCTGGGGAGTGTGAGTCAAAGGTGAGGTACTAAATGTTCTGCATAGGACGTCGGGGTAATCAGAATGGAGGCTGGGAACCAAGGAAAAAGAGCTGGGACCCAGAGAGGGAGCTTTGCTGTGGGGAAGTGCTGAGGAGAATAATCCACCACACTGTGCAAATTCAATGGAGAAGAAAATTTGAGAGCAGATAGGTTGGTTGAGACCTGTCAACAACTGCTGTGCAGTATGCAATGTAACCCCCCGCCTCTGCCCCTGCCATAAAGTCTTCAGTGAAATCTGCATTCCTCACTAATCTTTCAGTGCCACTAATCTTTCGGAGGTGTTGTGTTCTGCATCAGTGTTGATCGAGGGTAAAAACAGATTGTATATGATATGCAATTTTAAAAGATTCGAAATAAGTGTATAAAAAAGGAAGTCAAAACAAATGTTAGTATGCATGTTCAGAATGCACTGCCCAGGCAACCTAGAGTAGAGGGGCTCATGTCTAGAAACATTATTGTGGATGATCAGGAGCTCTGGCTTCAGCACAAAGCAGATCCAGATTCCTGACCAGGCTCTTCCACTCATCAGTTACGTGACCTTCTGAACACTCATCTATAAAATGGAGGATAACAATAAAGGATTAAGTGAAACAGCATAAGTAATGCATGTAGCACAATGAATGATACAATATTGGCAGTTATCATCTCTTGATAATCAATCAAAAGTGTTGAGCCTTTCTGGGGTCCCTGTTGTTGACCTTCTTGGTGCCTCTCTTGGCATCTCTAATTCCTTCTTTCTATTATTATAAGCAACAGCTGTTATTTATTAACGACCTATATATAAAGTGCCAGGCACAATGCTAGCACTAGTTATATAGTATTTCTAGTGCCTACAACGACCCATGAGATGATTATTATCACTCCTATTTTTGAAATGAGGAAATTGAGTCTTGATACAATTAACTAATTGACCTAAAAACATATAGGCTTGTCCAACTTCACTGCCCAGGCTCCTATCAGTCAGAATCACAACATTTTAGGGTTAAATGGGAACTCAGATCACATGATCTAACTCTTTTACTTAATAAATGTGAGAAAAGATTTTTTTTCAATGAATTCTATTTTCCACTTTTAAGTCATATCCTTAATACAAACTTGAACTACCCCTGCTTTCCTCTCTCTGTGTTCTCTTGCCCTTCTCTTCTTGGTCCCTCTGTCCCAATCATTGGAGGAAATGGTGCAGGGTAATACTGGGAGAGGACCAGTGCTGGGGGAGGAACGCCAGAAGGAATGGTAGATATAGTGACCTTTGTGATCTACTCCACCCATGATTGATCTGCAGTAGATATTTCATCCTCCTTGTCAATGCCTGGTTCAAGAATGGGCAATTCTGACCAAGAAACATGAGAGGTCTGTCAGGAGATGCCTGGAAAAGTTTTTCTCACCTCTAAGGAGGAGACATGGGAAGAAGTGATCACTCTTCTCCCGTGGATTTTGTCTTCCGGACTTGTGCAGAGATCTTGCTAACAGCCTGAGATTAAAACAAACTGAGGATGGTCATAGGGAGGTGGAAAGACATGTGTCCTCAGGGATATGCCTAAGCCACCAAATCAAAAGACTTCAGAGCGCACACAACCTCAAACTTGTTATGAGAGAAGCTATTTCCTGACTGTTTATAAATCCTTTTGGATTGAGGTTTCTGTTATGTGAAGCTGAAGGCATTCCCATGAAGATGTGGTTTTGTGGGTGGTGTTTTCCAGGTCTGGAGGAAGGAAAAGGGCCTAGGTGGAAGCGTGAGGGTCTTCAAGAAGACATGAGAAAGTCGTTCCATAGGATTAGTGATCACTAACATGTGTTACTGATGGAGATTTATTTTCTAACCCTCTGAAAATGAGACAGATTCTCGTTCTTCTGGTATGATTTTAATTCCTTCTGATGAAACCCAGAGGGAAGGGCTAGAGTGGTTGATCTCTGAAAGGTCACACTTTGAGAGGTCAAAATGCCTGCTTTAATAACACTCTGAAGCCTGAATTTTATCTCTTAATCTTTCAGCAGCAGATACATCTTGAAATATCTTTTTTCCTTTAAGTGTGCAATGACAGAAGAAAACAAAACAGGGATGATCATATATCTACTATTACATAACCTAGTATCTGGGAAATATTAAAATATTTTCTAGTGGGATACACTTAAATGCCAGAATCTAATTTTGTAGAACTTTTTCATAAATTTCAATAAAACTCCAAGATAATGTAATCTACTCCCCTCCCCTTTGTATATCTTATTTCTAGATAGATTATTACTGCATTACATAAGGCATTTTCTTTAAAAATTACACTAATAAAAATATGGAGTCTGAACAGAGTAAGTTTTCTTATGTCTCAAGGTATAATCTCTATAGCTGGGGGAACTTTGACAAACTCTGGATCATTTTCATGGAAATAATGCAGTTCTGGGCTTCCATTACATGGAATGAGCAGGGTTTTTCCTAATATAAGCAACTAGTTGCATGACTCACAATTCCGAGCCCTTGCAGGAAAGGGTCAGTAATGGCCCCTGGAAAATCATAAAACAGAACAATCACCTGTTGCCCACACATGGTACTACTTGGGCAATATATTCACCCAGAACATGCGGATAAGAGCCAGGTGAGCAATTAGTCCTGATTTTTTTTTCCCACTCTTTAATTCCCTACCCGCTCATCCCTGCCCCACCCCCCGCCCCAGCCCCACTTCCACTCCTGACCTACAGATGTTGCCGTCTTCCCTTAAGAACTGGATCTCTGAAGGTGGGGCATCTCTTCCCACGCACTCGCTGCACGCTCCCGGGCACCGGGGCCTGGAGCACCCTAGCCCTGACTTTTAATAAGTGACTAATTCCTTGAGAGAGAGAAAGTATTGCTAAAATATAGTCGACATGGAAATGCAGACTATTACAAAGTCTTTGAGGTCTTGTTCATTCAATGTATATTTGTGGAGCTTCTCACGGGAATCAAGTGCTGTACATGACACTGGGAACATTAAAAGAGAAAGCATGGTCCTTACTCTTAAGGAATTCATGGCTTAATAGTAGCATCTGGCATCAAAAAATTAATTTTTTAAAAAGCAGCTGCAACACTAATGGATGGTGCTATAACAGATATATATATATATATTATGGGACTGGGAATGAACATTCAATCTGTTTAAGGAAGGTCAGGGAAGACTACAGAGGAAAGAACTCTAGAACTGATACCTCTGTATCGAGAAGAGTTAGGAAGACTAGAAAGGGAAAGCATTATAGCCAGAGGGAACAGCACCAGCCAGAAGGAATTGTGTAGAGGTTAAGAAAAAAAAAGTAGGGCACATCAGAAGTGATTCATTGAGGGTATAGCACAAAATGTGTGAGAGATAAAGCTGGCGGCAGGGAATTAAGTTCCAGGTGATAAAGGGTTTCGTAGGACATATTAAGAAGTTAAGATTATAGTCCATAGTAATGGAGAGATGTTGCTTAGTTTTAAGTCAGGGTATGAACTGATAGTATTGCATTTTAGTGTGATTACCCCCTCTGAGGATAAAATGGAGCATGGATTGTAGGAAGCAGAGTCAAGAGGCAAGGCGATCCCTTGAAAAGCTGCTGTTTTTACGAACTAGGGAAGCAGTCATGGAGTTGGGGAAGAAGAAGCATACTCGGAAAATACTCAGGAGAAGTCCTACTTCACTAATGCTCAGCAGCATATGACCAGCACTTGCCTATCCTTCTTGAAGTACTTTTCTTGCTTGTTTTCCCTCCTACGCTAACCTATCAGCTTTCCTTATACTTCACTGACTGCTCCCTTTTCAGTTTCCTTTGCCAGTTCCTCGTCCTTTTCCTGACCTCTAAATGTTGGCAGACCCTAGGGCCCAGTCCTGGGGCTTCTTCTCTACTTTCTTTACCCCTCCCTCCAATGTTACAGAACCTCATTAAGTTCTATAGCATTAAGGATAATGTATACACTGATAACTCCCAAAATCCTATCTTCGGTCCCAACCTCTTCCCTCAACCCCAGTCCTCTGTATCCAATGGCACAGTCGACTTCTCAAACTTAACAACCCCACAGAAGAGCTCTTGGCTGCCCCTCAAGCAAGCTCGTCTTCCCTTGTACTGGGCATCTCACTAAATGGCACCACCATCCACCCAGTTGCTCTGGGAAGCAAACAAATAAAAGCCCCGCATGTTCAAGTAGAAAGATTCTCAGAGTTTCTCCCAATTCTGTGAGGGCTGTACAAATCAGGGGGGCACCACTTTCATTGCAATCTACACAAAAAGTACCCTTGTGTAGTGCAGTTGCCTTACCATACTACTCTTTATCCTATTTGTTAAAAAAACGGAAGAAAAAAATTTTTTAAGTAAAATTTTATGCCATAGTATATTTCTAAAATTTCTTCTTTCGAACAAAGTGTCATCTTGCATACCTTATAGAGTGCAATCAACACTTACCTTGTACTTCATGAACACTGAAACCTCCAGTCATTGTTAGCCAGTAATTTATACTAAATTTTGCTAAAACCTGTAATATAAGTCTCCGCTTATGTTGGCATTTCAATAAAAATTGAAGGATTGGCTCTTATATTCTAAGCCACAATCTCATTTAGTTAATAAGAAATATCTTCTCTCCTTTCCACATAATATTGTTTTTATTTATCATTATTCAATTTCTATTCATTCAGTCCTTGCCTCTCCATTATTATGACAGATTCTAATAAACTTAACTGCAACAGAAAGCCACCGTCTTCTAGAACACACATGTTAAAAATACTTACTAAAATTCACCAGTGCAAACAAAAATATGCCATGCCCTATGGGTTTTTTGACTAGTGACAAAGCATTGTTTAGTATATAATTATTTGGCTTAAAATTAAGGCCAACTCAGGTATGCATCTTAGCTCTAGTACTTAAGGCTCTGTGACCTGGGCAAGTTAATCTCTGAAATAAGTTTTTTCTTCTGAAAATAAGATCAAATTCACAAGGTTGTTGTGTAGATCATATGAGGTTAATATATACAAAATGCTTGGAATCTAAAAGACACTTCATATATGGTAGTGGTTTTTTGAATTTTTATTGTTTGTTCTCTCTGAATGATTTGAGATTCTCAGTCTACTTAATAAATTAGATTTTATCACAGTTGATCTTTATGGAACATCTTACCCTGGAACACTTAGATTGAAAAATAATCAAACTCTAGCTCTCAAAGTCTAGATTTTGTGATCTGTTTTCAAGAGATGAAGCCATGTATGACTCAGGAATTAATCTGAATTGTGTGGGTAATGAAGTTGGTCCAATCTGATAATAAATCTACACAAGGAAATGAAAAACTGAGCGTCAAGTAAATTGAGAGACACACATTGCTCCCAAAATATTAAAAACAGTGTGTGTGTCCATTTAGGCTCTTTGTGTCTATTCTTCCTGCAAAGCAGGGTCCGCATGTCCCCCTTCTGGTCAGAACACCAGGAGCATTCCATGGTAAGAGATCATACTGACATTTCTAAAACAGACTAAAGCCCCCTGTGACACAGCCATGTATCAGGAAGTCTTGAGCAGCCGTGAATGAGATTTCCCTATTCACCTAACATTCCAAATAGAGTGCTCGGTTCAAAATTATGAGTAGTCTCAACACACCTATTTCTTTACAATAAGATATACTTCTGATCCTTGACACAAACCCTGCTGGAATTTCCAAACCAGACTCCAGAGCTGTTTGGCCTCTTGGTTCTTTCAAACACATCAGGCACAAGGAGATTGAGCTGGGTAGGGCTGGCAATTATAGCTGACCCATCAAAAAAATCTTCCTTTCAGAGTTTACCATTCCACCGTCCTCCAGAAGACAGATAGTACTCTGGAATTTTTACAATTATCCATACGTTGAGTGTTGGAGAGGGAAAAAAGAGAAGCACATTGTACATTATATAATTTATCCCAATAGTCTGGGTATCAAATAAAAGCTCTTCTTGGCTGAATAGCACTGGAACGGGTGATGAATTGGGGGGCTTCTACTTATTCCTATTTATTCTTAAGCTTTCTTACAAAGCTGGTTCACAGAGTTCTGTTCGAGAACCTAGACGCCAATGTATGAAACGGTAGATGCCTAGATCGCCACTGCTCCAGCCTCAGCCCAAGTGTTGCTCAGGAGCCTCTAGAGATGCCCCCCAAAAAATTGAGTCCCACAAGACCCCCCACAACAGGCAGGTTAAGGTTGTAGGAGAGAAAGAAAACACAACAGCAACAACAACAGAAATGACTTTAAATCCCTCAGGGAAAATCCAAAATGCGCTTCATTTCTGCTCAAAGTAGAAAATATAATCAGGACTGGTGTGCAAAACTCACCATGACAGTTGAATTAGCATTCATGGGGTGACATGAATTTACCAGTTGTCATGACAACACAGATACCTCCTCTCAGCTTTCATGCCCCTTCAAGTGTTGTATCTAATTTAGGATGTGACTTGCAAGCCGACAGAAAGACCTAGAGATCTGGAAAGATCTACCTGGTTTTTCAATTAACATGACACACAAAATTGAGAAGATACCCAATCCAAAGAAAGCATTAGCCCAGACTGTAGTTTCTATAGAGACGCTATTCTCAAGCAAGCACTGCCAAAAATAAGTGTTTACTCATGGATAAAGGCTGGAGGAGGAGATTTCTGTAATGCAGGTGTGAACTGGGGCACCAGTGATTGAGAGTCTGTTTCTCTCATGGCTGTATGCCAATTTTTCATTAGTGCCTAACTGAACTACAAATAATGAAGTGTATTTTTCAACTGAGAAATGGGATTAGAATTAGTAATTAGGATGCAAAATTTTGAGGCAGAAGGAAATATCAAGAACTTCTGGATAGGCCCTTATTTTTCAGATGAGGAACCTGAATGAGGCCAGGAAGGGAGGTGACCAACTCATGTCACTGAACTCGCTAGGGTCCGAGTGGAATCTCATTTCCCTCACAACTCCCCATGGAGCCTCTTCCACCCTCATCCTGGGCAGTGTCTCTACATCATCCCTTCCAAACACCTGAGCAAAAGTTGCAGGTAGAGAAACTTCCCAATGCTTCTTTAAGAATGAATAACCTGACCTGGGAGATGGGGTGAAGGGAGTGGGGGGGACATTCCTTCCTCTTGAATCATTTGGAAAAATTAAAGCTGACTCTGAACAGTAAAAACTTTTGCTAATTTCAGATGTCAGTTTAGGCACTCTCCAATCATATACACAGAGTGATAGATATGCAAAATGAAGAATTAAACAAGATATATATGTTTTTTTAAGTTTTGCAATGCAATTTCTATTACTAAAACATTTTCTCCTCTTCATCCAAATCCTAGGACATAAGTCATTTGTAGCTGGTATTATTAAAAAGCAATTTTCATGAAAAAGATTTTATTTGTATTCATTTTTTCTAACCTTTCGCTGATTAACTAGGTACCTTAACATTTATTAATATAGAGGAAAAATAATATGAGCTACCTGCCATAGCCTCTCACTTGGAAGAGTCTCTGCTTTCACTATCTTTTTTAACAAAAATGGAAAGACTTTCAGTATCTCAATAAAAAATTTATCTTGTTTCAAGTGTTCGTATTTTCTTTTATCTCGAAAATGCTTAAATATGAAGATTTTAAGACAATAACTATCCTATATAAAGATGCTTATTTCCTTAACAGGGAACATAATGTAACAGTCGTCAATTAAAAGTTGGAACCTTTGAGCTCACCTTACTCCTTAACTAGATACGACTTAGGGAAAGGATTTATTAAAGCTTTGTTTTTGTTATAGCCAGAACTTACTAAACAGAAAAGCAAGAACTTTACATGTGGTCAAACCTGGGAAAGAGAAATGAAGGAGAAAGGACCCAATGTGTAGTACTGGAAACTTGTTATGAGGAAAAGCATTACTTTAGGTGAGCTTTTTTGCATGCTGTAGAGAATCTTTGAAATTTTAGGAGGCCATTCAGCCTTGAAATTCTCATCCTTTTGGGGAGAAGCCTCCAACTGTTTTAGTCTTGGTAAGAGATAGAGACCCACTTTCTACTATAATCTAAAAGGCCTGTTATTCCCTCTCCCCATGACCTTGTAGCTAAAACACTGTCTTGTGTCTTGAACTCAGCCAATTAGGTGCCTGCTCACAGCCAGGATTTGGAATTTAAGGCAGCAGTTTTTCTGGTAAACTAGATCTCTGGGGAAAACAAAACAAAACAAAACAAAAATTGGCTCTGATTTTTAGCATTTGCCAATTTCTGTGGTATAACTAACTCCCCTGTGGCTGATTTCAAACTACAAACATTTTTATATTTATCTTGCAAAGTTCTTGAATATTTAAGAGTTGTGTCTAACAAGCAGGTTCGATTTGAGGTGACAACGCATAGATTCAGTAGTGAGTGAGAGTCCTGTGGCCTCAATGTCTGAATTAGCCAGGCAGCAGCAGCAGGAACTAACATTAGTAGCAGAGGAGGCTGTGAGAGGATCCCAGCCAACTATTCCTGGTGTCGACCTTGGCTCTTTCCTTTTGCCTGACTCCCGGTAATACCCGCTCATTTTCTGACCCTGGTTCTTTTGCCTTCCTGTCAATTCTGTAAACATCTATAGCCTCCCAATAGTTACTTTTCCACCAAAGTCAGTCAGAATTGGTTTCTATTGTCTTCAACAAAGAACTATAATGTGCCTTTAAATTAAGCCTAATGATAATCCTGTGAATAAGTCCCTATGATTATTATCTCCAGTTTACAAATGAGGAAAGAAGTCTCAGAGAAGTTAAATAACTTATCCAAGGTCACACAAAGCTAGTAAATAACACAACCCAAATGCTCTTTGCACTACACAAAGTTTCCTCTTACACACCAAGGCCATCTCTCTTCTGCATATTTGGTACTGTTGGCCTCCCTTTGGTTTCAGTCCCGGTTAAACCTACATTACCCTTAGAAACATTATTTGGGGCATAAAATTTTTAAATAAAATAAATAACTTCTCCATACATAAGACCCAAATAAATAACCATTGCCCTCCAGAGCAAACAAAATAAAATTTGAGATATCCATTTGTAACGAGTAGTTGATTTCTTTCTGTAGTCTATCTGTGAAGGAATTTGCCTCCTTTAATAATTCACACCCCACAACCTTCCGGGCTAATTCAAGAAGAATTCCCTGGTGTGGCACATGGCTGACCTGACAGTCTCCTTGCAACAGAGAGCTTCATGGAGCAGGAGTCCAAAGAGGGACCCCAATCAGGAGCTCTGGTGACCAGGTTCTTGTCTTATGCCAGAGAAAGAATTCAAGGACACTACAAACAGCAATCAGGAAAGCACAAGTTTCATTAAAGCAAAAATACACACATAAGAGAACAGTGTGGGCCAACTGGGAGAGTGACTCACCCAGAGCTGTCTGAATTACAGGCTTTTGTTTTCTTGGGGGTTGGGGGTGGTGAGGGTATTTGCCATGCAAGTGTAATTATAATGGTATTATGATTAGCCAAAGCTGAACAAAGGACAAGAGAAAGACTCCGGAGTCTATCCTGTGGGGGGGGTGAAGTGTCCCAAGGCTATCCATCCTGTCTCCTGGCCTTGGCTTGTTTCTCGAGCAGGAAGTCTCAAGCTTAGAATCAAAACAGGGAGAGAGACAGAGTAAGGGACTAAGGAAGAATTCCAGTGCCACGTCTTAGAGGGGAGGGGGAATATCCCTAAGCTGTCTCACCCTGAAATGCATTTCTCCACCTTAGGGTTCTCCTACCACAACCATGATGTCTCCCAAGTGTATTTTGTTTCAGCTATAATCTTCCAACACAAAATAGACAGAACTTTTCATTTGCATATCTTTAGCACAGTGCTAATTCTGTCTGGAATAAGAAAATGTGTATACTGAGTTTAAGAGATGTAAGTAGTCTTGTATACAAAGCAATGAGTTCTGGTTCTACCATGACTAGCTTGTTCCCAGTATAGGTCATTTTTAGTTACAGACAACAGAATTCACTCTAGCCAACCGATGCTGATGAAATTTGTTAAGGAATGTTTGAAAGCTCACAAAATCATTGGAAGATCTGGAGGAATCTTCCAGACTAAGCTTCCAGGGACAATTCCAAGAACCAGCTCAGGGAACTGGACTGGTAATAGAGCAGCTACTGCCATCAACTCCAGAACCATCCCACCATTTCTTTGCCCAGAAGGTTGCTTCCACCACTGCTTATTCCAGAAGTACCCTTCCTTGGCCACTCCCACACCAGCAACACAGATGCTCCAGTGCTCTGCCAGTTCCCTCAGGTAGCTGGTCTCCAAATCACAGTCTCATACATCTGTTTAGAAGAATCTGAGGCTCATAGATGCATCCTATTAACAAGGCCGTTTGGAAAATATAACTACTTTTGGGAGGTTCTCAGTAGATGGAGAACTATTAAAATGTGAAGAAGATATTAAAAATATATGAGGATGTCCACTTACTCCCACAAATGGCACCACTTTTCCACATACCAGGAGACAGAAGCTTCTAGTTCTAAGTTGCTGGCATAATTTCACAGACATGTGCCTGGGTTCCTCACTTTCACGTGAGAAACTGCTTTTTAAACATCTCAACTCTTTTTTTCCAGCCAATTCTAAGATATAAAAAGAAGCCAAGTGAGAGACAGACAGAAATGGATTGCCCTCTGTCTCTTGACCTTTCTGTTTCAGTTTTGGTTTCTGAATAGAAACCAGCATCTTTCCCAGGATATCTGAAATCTCATCCTCTACCTGTGGTGGTTGGAGGTTAGGGGAGCCTATGTCCCTCCTTCAGGTCCAGTAGCAGAACAACTTCGTGCCAGAGATAGCTAGCTGCTCACCAAAATCCATGATCTTCTTTTCTTCCTGGGCAAGTAGGTAAACTACATTTCCCAGTATCCTTTGCAGTTTAGTATGGCCATAGACTGAATCTTAGCCAATGGAACACATAAATAATGAGCGGAGTTTCTCAGCTAAAGCTTTGCAAAGTGTCTGTGATTATCTCATACTCTTTTCTTCCTTCTGTCTGTTAGATGTAGATAACAATGAGGGCCTAGGAGATGACAGAGCTATAGATAGAAGGAGCCTGGGTCTCTGAATCACTGCACAGAGTAGATATGCCTGTCATTCAGAAACAACTATTTAGACTCTTATATGAATGAGAAATTAATTTATCTTGTGTTCGAACCATCATTAATTTGGGATTCTATTTATTCCTGAACTTAATCTTCTCCAACTATTGCAACATTTAGAATACAAACAACTCTAGTTACTTTCTAGTAAGAATTAGAGACTTGCACACAGAAATTCTTTCATTATAACATCAAATATAAATAAAAGGTTTTACAGTTGGCTATAACAAGTTAAACACCACACTTCTGTGTTTGAATATTTTTCACTGGCTCAATAGCTTTATGCTTTGGGGTACAGAGGTCACCCTGAAGGTCTTATCTATCATAGAATAGCTAGTTCACTCAGGTCCCAAGAGAGATGCCTTCCAACTGTCTTGCAAACATGTTCCCTTGGTCATCAAGAGCCACAAAGAAATAGCAGGAATGGAATATTACAAATCCCTTATAACATTTAAAAGAATCCCTCCAAGTTTCTATGCTATTGTTAAGTCAATGGCACCATTTTTTATCTGTCATGGGCATCCATCTTTAACTATAACAAGCCTCATCTAGCAATCCTAACCAATGAATATTAAAATATAGAAAAAGAGGTGGAAAATGTGCATTATAGTTCTCATCATACTTAAGAAAGAGGAACAAATTATTTCCCTTTCAAGTTGCATTAATTTCGTAACACTAATGGGCTACAATTAGGTGTGTTGAAAAAGGTAGTTTACTGAATGGGCTCAAGTCAGCTTTCCCCAAAAGGTTTAATGCATCTACAAAAAGTAAGCAATTTACTCCCTTTCATAAGTAGAAAAGTTCTTTTGAGAGATAGTTTCTTCACTTCTAAAAGTTGAAGAAGACCCATTAGCAATAGTCCATTGATTATATCTGTGCAGATTTGAAATATATAACAAATGGACAAACACATTCTATCCTCATTAACAAACATGCAAACATATGTGTGCCTCTCTCCACGTATGTCTGTACATATGTGTGTATATGTATGTGTGCATATGTGTACACATACATATGTAATTGTTGATTCTCATTATTTGCAAAAGTTATGTTCTATAAAGCACTGGACCATTGTACCTAAGGGAACTATATCTATATCTGCTATATGTTATATAGATATATCATATATGTGTATATATCATATAGACTATAATCTTTAAATCCTAAAAACAACCTATTCTGGTAGATTCTATTTCATTTTATAAAGGTAAAAACAAGATGTTGAGTGACTTTCCTGAGGATGCACCTACTAACAGGTGCTGAAGCTGACATTCAAACCCAGTGTGATTAACCCCAGAGGTGCCTTGTGCAATGCACTGTACTGCCCCACTGTCCTTGTTATCTGATCACCTCTGCATGAGACCTGAAACAAGGCAGAACTGTTGCTTTGTTGCACCTCATCTGAAAGGGTGCTTGGCAGGGCAACTCGAATGTTTCACCACTCTGCACGTGTATGCGAATTACTACAAAAGCACCTAGAGTATTGTTTGGGGGGTTATAAAATATTTTAGTGAATAGATGAATTCAAAAATAAGGAATCCACAAACAATGAGGATTGACTGTATATGCTGTTTACCTTTAACAGATAGGCAGGTATTTCTCCAACAAAACGGGTTCATTCAGGAACAACAAAAACTGCAATTCAAGACATGTGGTCTAATGGTGAACCACATGCAAGTTCACAGAAGCAAAGGAGAGGACTCTCTTTTATGGACTTGGAAAGGAACTATTGTAAGCAAAAGTCCATTGGAGGAAACTGAAAGGTCAAAGTATAGTGACTTCTCTCATTGGCTGAGTTATGGAAGTCTCCTATTGGCTGAGTGGTTACGGGGCAAGGAGGAATCTTTTCTTCCTCCTGCTGAGGTAGCAATACAGTATTACTTCCCGACAGAGATGCAAGGTACTTCTCTTCCTGTTGAGGTCAGTAGTGTGCACTGAGAGACACACACGTGAGAGTTCTCTCTTCTAGCTTCCCAACTCCATTTTAAATGTTTCTGTCTTTTAAGTTTCACAGTACACATATGATATACTTTTATATGTTTTGTAAAATGTCAGTTTTTATTCATACACATGTACATGTATAAATATTTAAAATTTTGGAATTAGAAGCCTCATTCTCTGGAGAAAATGGCAACAGGATCCAGACTAATGACTAATGATTCAGCTGGTGGAATTCAAGCTGAATAAGTAAGGAGGCACATTCGAAAAGAAGGACTGTTAAATTGGCACTTCAAGGCATTTGAAACATCGGTAGCAATTTCCTTCGTGATTAAAGAAGTGATTAGTGGTTCAGTAATTTATCTCTTACACAATTTCTTTGGCTACCTAAAGAATTTTTACAACCTGCTCTGATATTAATAGATTTTTATTGCTTTTGTCTTACCTTATAATTATTTTTGCTTTCTTATAACTATAATTGGAAGTGCACGCCATCTTTTTCGTTGGCTTCTGTAGTGACAATCAATCCATTTCCATACAATCAGTCATTAGCTATAGGCAGAAGTAGCACTGTCAGTGAAGTGTGACTTAAGGAGCACAATTAGATGCTGCCTTCTTCAAAACATCTCTCCACAGCCCTTGATATTCCTACTGAAAAGAAAGTTACTGATAGATGAGCAAGCCAGGCTAGGATATTAGATGGATCTTCCCCACCTTCTTTTTTCCTGGTCAACTCATTCATTATTTAAGACATTTGGGAAGTTTCAGCCTCCAAGAAACCATCATGCCAACTCTTCACCAAAATATAACCTTGAATTAGGTGTCCAGCCCGGGCCCCACCTGCTTCTTTTGCAGCTCCTACCTACCACTCTCAATGCACTTATCATTATGTGTGGTTACTGCCTGTTCACAGGTTCATCTCTCTTTCTAGACCCTGAGCTTCTCTAGAAGGGTGACTGTGCCTTTCATGGCTATGAGCCCAGCACCTAGCACAATGCTGCAGTCTTGGAGAAGAATTTACCTCTGCTACTTGCAAATGTCCTGTGTTCCTTTCCAAACCAATTTAGTTCTTAATACCTATATTTAGTGCCATTGAACCCAGTGTCGCTTGGGGTCATCCTCCCCCAGGAATTCTAGATAAGATGGGTTCGTTCCTAATTTCATGCCTTGGTTAAGACCAAAGCCCTCCCCCAACTTTCTGTCAATTCCTGGAGGGGTGAAGGGAAGCACGACATTCTCATGGTTTTCTCTATCTCCTAGCTCCAGTTTATACAATTTTTGTCTCAGGTCACGTTGGCCTAAACCTGATACCAATCTCCTGATATGATTCTCCGAAATTTCCCCAAAATCCTATCTCCCAAAAGATTCCTGAGTGCAGTTGACATTTCTAAGGACTTGAGCAACCAGAGCAAGGGATCGTATCACAAAGCAAACAACCTTAAAGGATAAAAGAGCAACTTTTATTTTTAAGAATTGTCTGTTTCCCTGCTTGTAGGTGCTGCTTTTAAATCCAGATTATGTCTAAACTTCTCCCCACTCACACTCTCCTCTTGGGGAAAATTAAAAAATAAAATAAATGAAAGCAAACCAAATCTTCCTTTTCTTGACATATACAAGGCCATTTAGCCATTCACGTTTGTCACCTGAGTTACTGCCCACACCAAAGTCTCAGCCTCTCACTGTCACAGCAGGCATTCCTGTCAAAATGTTCCTCTGAACAAAGATAATAGATCCTATCACTAGCTGTTAAGGTATTCCATTACAAAGTATTGTCACATCTATTATTTCATTTGATCTTAACAACACTGTGTGGTAGTTGGGGTAGGTGTCGTTATCAGACTTTGTTTACAAATGAGGGAATTGAGGTTCAAAAAAGATTACATCGAGAAGATGCATCATTCAAACCTGCATCTTTGGATGCTGTAGTGGGTTAAATAGTGTCCCCCCACCCACCCACCCACCGCTCCCCAATTCATGTCTACCTGGAACCTCAGAATGTGACCTTATTTGGAAATAGGGTCTTTGCAGGTGTAATTAGTTAAGGGATTTGAGATGAAACCATTCCAGATTTAGGGTAGGCTCTAAATCTAACGACTGGTGTCTTTATAAGAGAAAGAAGAGAGAAATTTGGACACACAGATTCACAGGGAAGAAGGCCATGTGAAGACAAAAGCAGAATTTGGAATGAGGCAGCCACAAGCCAAGGAATGCATGAAGCCACCAGAAACTAGAAGAGCAAGGAAGGATTCTCCCGTGTAGCCTTCGAAGGAACTGTGGACTTGATGATACCTTGATTTTGTCTATCTTCTATAACTGTGAAAGAATAAACATCTCTTGTTTGAACCTACCAAATTTGTAGAAATTTGTTTCAGCAGCCCTAGGAAACTAATATAGATGTCATATGTAAAGATTTTCCTTTATTCATTGCTTCCTTCCTACAAGCATAGTGGCCACAGCTCAGAGATATTCTAAGTAACCAGCTTCCATGAAGTACGAGACACAGAGTCCAGCTGCGGTCCCTCCAGCTTTGGAAGAAATCACTTCTGCTGTCCCAGTTGTGGAGAATGGGGGCAGACCTGCTGAGGCTTCATTCAAAAAGGGCATCAGTACCATTTCGGCCCCCAGCAGAAAGGACGAGAGTTCCAGTCCTGCCCAGGAACTCAAACACCCACATGGTTCACACTTTTGAGAAGTTTTCATTGGCTAAGAAAAACGCATTTCTTCAGAATTCTTTTCATAGCACCACATTTTGAGAGACTGGAATTTTTGGAACTCTGTGAGTAGAGAAATGCCTTCGAAGGGCAGTTTGGTGCCAAAGGTGGGAGCATGGTCCATGCTGAGGGCACACATGCAGATTGAGGCCTAGTCAGTGTAGACAGAACATAAATCATTGTTCAATGGAATGACCAACATAAAATTTTTAAAAAGGTTCACATGTGTAATTCTTGCTTCATGGTGTTAAAAAACTTCGTAGTTCTCAAATGGGAAAGCACACGTTTTCTGAGCCAGTGGCTATAAAATTGACTCACTTCTGCATCTTAATTGCATTTTACACATTCTGTGTTTAGCAGTCTATTAATTAAGGCACAAGATGAATATGATTTGAGAGGCTCACAGGATCCTGCCTGGGAGTTTTCTTTCTGAGGACTCTTAATCTGGCTCTGATACCTGACTTTCTTTGGCACATTCTGATGTTAAGCAGGAAATGCAGCCTTCTACCTGGGTTTACTGATACTGTAGAGAGTTTTTCCTCTTACTCGTCCATGCCTGACTATGCGCACAAAGGCCATAGCGTTTCATCCACCACAGAGAATGCAAAATTATTAATGAGGGGGATTTCCCCCTCCCCATCCAGATACAAAACATCCAGACACTGAAATGTAAAAACAAATAAACCAGAGGATGGTCATTTGTTTTGCACAGTGAGCCTCCAGCAGGTCTCAGCTAGCAGCGAACTTCCTGCAATGATGTGTGACGCCAATTACATAGAGTTGGGCCAGACTTTACAGGTGAAGAGCACAGTCCTCCACAAGACCACTCTCACTTCTGAGCAACTGGCTATTAATTTACAGGGTCCCCATGAACCCACATAGATTCAATAATTCATTAGAGCAACTCAACAAGACTCAGAAAAGCGCTGCACTTAAAATTATAATTTTATGGGGGTGGCTCCATAGTGTAGTGGTTAGCACATGTGCTTTACACACAGAAAGTCCTGGGTTCACCAGGTGGAGCCGCGGACCAAGCCCCAGGTGCGCCAGGCCCCGGGTGCGATGCCACAAGCACGTGGGAGGAGACGCCCCACCTTCAGAGATCCAGTTCTTATGGGGAGATGGCAACATCTGTAGGTCAGAGGTGGAAGTGAGGAGGCGGAATTAAAGAGGGGAAAAAAATTATAATTTTATAATAATAAAAGGATACAAATCAGAACTGGCCAAAGCTAGAGACGGGTAGGGTGAGTTCTGGGAGGGTCCCAAATATGAAGCTTGTGATCATCCTCTCTCTGTGGAGTTCTGGAGAGCCTCGTCTCCTCCTGGCTATGATGTGTGATAATACTCAGAGAATATTGCCAACCAAGGAAGCTCACCTGATCATTAACAAGCAGAACAAGCAGAATTTTTACTGGGGTTTCATTACGTAGGCATGATTGATCAAATTATTGGCAAGGTTTTTGAAGTCCATCTCCAGCCCCCTTCCTCCCTGGAGGTTGGGGTGATATCATGAGGCTCATCTCATTAGCACAAATGGGCACTATCTAGGGGTCCACCTTGAGTTACCTCATTGACATAAACTATCAGGTGTGATCTGAGCAGCCAACCATGAATAACAAAGACACACACCTGTCGCTCAGGAAAATTCCAAAAGTTTATAAACTCCTTGCCAGGAATGGTGGGACAAAAACCAGTCAAGTGTTTTATTTTGTACTCCTCTACACATAAGATGCATCTCTAAAATGACAATAATAAAAATGCCCCCTACGTGGGGTTTTTATAAAGATTAAATAAAGTAGTAGATGTTTCTGGTGTATAAGGCTCATTCGATGAGCATTAGTCATTATTATTATTTTACTGAACGTGTGGCTGCTGAGCTTCTTGAAAATACATCCACTGCCAACTTCACTGTAAGTTCTTTTAGGGCAGGGAAACATTTTATTCATTTTTCTATACTTCACAATAGCTAACCATGTCTTGAGCAAAGGTTTCCAAATGATATTTACTGCTTTGTTTTAAGACTATGACTATCTTTTTTTAAGGCTAGTTATATTCAAGGTTTATATTCAAGATTAACATCTATTTGGCCTTATTTGATTTAACTGTCAGAACGCCTTCGCAAGAGAGATCAGGGGACAGCAAAAGCTGCACTGAAAACATTTGAATAGATAACTCCCAAGGTTATGGCACACACTGGAGAGAGATCTGACTTCTTGATGAAAAAATGTATGCATGCATTTCCGCTCGCTCTTTTAAAGTTTTAAGAACATCTCAGCATTGAAATGAGTAAGCCTTCTTCACATATGAAATTTCTATTACAAAAAAAAAATTTCTAAGTGTGTCCTTTCCTATACACCTGCAAAGAGCAATTAAAAAATATACCATCATAATAGTAAGAAAACTAAACATTACCTTGAATAAATTCATCAAGATGTGTAAGACCCCTTTAGAGGAAACTATGAAATACTACTGAAGAATACAGCTGGTTGTGAATGGAAAGAAACATTCACACCTATGACCAAGAAGACATGTTCAAGATAAGTGAGAGTGAAATTAGAAACATGTTCAAGATAAGTGAGAGTGAAATTAGCCCTGAATATTTACCAGTAGAGGAATGGTCAAATCACCTAAGCTCTTCTTCACTGTGGTGTATTATGCATCGACTAAGAATAATAATAGCTGGCATTTATGTGTCTAATATGAGATACGTAGTCTGAGACAGAGTTACACATACTAACATGGAAAAGTCTTGAAGATACATTGTTGAAAAAAGATATTGTAAAACTGTACATACTGAATGCTATCATTTGTGTTAAAAAAAAAAAGTATACTCACCAAAGCAATATACATTTTCTACAGTAGTGTTTATAAATGCATAAGTAAATACATGCAAGAATATAAATAATTTTTTTTTCTATGCAGAGAGATTGGGTAGGATTGGGTAGTAGGCAAAAAAAGAATTTAGCCTTATCTTTCTTATTTCAATTTTTTATAAGGTGAATGGATTAATATATTACACCGTAACAGCAATAATTGGAGAAAATATATCCACACTCCTTCTTAGAGTTTAGCTCTCTGTTCCCAATATCTTTGGTTCATTGTGATCTTAAGCACTTACAGACTCTGTGAAATCAGCTATACAATTCTCCTCTACTGATAACCAGATATTGGATTATAGTGGGCTTCACTTTTTCCCAATGCCATTTTCCATGTTTTCTGCATCATTTAACATATTCCATTAGAAATTGTGTATCTAGCACTCCTCTTAGGAAGATAGATGATGGAAAAGGTTTTAATGACTAATTTTGTCCTTAGCCTCAGTTCACTTAAATAATTCTTCCACGTTGTAATCAAAATGGATTTATCTAGAGAAATAGCCTTTGGGAAAAAGAAAATATTTCTGTATCTCAAGAGGCTCCAGAAGAAGGATCTTTGTTTTGTTGTTTTCTCCCATGCCGATATTTCTACCTCAAATATTTCACAGTTGTCTTCAGAAACATTGTGTACTTTAGAGAAAATATTTCACATATTTTCTGTTTAAAAAAAAAGGAAGAAAGAAAACTAAGAGAGCCATCAACCAGTTTGTTTCTACCTTAGACCCAAGTGAAATCTACCTCTGCTGATATTTCACAGCCATGAAATCTAGCTATGCTGATGAAATGGGGACACTTCTGGACAGAATATAATTTCTCTAGTTTTATTTTTCATCTCCCTTGTTTATTTTCCTGTTTTGGTCACTGCAGAGAGCTATCTTATCTTGAACCACAGAAAAAGCCTTATTTTTTATGTGTATCTGAAAAAAAGACAGTGATATAATCTACCTCCAGGTTCAGAATAAAATGAACTGACAAATTTAGGCATAACACTATCAAGGAGATGGGAAATGACTCAGTTCTTATTATTTCAGTTAATACTGCTTTAAACAGCAAGCAGCAGGTGAAAGTAAACTGATAAGTGATATGATAACGTGCAGAAAGAAGCAAGTTATGCTTGAGCTGTCCACAGGGTCATTTATTTCCAGGAGACAGGTTGCACAAATCTCTAGGCTTCTGCCCTAGGTGGGGGGCCGTAGAGGGTGACAGGAAACCCACCAGAAAACAGCATTTTAAGCACTAAAAAGCGCCCACTGACCCTCTGGGATAGTGGGCGGGCTGTCTTCCTTCTCCCCAGGAAACAGAAAGGCAATTTGAGTGTAGTGCTCCCCCTCCTGGCAGGATCCGGGAAGTATAAGCATTCCAGGGCCCTAAGGACCCCATGCGGTCATTCACGTACAGGGAGGAGAATGAATGATGCCAGGGAGATTAGGCAAGGTGAAGAACTAAGGAGGAGAAATGAATTCGCAAGGAGGAGCGTGCTGAAGAACACATCACCGTTTTGGTCAGGACTGGCCCTGGAAAACAGCGGAGAGAGATCTTCCCATCAAGAAGGGAGTTCCTGGAGATTATGTCAAAGAGGAACCACAGAGTTTTGGAGTCGAGGAGTACTGGGTTCAATCCAATCTCAACCCTGGGAGCAATGAGGAAGACAGAAACGTTTACAGAAGGGCAGGTCCAATCCACAGTAAAATCGTTGTCATTTCTAACAGCTCAGATTATTTCTGCTATGGAGAGAGCGATTTCTGAGAGTCTCTTCCAAAGATGGATTCATCATAAAGGAACCTTTCCAAATTCCCAATATCTTCTCATTTGTGAATCAGCAGACTCAATTAATGGGAATCAATTAATGGGAACCAGTAGCACATTGTCAGACTTTAAACATTGTGTTATGGGAGTTTTCTGCAATCGGTACTCAGAGAATGTTTATTAATAGCAACACACATTCTTTGTAAGTTTTAAAAGGAGCATTAGGATCTTAGATATAGATAGTGGTTTAACCAAGGACTGTCCTCTGTTCCAGTTTTACAGAAAACCATCATATTTTCATCCATTAGGCCAGGGATTGTCTCATCTTTCAGCACATATCCGCAAATAAAGGAAAATAAAGGTCATGGAGAGATAGTTACGGAGCATTATTTGTGGTAATAAAATATTAATGTAGCTGGATATGACTGTGGTTGTTAAAGGGTCTTTGAAAAGAAAGGATAAAGAAAAGGGAGATGGGCAAGGGAAACATTGTAAGGACAGAGAATTTGTTTAGGATGGAGTGTTTACTTCCTTCCAATTTGGTTGCAAACAAATAGTAATGAGGCCTTTTGGGGACCACTGACTAGGAGGCCCAGGTTTTGAATTTACTGTGTTGGATTAATGTCTTAGTTTACATTTTTCACATAAAGTGAATGCAATACTAGTGAATACATGGATTCTTACAGCAGTACCCTCATATACATTTATCCTGCTCATAATAACAATCTTATGATGCCTGTTTCACAGAGAAGAGTATGTAAATACCTCTGTTTTATAACAGTACAGAGAGCTCTACAAGTGACTCAAGTACGCAGCTTTCATGTAAATAGAGTATTAGGCTGTCATCAAAGGTGCCTAAAGATATTCCCATGATGTTTTGCTACAAAACAGAACCTCATATAGAATCAATAATGAAGTTCAGTCTCTGTTAGTTTTATGCTTTGCCTTTTTATCCCCTATCGCGTCTATATTTCTGAAGAATTGATTTAGCAAAAAACAATTAACATTTGTATAATACTTTACAGTCTGCAGAGCACTTCAAATATGTGAGTTCATTTGCTTGACTCAGTAAATTGAGTTATAAGTGGATTCTATAGTGTTCAGGTCTGTGCTTCTAGGTGTTATTTGGATCTGTCTACCTCCTTAATCCTACAAAATCCTTAATCCTCAGGATCTCACAAAATAATTCTTCTGGAAAAAAAGGGGCCCTTTCCTCTGATATTCTGCTATTCACAAAGGCTTCATAACCTTAAAGACACGTCGTTCCGTGCTATGATTGAAATCCCACACATGGAGACTACGAACAATGAGAAATAATTTACATTAGTAGAAAGTGGAAAATAATGGTCTCCATCATGAAGTTAGCCTAATAATTATACCTTTTCTTTTTAGCTTCAAGGCCTACAAATGACATTGTTTTAAAAAAGCAAAACTATCTCTTATTATTATCCAGAGTAGGATACTAAAATATAGAGCAGTTCTTATAGGGTGTTTTGCTTTAGTGTTTCAATTCAAAAGGAAGTACAGCCTATTGGTTGAGAGTGTAGAGTCTTGTTTAAGAATCTAGACTGCTTGGATTCAAATTCCAGCTTCACCACTTTACTAGTTAAATATTCTCCTGGGCAAGTTATTTAAGCACTTTAATTCCAGTTTTTTACTCTGTAACATGAGCATCAAAGCAGTGCTCTCTTCAGAGAGTCACCGGAAGATTAAATAAGATCATCCACAGAGAGCTATTGGCTTAGTGCCTGGGCTATGTTAGCTCTGTTTATGTTGTTGTCTATTCTTGAAGCATTTGAGCAACTAAAAATAAATATTTGTGGAGAAAGAATTATATCAGCTGAACAAAAAGTTGTGATCCTATCCTTTCTGTGCATTTATAGACTGCTTTTATCTCTATCTCACCTTCTAGGAAAGGAAGAATAAAGCTGTTCCTCCCATTTGGTGATGGAATTTAGAAGTTTATGTAACTTAATCTGCCAGAGTGATAGGTTTCTTTTTGTTTTGTTTTGTTTTGTTTCATTTGTTTGTTTTTATTAGATTCAGCCAAGGATAATAATTTAAGTCTTGCCTAAAATACTCTAAAGAAGTTATATGCAATCTTCCTTTAAAAACAATAGACTTTCTACCAAAGATGTATGAAAATGAGGCTTTTAATATTCTGATTTTCTTATATACTAAATAGGTTTAATTTTGCAGTGTAACAAAACATCTCCAAACTTAAAGGCTTAAAAATATTTATTAATTAGTTCATAATTCTTTAGGTCAGCCATTTGAGCTGGACTTGGCTAAGCGGTTCCTCTGCTGGTCTCATCTGGGCTCACTAATGTTGTTGCATTCAGCTGGTAATCTAGGCCAGGGTCTCGCTGATTCTGAATGGCTCACTTGTATGGCTGGTAGTTGACTGGGGCAATAGAGTAACTAGGCCATGCGTCTCCGGCATATAGCAGGCCGTTCTGGATTTTTTTCACATGGCAAGCTTGGTTCCAAAAGCAGCAAGACAAAGAACAAGTCCCAATGAACAAGTTATTGTCAAGCCTCTGCTATGCCATGCTTCCTTGTGTCTCATTTGCCAAAACAAATCATATGGCCAAATCAATATTTAAAAGGTAGAAAAATTGACTCTACCTCTTGATGGGAGGAATTGCAAAGTAAAGTTGCCATTTTTTTTTCTTTGTAGTGAATTATAACCTCTTAAGGAAAATTAAAGCCACTTGTTGCAGATAACATGAAACATACAAAGTGATAAAAAGATTAAAATTACCTCTAGTTTCTGACTACAGTAAAGAGACTGGTATAGTAGGTGGCATAAGGATAGGGAGTGGAATCAGTTAATATTTATGCATGTCGCCAGTTCAGGTACTATATATAATTTAATGTCAGAGGAAAGCATTGTGTTCACTTCACATAAGTCTTAGATCCTTTGTTCAAGAATATTATAGTCACTTGATTCCAGAGTCACGTGCAGAAGGGCACACTACAAGGTAGTTCGTGATAAGCATTATGGGAATGGTGCAGCTAAGAGTTATTATAGTTCTCTAAAAAAAAGAGGTCGCCGTGGAGTATTTAGGGGGAAGGAAAAGTTTTTGGGGCAGGCGAGGCTTAAACAGAGCTAAAGAAATGGTAAGATTTGCAAATAAAATAGCAGTGTGTTACAAAGGGTTGAATGTCGAGTTCGAGAGTGTTACCATGGGCATGCGTTCTGCATTTGTGGAAACAGTGAGGAGACCCTAAAGGACTGGGAGACATGAGACAGCAAACTGTGTCCGTGATACATAGTAGGACAATTGTGTTCCATGCCTAAATTAAACCTAGCACTGAATTTCAGGATTTGTATGTTAAAAGAGCAGTAATTGGATTTTATTCAGACAGCTTACTCTTCCTAAAATACTGTTTCCATCCCATTCCTCTTTTGCTCATGGAAAATCTTCTATGGCTACTGTTGGTAGATAGGATAGAGTTTGTACTGCAGAACTTAGTTTTAAATGGGCTTTTGTGGTATGCTTCAAATCATATTTTCAGTCTTCCCTCTCCATTTTTAAAATTTTTCAGGAGCTGTATTCATTAAAAGTTAAGTGTGGAATCTCTCTTTACCCAGTTTAAATATTTTAAGGCCTTTTTGATTTTCAAGCTTAATGATAGGCTTTGAATAATAACAATAGTGAGTTCTAGTCTTTTAGAAGCAGAATTTGGAATGAAATTACGAATCTTCTCAGAGCAGAGTAATCACAGGAATCTCTACATATCTACCATGTAACTTTTATTTTTTATTTTAAGTATTTTGCTTAAAGGTCTTTTTTTACTACATAAGTCCCAGCAAAGAATGGACTACCACCAATCAATAATGTTTCCCACTGAGTACCCAGCACAGTCTAGGAGTTATTTTTAAATCCTGTCTATCTCTTATTTGTCCAGGACTATCTGAATCTTTATTGCCTTTTTTTTTTTTTAGAAGTACATCTTTGGCTGCCTCAGAGATATTCCCCAGGAGCCAAATATGAGTTTGTAAATTTATCCTAGAATTTAGGGTGTGGGTGGCAGGATATATCCTTTTCATTATATAGTACAACAACAAAAAAAAGAGCTTTTACCAGCAAATACTTTCTAAATCAAGTAATAAAGCAAGAGGAACTTATTTTTAGTGCTCAAAATTGTGAGATATTTTTAGATGGCAGTGTTCAATTTTTAAAAATAACAAAATCATCTTTACCCAAGAACCAAAACAAAGTTTGATAAAGTAGTCTCTTGATTTATCTAGCAGTGTGTTTGGCAGTGAAATTTTTTCGGTGTAAAACGTATTTAAATAATGTCATTCCTTTTTTATGACTTCTCAAAATGCTTGAATAGGAGAGCCTCCGTTCTTAAACTTAGATTTCCTTACTGTTTCTGAACAAAACAAATCAGAGAAAATCAAGGATCATCTCCTACAACTAGACCCCAAGATCCCACACATGCCGCAAAAATGTGTTCATCTCTCTGGATTCAACCGACTACGATGTCTTGAGTGAAGGGACTATGACTTCGATGACTTGAACACAACCCTCTCTAAACAGTGTGGAGTTACATGGTACAAGGAAGTTGTCAGCGTACAATCTAATGACTGCTCTATTAACATAAAAATCCTAGCCATTGCCATGCAGTTTATTCTAGACTTCCCAGAAACTCAATTCACTGACTCTAAAAGGAAAATCTGTTTGTTAACCCAGTGTTTTGGTAAAGTTTAGCTACACCCAATATTACATGTTTTGCACCCACTATAGGAAGCTGAGAAGGCCATTAGTGCGGGTTTCTCTCAGCTGGGGTACCACAGGCAAACCGCATCTCCAGAATGCGTAGTGTTTAATAGGAAGCTTAAAATAACTACACCAAAAGCACTGCCTAAGGGAGCTTCATTTCGTATAACTAATTCTGAAACAGTGTCTTTCTTTTTGCTTAAATGTTATTCCATTTAATTGGTCTTTACTCCACGGGTTAATTTAACCAATATTTTCTCCCTTGGCTGAGAACCTTTGATGTTAATGGCAAAGAAGGGCTCCCAATTCTGAGGTCTGTTTAAGCCAAATCTTGAACAAATATTTCAATATAATATTTGTTTTTCCTCTCCGATATGGTAGGATATGTATGGTAACAGCATTTTTGCCTGGAATTGAGACTAGCATAAGAGGAAAGAGGAAAAGCTGTAATTTATTGAGCATTTACCATGCACCAGGGCTGCTCTTTGTGCTTCACCTGTATTAATATAACAATCCTACAAGGTAGACTATATTTTTAGCATCATCATCCCCATTGTACAAATGAGGAAACTGAGGTAAAAAGAAATTAAGTAATATGTCTGGCTCTAGAGTTCGCACTATTTATTTATTTGTTCGTTTGTTTGTTTGTTCGTTCATTCGTTCATTCATTCATTCATTTAATTAGTTTCAAGTATACAGTACATTGGTTAGACATCTATATAGTTCATAAAACGATCCCCCAATTGCTCCCTTCCTCTCCTGGCCCTCCACCTAGCCAACGTATTAATGCTAACTGTATTCCCTCTGCTGTGCTCCCCATCCCCATGACCATCTATCAACTACTAATTTGTACTTCTTTAACCTTTCACCCCATTCTCCCAGTCCCCCAATCCCCCTCCACTCTGTCCGTTACCCAATTGTCCTCCATGTTTGTGAGTCTGTTTTTGATAGACTTGTTCTTTTTGTTCCTTAGATTCTGCATATCAGTGAAATCAAATGTTATTTATCTTTCTCTGTCTGACTTATTTCACTCAGCATAATAACCTCTAGGTCCATCCGTGTCATTGTAAATGGTAGGATTTCATCTTTTTTAATGGCTGAGTAATATTCCATTGTATATATGACCGTAATTTCTTTATGCAATCATCTGTTGATGGGCATTTAGGTTGCTTCCATATCTTGGCTATTGTAAATTGTGCTGCCATGAAGATTGGAGTGCATAGATCTTGATGAATTACAGAGTTTGCACTTAATCACTGTGGTTTACTGCCACTGAAGTGATAAAGATCAGATTCCACCCACCTTGCTAAGGGCCTGAAGTCAGGCTCACAGTGTCAGGTCGGCAGGGCCAGGACTAGAGCAGAACAACCTTGTGCCTACACAATCCTGAGAGAAAATGCCTCCTAAATCTCTCTCCCTACTTGCCTCCCTTGCCTCACCCTGGTTGCAGCACTGCTGGCAGCAAAGAGAGGAAAAACCCATGAAAAGCAGAGAGTGACAGTGACAACCATGTGCCTTGAGACCGGCCATCATTGGATAACACCAGAATGAGCGTATGACAAAAATTCCCATTTTTCCAGAAAATTCTCACTTTTCCAAAAAAAAAAAAATCCCATTTTTCCAAAGCAAAGGAATATTTAAAGGGAAGAAAAATAGGACACCCGGGCTACATATAAAATAAGCTGAGACCATTTCCTATTAGGAAGACCAAAGAGGGCATCCTCTGCAAGAGAGGACATATGAGCTGTGACTTGAGGAATTAGACCGTTATTTTCAAATAATAGGTCATAAAATCTTTACTTCATCAATGCTTAACTCACTTGAGTAGCTACTCAGATGCTTTTTGGAATTCGATGGTGTATAAATTATAAATATCGATTACCATTCTACAAGCATGGGCAATACCTCTGCCAATGTAAATTGGGGCTAATTACCAATAATTTGATTCATAAATTATAGTAAATCTTACCCTAACCTCGAGTAATTTCCAAATTGTCAATACAAGAAGAGGCAGAAAGAGTCTGTGGAGAGGCATTACATTTTGTTTACAAACTGGTCCTTGTCATTGCTTTTCTGATGTCATGGCGAGCTAGAGAGTTCTTCTCAATTGAATCCAGTGACCCTACTGGACCTAAAAGAGGAGGTTTCCACCATAATATGTACACAGAAAGCAGCTGGAAATTTATCTGAAGAATAAATTCATCCTTTCAAAGAACATGGTGGGAAGAATAAATCCAATATCACAGCTTACGAAGGATATTTGTCTTTTCCAAATGCCAAAGTCATTTTCAGAGTGGTGATTTCATGTTGTGCTTCAAGCAGATTACTTTAAGAGAACAACAATAACAACAACAAAAAAGAATTTAAATACAGTATGGCACGTGAAGCAGAAGGAGAAACACATGGGAAAACGGAAAACATTGTTTCTATAATAATCAAAGTCTCATATATTTGAATTATAGGCCAGCCAGATCGCTTTTAAAGTCCTCAAAGCCGACCACAAACCCCTATGGCACTTTTAGGAATTAAAAATTCCAAAATCTCTTTTTATTGTGCTGTCAGTGAGAAAAATGAAGTCTTGAAAATAAAGACCCAAGTGGACAGCAGTGGTCAAGGGAGGAAGTTTGGGGTTCAGAAACCTGGCTCCATTATTCACTGGCTGTGTGACTTCAGCTGACTTACTTAATCTCCTTTGGCCTCAATTTTCTCATCTCTAAAATGGGGATAAAAATAGCAGTCTCATGGGATGTTAAGATTAAATAAGGTAATACCTGTAAAATGCTTAGAATAGTGTCCTAATATGGTAAGTTCTCAAAAGTGTTAGCTCTTAGAATTATTGTTATTTTATTTTTACCAAAAATAAAGATTTAAACATTCTTAGCTTTAAAAATTGAGAAATCTATTAACTATTATTATTAAATGACCAGCTTCTTTGCTATTTAAAGCAACTTGGGGTCATTTGGTAATTATCCATGAGGTACTCTGTCCTTACATTAAAATCAAACCCCCAGACTTTTTGTGGGTCTTAGGTCCTTTGCCTTTAGCTCCCTATATGCTCTGTGCTACCCACTGTGCATAATTTGTCTGAATTTTTCCTACCCCAGTTTATTTACTAATTTATTTATACAGGCAGCTTTATTATGTTGCAAATTAAAAGGTCTATTTTATAGAACATCAACTAACTTTCTGGATTTCTTTTAGTGGCAGGGGGCTGCTACAAAATTTTACCAATGTTCTCGATTTCTCAATTGAACAAGACCAGAACAAGAGACTGGAACTGACCTGAATGTCGTTTAAATAAATAACAGCGCATACGATGGAATACTATGTAGCTGTAAAAACAAAAGAGAATGCTCTCTACATACTCATAATGCACTACTACCAAGATGTAATTTTAAGTGCAAAAAGCAAGATACATAACAATGTGCATGCATGGCCATTTGTGAAGGAAAAAAGGCAAGGGAAATACACACACACACTATAAACTGAGCTACTAGGGGACAGGGTTTAAAGTGTCACTTTTCACCTCAGGCCCTTTTGACTTTCGAATTTCGTACCGTGTGACTGTATTACCTGTTAAAAAATATATTAAAATAAATGAAAGTTAATATATTATCTTGGCATTTAAAAATAAAATAAGAGAGTTCCCAGAGAAGGGATATCACAGATATTGACAAATGGGCTCAAACACATGATCCACAATTTTGTCGCTAACCAACACACTGAGATTAAAAAAAAAAAAAAAAAAAGATAAAGACGATAAAATATACAAGTAACTGCTTTAGAAATAAGCCGGCTATAGGAAAGAGAAGAGCGCACCTCCAGAGGCCTTTCTCTCCTTTTCTTTGTCTCCCAACCTGAGCAGACTGGTGGGGGACCGACTGCCACAGCCCAGGGCTCTCCAAGGGTGTTAGGTGGCTTCTCTGACCTGAAGGATGAATCTACAGGGGTCGGAAGGTGTGCGAGGAGATTCCAGCCTCTCTGGGTCGAATGAAGCTTTCTCCTCCGTTGACCTTGGAATCTTTAATCCCCGTGGGTAGCCACTCTGAGCCTCCAAGCAAAGGGCGCACTGCGTAGCATTTCCCAAATGCTTGACCACAAAAAGCAGAGTGCCTCGTTTGACTAGAGGTCCTCAGGATTTGCTCTGGAACTCTGGCCCACTCAGAGTCATACCGCAGAAGGCAGATACAGCGGAACTGCCTGATCTTACATAGACAAACCAGTTCCCAATACCTAAGATAGTCACTTCCTCCCTGTGGGCCACAACTTTACCACCCGTGAAATGGGAGGTAGGGAGAGAAAGTCACAGTTAAATCTATCTTTCCTATTCTTTGAAAGACTACAGTATTTAATTTGTATTTAAGATGAGAACTTTTTTTATTCTGCTTTGTTACAATTACCCATACCCTTGTCCTATTCAACTCCACTGGGCTGTAAACTCCTTGAGTACAGAGATTTTTGTCTTTGTTTGCGAAAGCACTCAAAATGTTTAATGGATGGAACAGTTCAATTGTGCAACAGAGAAAATAAGCATAAAAGGATTGGGGAAGGAAAAAGACAGTGGAGTCTGATGGTATTCCTCGCAGCAGAAATACGAAAAATGGAACAAGCAGAGAGAAGTGATAAGGTGTGTGGAGACAGGTTCTGAGGGAGGCACACACGCCTGAGTGAATGAAGGAAGCATTGAGTATAACATCTATAGTAATTGCAATACCCATTGGAGTACTCTGTTATTTTTAAATAATAAAACACTGTTTCTTTGGTATTTAAAAAAAAATCTTTTATCTTAATTATTTACATATTGATGTACCCAGAGGCAATTTTTTTTTTTTTTTTTAAGGAAAGCCTTCTGACTACAATCCTCCTTTGTTAAACCTTCCAAAGTACTTTATAATTGTTCTAATAATTAGTATAATTCTTATCTCTTGAATGTTCACTGAGGTTGAAAATACTTTCATCAGTTTATTAGTCATCTCTGTTTCCCCCAAAACAAGTTTGGATTCCAGCCTCCATCCTGCCTTCATACCTCCCTAGTACCATCATCTGGGTATGGCGGTGGGGGTGGGGGTGGAAAGGAGGATGATACATACAGCAGCGGTTCTCAAAGTGTGCCCCTCCCCTCATTTGAATAAGAACTTTTCTTTAATGGTTCTCAAACTGAATGGATTCTCCTGAGCTGTGACTGAGGAGAGTCTTAATCTCACTCACTTGCAGATAGTTCAGGCATTTCTAACTGGTGGCAAAAAGATGACAGAGTGAGATTTACCTCTGTTGTGACCCCGTCTCTCCCATCAGGGCTCTGAGCCACCACACTGCAATTTCCTCCTCACTGCACAGACTGTCCCATCCCTTACCTGAGGAATCCCATGTCTTCCTGGCACTGTCTCCCACCAGCTTGGCCCTTCTAAATTGTCCTGCCTCAGTTCCTTCTTAATAAGTTAACTGCAGCTATAGGTTAATGGGCTTGACCTGCAAAGACACTATCTCCATTTTAACACAATAGCAATAGTTTAACCAAAAGGGATAATTTTAATGGAAATAATAATAACCACCACTTAATAAGTGCTTTACATATGCTGAGTACCTTAAAGACATTATCTAAATGACATCAAGCCCTAGAGTTAGGTTATAATTATAGAGGAGAAAAAGGAAGACGTAAAGAGCCAAGTTATTTGTCCAAGGTTACATAGCTGGTGCCGCTGGGAGCCATCTGTGCTCCAAGTTGTGTCACCTCAGGCATTTTAGTCACTGTAGGAGGTGAGAGAGGAGAGGGTTGGGGTCTTGCAGAATTCTACAATCAAAAGAACAAAACAAATGGAATTATCAGGACCGAATTCTAATCTTTGCATCTGTCTATTTTTCTTTCAAAATCTTGATTAAAATACAACATTTTGGCAGTAGTTTCCTCAACTGAAAATGAGAATAGTGACATCTGTTTAACTTAAATGATTGGAGATACTCCAGTGAGGTAATAGGTAAAAGTGATTCGTTAACTCACAAATTTTAAACAAATGTAGGGCATTTTTCTTCAGGTAGCAAAGCACGCAATCTGCTTGTTGGACCACTGCTGGTCAACCTTTTAATTTACCAAGTTTCTGAGCCGAGGGTGCTGATTTTCAGTGCAAAAGCATTTGTGATCTGATTTCCAATTGCTTCTGCTTTTTTACCTTTTTTACATTCATAAATAGGACAGTTAACATTACAACATTTCTTCTAGGCATGATACTCCATTTATGTGTTTTCCCTGAATTGTGCTCATGAATTTGATAAGAAATATCACATTCGAATATTTCTTATCTTTTTATTCTCTGCTCAAATGGACCATAAAACTGATATTTTTACTTAGAGATGAATTCAGAAATTGAAGAGAAAGAAGAAAATAAAAATAGGTCTAAAACAAAGTAATTGCAATTTTGATTACAAATAAATAAAGCTCCCCCAACAGAAATCATTGGCCTCTTGTTGGACCCTCATTCTGATTGGATAAGTGAGGCTGCTTCAGGACAAACCTCTTGTGGATAAACCTGAGGCTCTGAGAAGGCAATTCAGATAAATTCTTTGGACTGTCACTTCATTTAATGTGACTCACACCCCTGTCCTCCAACATGGCCACAGAGACTTAAACAAGTCTCTGTGTTTAAGAAACATGGTTTAGAACCCAAGTTTAGAACCCATGTCCCTGATCCACAAGCAGAAAACAATAAGTTAGACTGTGGCCTTTGGCGCAAAAGGAAGGATGTTGACTTCCTGGATTAATTACATTTTCTCTCTGCTAAAGTTTGAATATGGTTCCACAGTGAGCTACTAGTTGATACTGGGAAGAAAAATAAAAGAATCACAGATGGATAATGTGGGTAATAAAAACATGAGGAAACAGCAGTTCTGTGTCCAGAGAGGTCTGTGAGTGACTGGGTTGAGCAAATTGCACTGGCAACCCATATTGGACATGTGCTGTGAAAAACAAACTTGTGGTCTTCCACCACTGAGATTTTTAAGTTGTTTTTACTGCAGCATAACTTGGCCTGACTGATAAAATTTCCTTAAATTTCCTTTTATTCTCAATCTAGAATTGGAAAAGGAAAGTTTTATCTTTTTCGTTATTGTTTTATTCTTTCTCCACAATTACACTCAACTGCGATCATCCTTTCATGCACCTGCAAGTACCATTTTTAAAGGTATGCCTCCCCAAAGAAGCCATATTTCTAAATGGCTATAGCTTCACTCGACTTTCCAGCCACCACTATAGACTCCACTCGATTCAATGAATATTTACTGAGTATTCACTAAGCACTTGGCTTTGAGCTGGATGCTGAAGATGTTAAGGTTGCCAAGACAAAAATGTCTTCAGTCCTCACAGCATTTACAGCCCATCAGAGAAGACAGTAAATAGGTAGTTAAATAGGTTACTTAAATTTAGACTCAATGATTCCAAAGAAAACTCATCATACCTACTTCACAAATAGATGCATTTACCTAAAGGCCAGATTGCTACCATGGACAGTTCTTTCTCCTTCTCCCAGTTTAGCAAGCGTGGGAAGCTGTGTTGGCTCTCCTCTCATCCTTGTTCCTCAAACCCAAATGTACACAAAGTTCTTTTGTTTCCTTTGCGAAAATGCTCAGAGTGCCCTCTCACTCTTCCTCAGACATAGTTTGAGTCCCTCTTCCTTGAATCACCACTAGCTGGCTTCTCCGCCTCTCATATCTACCTGCCCCAGGTAAGATACAGCTGGACCAGGATTTTCAAAACACCATTGCCATAATATTACCCATTCAAGGACATTAAATGATTGCCTAATTTCCAAACCCCATTAAATCTGAATTCCTCATTGTCATTTCCATCATCGACTCCAAATATATTTTTCTACTTCTCAAAAAAGCAATAGCAATGTTAGCTGTTTATTAAGCACTTATGTATCTGGCACTATGTTATGCTCTTTTATTCGCTCTTTTAAGTCCTTACTCCATGAAATAGGATTATTAGATTATTATCCTCATTTTACAGGCAAGGAAACTAAGGCTTGGAGAGGTGAAGAAAGTCCAAGGTCAAATAGTAAGTGGTTTTAAACTTGGGTTCTAAACCATGTTTCTTTCTGTATCATGGGAGCAAAGGTCATACTTCATACTTGCTTATAAACCCACAGTTTTGAGCACAGTCCTGGACAATATAATTATGTTTATAATAGTTACTGATCAATTAACATGCTCTCTCTAATCTATTCTGGTAAAGAAATAAAGTATTCTTAGAAAGATGTCTTGAGAAACTTCTGCAGGGAATACTGTTTCAAAGTAATATATTTTGATTTTTTTTTCCCTAAAGGGACAAGGCACATGAGAGATCAGGAGAAGGGAAAAGTCTGAGCCAATAGCCGAGAAGTTAAAAAAATGACAGCATAGTAATAAAGAAGCCAAAGAATTAGAGAGTTAGTCTGTCCTCTCAACTTTTATTATTATTATTATTATTATTATTATTATTATTAAGAGATTTTACCTACCAGAGACTGTCTTAGAGATTTCCAGCAAGGCTTGCTGATGAGGGCTGGGGACAAAATTGATTGACAGATGTGGGAGCAGCAGAAAAATTCAACGTGGTCTTGCCAGCGCTTGTGAGCAAAGCTGAGAGACTTAAAAGCTGAGGTGTGATTCTGAATGTTTATCCACAGTCTAACACTCTCTTCACCCTGCTCCACCTCCTAATTAAATGTCCCAAAAATTCCAGTTAAGGGCTTGCCATGTGGGGTAACAAAGGATTGCCTAGCTAAAAGAAGAGATATTATGAGTTCCACTGAGAAAAAAAAAGGTGGGAGAACAGACAGCAGAGAAGAAAGTGTGAGGAATCCTTCCAAAATACCTCCTGAACCATTCCAGTGTTGAGTGAGACTGGAATGCAGCTACGTGGTCAGGAAACATTACCATGTTTGGCTCACAGGAATGGCCAGTTTTTAGGAACTGGGATATGAGAGGATCATCTAACACTAAACACGGTTTTACCTGTTGATCTCCTGGGTCATCACCAGAAACATCAACTATCCTGGTACAAGTGAAATATGAAAATGCCAACTAATAGCAATTCCTGTCAAATAGGGTAGTAAGGGCAGTGAAAAGGAAAGTATTACACCCAGAGACAGAGCAAAGAGCCTTAGTCATGTCTATAGGTGGCTAGATGGCCTCATGCCTGTCACTCAAAGGTATCAATTTCCACACATGTAAAACAAGAAGATTGAGCAGCCTCCACCATCCCTTCCAACTCAAAAAGTATATTATCTTAAGATATTTTTTAATGTTTTTTTAAAAAAATCAAAAGAACTAGGATTAAGAATTAAAATAGGTATAAGACATTTTAATTCCTTCCTCTAATTTTTTAAAGTACTTCATGCCATTTAAGAAAGGATATTAAAACTTTTCAGCAAACCATAGAAAGGCTACAGAAAAAAATTTTCTCCAGGAAAACATGGTAAATAAAAAAAGTAGAGAGAAGGGTAATGAGAAAGTACAGATTGAAAAAGACTTGAGAGACATATCAATCAATGGCAAAATGTGGACTTTGTTTAGGTCATGATTCAAACAAACTATAATAAATATTGAGAGAATAGGAGAAATTTGTAGACTGTATATTGGATGATATTTGGGGATTTTTATTATTATCTTTTACTTAGGAGATTTGTGAGTTTTTAATAAGAGTTTATTACTTTCAAATATAGTGAAATATTACTGATCACATAACATCTGGAATTTGCTTCAAAATCATTCACTGAGGAGAAGAGAAGATGGAAAGTAGAGTTGAAACAAGATGAGCAATGAGCTAATTGTTTAAGCTGGTACTGGGTGTGGGCGTGAGTGTGTGGGGGAGTACTACTTTAGTATTTAGTTAAAATTTTCCCTGATAAAAAGCTTAAATAAAACATTGTGACTTTTATTAAAACATGAGACATTAATATGTTATTACCAACTTGCCTTTGATTTTTTAAGATATGATGGAATATGAGAGTTAGGAAATAGAATTGACAGGGTTGGCTGAAGGATTGGATATGGGGCTAGGGGTAGGGAGGTGTCAAGGTAGAAAACACCAGAAAAAAAAAACGAGAACACCAAGAGGTTTGCGTGGGAAGATCCTGACTCGGGTTTCAGATGTGCTGAACTTTAAATGCCTTTGAGGTGTCAAGTAGATTCAATAAGTGTCTGCTTAATGAATGAACAAACTAACCCAGACAATGCTGAAGGGGTGTGAAATTCAACAGCAGCCGCTTCTGAAACTTTTTTGGGTCATGGGTTCTCCTCTGAATGTATTAAAAGCCTTAAGCCTTTATTCTCACATAAGCACAAAGCCTGACACATAACTTCGGAGACATTCATAGAACCCCTAAGGATACTGAGACCCCAGAGGAAGAACTTCTGTTGCCTTTGTTATAAGATTGTCTTCTTTGTCTGGAACTTGATAGCTGTCCCCATAAAATGCAAATGGCAGAAATTTGAATGTTTTTAATTGCATTTCTTGTTTCCTCATGTTCTAATGCAACATAAATTGCAAAAATAAAGGGAAAGTTACAGACTCCTTCTTGCTCCTTAACCAAATAACCCAATGACTGAAGGCTTAGCACTTTGAGATATCCACCCATTTCTCAGCACAGACACCTCTGTGTTGCTATGTGTAAGAAGAGAATGTGCCAGATTACAGATGAGGACAGTGGGTTAACTGGCTGTGACTCTTGACAGGCCACTTGTCCTTCATGTGCTTTGTGAGATAAAGAAGTCCTCAGCTTCACTGTCAACTTCGGAAGATACCCTGGCCGTCTCGATCATGGGGGAACTTGAATCATTTTCCCTCTGAGGGTTTAGGTGGTTTGTCTTGGCTCTCAGGTTTAGAGAGAGGACATGGGTCCTGTAAACATCTCTCTGCTTCATGAGCTGAGTAATCTTTTGGATCAAACAGAGGAAGCCCTACTTACCCACGCCTTGCTGGGTTTTCCAGGCATTGGTAGACAGGCATATTGTGTTTATAATGGTTTTAGATGGTCCAAGCTCCTGAGAGCATGTGGTCATCTATTTAGTGAATCAATCAGAACTGACCTGCTCTAGTGAGTCATTCTCCAGTGCCAGCCTGGCCCTGACCCCCACCTGGCCTGCCATCTGCTCTCTCTGGCTCACCTCCAACAGCAGCAATCCTGAGCTGACTATCATGATCCTCCTAGCCATACATTTCTCCCTTTCAACTCTAAAGACCACATGCTTACTTCACTTAGGGGAGAAGCCAGCTTGTCCACAGCTTACCTATGTGCATTCTCACGTGGGCTTTAGAGATTGGGGGTCTCACTCTGCCCTGCCAAGTCAGCAGCAAGCAGTAATAACAATAATAACAATAATGCATATTTTTAAGTGTTTACTATGTGCCAGGTACACATTAAATATTTTTATTCATCATCTAAACACATCGATCCTCATAAGATCCCTATGAGACAGATACTATTATTATCCCTATTTTTATAGATGAGGAACCCAAAGCTTAAGTAGGTTAGGTAACTTGTTTGATGCCACACAGCAAATAAGTGGTAGAGATGGAATTTGAAATGCAATCTAACCAAATACTTAACTACTGTACTATTGTTATTTCTCCTGAACGAGGAAAACAGAAACCTTTCGACATATGCAAACAAAGAGAGATTTACTTCTCTTTTCATGTATTATTATGTGCTTACAAAACTGTTAGAAGGCTTGAAAGAACTAAAGCCACGGGGCTGCCAATAAGTCGTTTTGGTCATATGGCCACATGCTAAGACCTAGAGTTAAGATGCTATAGTTGCCAATAGAGATAAGAAAGCTTCAGGAGCCACTGTTGAAATCAACATTGCCCCCCAGCCCCAAGGTCAGTGAGTGGCAGAAGGATGCAGGGTCTGGTTAGACACTGAAAAACTCTCATCTACTGATGCCCATTAGTCAGCCACCACAAACGCTGGAGGGTAGGTGCCTTCCCCTTCCTTCAGCCTCCCAAAGAACAACTCATTGGCCGAATCTAAATCATATCCAGAACCTGCTAGGAGAAGAGTCTGAGCACTATAGTTCCTCACAGGAGGAAGTATAAAGGGGTGGAAACCGTTGCCAGATGGCAAGTGTAGTGAACAAAAATATCCAGTATCTCTAGAGAAGATGTAAGAGCCAGCTTCCAAATTGGCCCGCAATGATCTCCACCTCCTGGTATTCACATGCTCGTGTAGACCACACCCCCATTATTTTCAGGGTTAGTCCCTGTGACCTAGAAAATATAGCAGAAGTGATGATATGTCACTTGTGAGATTAGATTATGGAAAAGCTAATGGCCTTTTTCATCGAAGATTCTCTCTCTCTCTCTCTCTCTCTCTCTCTCTCTCTCGCTCGCTCGCTCTGGGAAAGGCAAGCTGCCATGCTGTGTAGGGAATCAGTTAGGGGATGACAAAAGAAGAAACAAGATGATGCACAAAAAGAAGCAGAAATAGAGCAAGGCACTGAGTCCTGGGACTTGGAAAACACTCAAGTAAAGACCAGAAAACCCTACTGCTTGGGTCCCTGGAGTGGCTCTGCTTTCTGAGGGATGTTGGTCACGTGTTCTCCTGGAGACTGGTTGTTTTATTATGGCTCAATGCCCACGAGGCCTGGTCATGGGCTAAGTTCCTAATTATCCCTAGTGTCCTAAATGCAAATTTCCCATTGCTTGAGGTAGCATGAGAAAGTCCACATTCCGTATAACAGGACAGCCTAACCAACACATACTGTTGACTGACTGCTGCTCTTTTTACAGACTCAAAAATGCCTCTCAGTCCTCAGTTATCTGGCTGCCAAAAAAATCTGTGCTTGGAACACAATTCTTTTGTTGCTGGCGTGAAGTGGAAGCCCTTGTTGGAATAGTTGACCTGGCTTTCTCAGGGCTCGGCTCCCAAGGGGGCAGTTTTCTCTGCAGGAGAAAGATTTACTTCCCACAAAGAACCCAGAGCTGGTGTCCTCTGCAACCGGGAAAGCATATTCAGCCACTAACTTATTGTCACTCAGCTTTTTTCTTTACTGGAAGCTTAAATTGATACAAAAGTGACCTTGATCGAAATCGTTACAATTACATATGAGCCCCTTGAAAGCTTTGTCAGCGGCTTCGCCCTGATAATCTTCATTCTTTAAGGGATCTGGCCTTTGTTTTTTTCCTACGAACATTTCTAGAGCACTGAATAGAAGTTTTTACTGCTTTTTCTGTCCCAGGTGCCTTGACTCTTTACCTCTGCTCTCATCCTGCCTTCCAGTGTCTCTGTAAGCACCATACACACTGTTGTTATGACAACCATTCTGCCTTAGTGCCCTGAGTGCTACCTGCAGGAAGATAAATGCTGTGAGAACCATCTGTAGGTCTAGGGTGACGATGAGAGAGTAAAAAAAATAAAATAAAACAAAAATGGGGAAGGCAGGAGAAAGGTATAGAGAGGACAGAAGGGAAAAGAAGGGAGGTTTCTCAGCCTAAGCCAGGCGGCCCCCAAACAGCTCCCACTTCTACACCATGGCTACCTTCGTGGAGCATCTGACTCAGCTAGGATGTTTTTCTCAAAGGTCTTCCCTTTGCTAATGCTGAAAAAGCTGTGTTGTTACAAGCTCTGCTCTTCACTGATCAGGGAAGAAATAGCCATGGTACCCATCATATCGTGTCTTTCAGTCTTGACTCTTAGGGGAGGATGCAGGGTGCATATCAAGTCCTACTCTTCCAAGAGGCCTCGCTGGTTGAAGAGGTCACTTGACCGGATACATCTGATGAGTGTGGAAGGACCGAGGGGGCGGTCTGTGTGAAGTCTAGTGGTAAAAACTACCTCCAATACTGCCTAAGTCTGTTGTCTGTTTTGGTGCTGCAGCTGCCTGTGTCAGCTTGGAGAGTGGGTGATTATCTTGGAAACTGCCTATTTTCGTAATTATACTGTGTTTTCAGTATATTAATTTTGTTTTCCACATGTTCAACTTATTCATCAGATTATAAATTTGCAGATCTAGAAATAAATATAATCTTAAACACATCCCTTTACAAGTAAGTGGATGCATTTCCCCCCTCTACTTCAGAGAAGAACTAGCCTTGTTTAGGGACATCTGGGGAAGTGGGCAGTATGCTGACCTCCACCACAGCAGAGGTTCCTGCAGGACAGGACTTATTCTCTCCCTTACAAGAAAGGGCAGAGGGAGCCAGCTGACATGCTGGGGGAATGGCCCAGCCCAGATGTGGAGGGGCGGGCTGCCAGCTGGGAGAGAGGAGCCGTGAGCTCTTGCCTTGTAATTGCAGCACGCATGTAAGGGGGCCAGCTTACAATTTTAGCCATGGCCTGTCACTGAGGGTGGATGTAGGCAGAGCAACCCACTGAGTACCACCAAGAGGCGCGTCTACAGGTTGGTTGCAGGGCAAGAGATTCCCAAGGGATGAGAAATAGCTCTTTAGGAGACCTGAGGTGTTATGGAGGAGAAAGGTGGTGGCACAGAGAAAGGGACTTTGTTTCTTACCTTCATGAAATAATCCAGGTGAGACAGCCAAGGAAGCACCAAGAGTACAATGAGACAAGGCCCAGCCAAGGCTGGAATTCTGTTGATCATCTCCTGACTTCACGCTCATTACATGCCTTTTTCTTTGTAATTAATCCCGATATTATTATAGATGTAAATTACATGTGTGCATCACAGAAAATTTGAAATTTGATGCATGTTTTTCTCTCTTAATTACAACACAAGAACACCCATCATTTCACTCTAAAAATCTCCCTTATGCATTTTTCTGTCCAGAGCGTTCACTTTCATGCTTGGGTTCCCTACTCCCCCTCTGCCTCTGCTTTCATTCCCTCTTCACAGTGGATACCTTTCTTTCTTTGTTTCATATACAACAAAGTGACCACCACCTCCCTCAGTGTACACACTGCTCCTCTGAAACCATGGAGCCAGTTAACCCTTCGCCAAACCCGGGAGGCCCACATTCCTCACCAAAGCAAGCTTGCCACAGTATCTTCTCAATGAAGGTAGGTATCTGCACAGTCCGTTTGTGAAGGGGGCAGAGACTTCTCCATCAAACTGCATTTCTAACAATCTCGGGGTTTGGTGTTCCCTGCCTGTTCCACACTTAAGAAGTTTCCAGTAATATAGGGAGATGATTTCCCATGAGATCATTACCCGAGAGACTCACATATCAATATAAATTAGAGTCATAGGAGAGATAGTATATAAGGCTGTGATTTTGATGGCCAGCAACAAAATCTTATCATGCCATCTACAAGCTGCATAACATAAACAAGTTACTTCACTTCTTTGTGCCTCAGTTTCTTCATCTTTAAATTGGGGATATTATTAGTATACAGTCTACATAGGTTTATGAGAATTGAGTTAATATGGGTAAAGCAATTAGAACATTACCCGCCACATGGTAAATGTTAGTTATTACTGTTATTATTTTTATTTATATTAAAATACACAATTCCTCTAGGCTAAGTCACGCACATTTGCAGGGTGTGTGGAGGAGAGAGAGAGTGATAGGAGTAACCTTATTTTGTCAGCTGCCACCTGGACAGGGTTGGTAAGTCTCTCACTGCACATAGTAGCAGGTGGGCCAGGTGAGGACCCCTGAGCCCTGGCCATCTACCTCACTCAGACAGATGACTTTGATGACAGGGTACATGAGGTCCAGCATTAGGAAACTGGCTAAAGCTAATAAAGATAAAAGTCAGCAGGTTACAAAATTTGCCAAACACTTCTGTGACCTTTCTGGGGGGAAAAAAAAAATTCTGAAAGCAGCCTGTTTCTTCACCAGTCTTCTGGAAAAGTGATGACTTCTAACGTGACGGTTAACGGAGTTTCCCAGAGTTAAGCAGAATAAGGAAAAATGAACTATCCTTGATTTGCCAATGCTGAATAGAGTTCAGCGGTGTCACAACTTCAATGTCAATGAGAGCATGCTGTCAACTATAAGCCTCATTCAAATATCGCAACTGACATTTACTGGAATTTTTTGCCATCTTCTATAAGTGAAAGAAAGCATAAACTCATTTTCATCGCTCTTGCCCCCACCCACCTCTGTGCTTGAATGGCCTTTGCCAGGGGTTCTTTGTCCCTCTCCCTTCAACTATCTCTCTCCCTCCTACTATCCCTGGTAACACCCATCCATTAGCCTCGCTTCAATGGCCCCTTCTCTGAGAAGTCTTTTCCAGCAACACCTGGGAGAGGCAGTGAGCCTCTCCACTGAGCTGCACTGTACTGGATATGTAGTTTTATTTCAACACTGGACTGCCTCCTCACCTGAATCGTGAGTTTCTTCCTTATGAGCCCAACTCATATCAGTAGGTGGCTAAACCCTATAGAACTAGCCCTGGACTGGCAGTCCATGGGCTGATTTCTGATCTCCTACCAATGCTCATTCACTTTAGATGTTTCACCTGTAAAATGATGATGACTATGCTTCCTTTGGGCTTTAAAATGATTCCTTTAGCTATGCTGGGGTCATGTACTGATCCAGAGGCATGTACAGAATTCTACTCAAACGAGCTTCCTTGGGAGAGAGGATTTCATAAAAATACACGGACTTTTCATGAAACCCAAGTACAGGTTTTAGGAGAGGCAAAAGTCAAGAACTAAAAAACCTCCCGGCACCAGGCATCTCCCCTTTCACACACACTCTCTCTGTAACACACCCAAAGCTCACGCACACATAGCACGTGGCCATCTCTGTCCCTCAGTTTCCACATACGTAAAGTGGGGATGCTATTAGGAACCTATCTCATGCGATTGATGTATTAAATGAACTAATGCAAAAAAGTTCTTCACACAGTGCCTGGAAAGTAAGGACGTGCAAAAAGAAGAAGAAAGAAGAGAAGGAGGAGGAGAGGATATTAAAGGGATATTAAAGGGATACGGTGGCCAAAGTAAAAGAGCTCCCAATGGAGAAAGCTAGAACAATTTGAGCAACAAAAGAAATAACATAGGATTAGAGTATAGCCCAAAGCATAAAAGTATTCATGGGTCCATGCTAATATAAATAAAAACAATTAATTTTAAGGGTAAAGGTCAAATCTTTCTTACAAAATTTCAAATAATGTGTGTAGATACTGCTCCCTCCAAGTGGTACAGCTTAATTTCCCCTCTCCATGAGTGGGCTGGACTTAATGACTCACTTTCAAAGTATAGAGAATGGAAAGGAATAAATAGCAGCTTTACATTAGAGAAGCCTAACAGACACTACCCTAACCAAGTGATCAAGATTAACATCACCTGTGATAAGTCTTGTTGATATCATGCACCCCACCCCACCCCACCCCAACCACGCCATATGATGTGATGAGGAAGGCAGTTCGTTTCCATGGAATTCTTCCCAGAAGCCATTAACTCGAGTCTATCTATAAGGGAAATATCAGACAAATTCAAACTGGGCTCATTCTACCAAAATAACTGTCAAGGTCATGGAAGACAAGGGAAATCTAGGAAATTATATCACAGACTCAAAGAGACTAAGGAGACACCACAACTAAATTCAATGAGGTATCCTGGACTGGATCCTGGACTCCAGAAGTGGGTAGGGAAATTTAGTGTAAAAATCGGCAAAATTCGAATGAAGTCTGAACTTTAGTTAATAGTAATATACCAATGTTAATTTCTTAGTTTGACAAATATACTGTAGTTATTTAAAATGTTAATACTAGAAGATTCTGGGTGAGACATATATAGGCACTCTCAACCCTATCTTTGTAAATTTTCTGCTAGTCTAAAATTATTCCAAAATTGAAAGGTTTTTTTTAATGGATCCTAAATTTTTTTTAAACCAGTGCTTAACCTATAATAAATGCTCAGTGAGTGCTAGCTATTATTATTATTGTTACTCTCTTACATCTCCTATTCTCTTAACAGGTCTGCTTCTTCCCACTCATTGTCCTGCAGTTTGGCTTTCTCTGTTTTTTTAAGCACATGGTAGAGGATGGTCACACCACAGTTTAGCACCTACACAATGCAAATCATGAAACCAGCATAACACTGACTAGTGTCTCTAAGCCCCAGTTGCAAACTTCCAAGAGAGAAAATTCGATTGGTCCAGCTTGGGTTAGGCATCCTCCTACGGTCTAAGGGCCTGTAGCTAAGAGAAGCGTCCATGGAGTACACACAAGTCCCCAGAAACTTATTATTCTGGAAAAAGAATAGGCGTTTAGGGATGGGGCAGACACTCAAAAAACTGTTTATCTCAGTAGTACTACTCCAAGTGTGGTCCATGGGCCAACAGCATTAGCAGCACCTGAGAGTTAGTTAGAAATGAAAATTCTTGGCCTCACCCCAAACCTTTTGAGAATCTAAGAGGGGAGGAGTGGGAAGGGGGCGGCAATGAATCTGTTTTAACACAAACTCTCTGATTCTTATGCATGTTAAATTTTGCAGCATACTAAAGTACAATATTATTTAGTCTGTGAGAAAGAAAAAAAACATCTTAATAACATCCTCTCAAAATGCTGGAGGAGAATTAGACTAAAATATGTACATAAATATTGTGATGGCTCAACCACAAAAAGGCAACCCGATTTGAAAAATGGGCAAATGACTTGAATAGAAATTTCTCCAAAGAAAATATACAAATGCCCAACAAAAACACAAAAAGATGCTCAATATTATTAGTCATTAGGAAAATGCAAATCAAAACCCCAATGAGATACTACTTTATACCTACTAGAAACTAGAATCAAAACATCAGATAATAGCAAGTATTGACAAGGATGTGGAAAAATTGGAACCCTAGTACGTTACTGATGATAATGTAAATGGTTCAGCCACCGTGGAAAATAGTTTAGCAGTTCCTCAAAAAGTTAAACATAGAATAGCCACCTGACCCCACAATTTAACTCCTAGATATATACCCAACGAATTGAAAATAGCTACTCAAACAAGCACGTATGGTCATAGCAGCACTGTTCACAATAGTTAAAAGGTAGAGACATCCCAAATGTTCATCACCTAAATAAATGAATAAGCCAATTGTGCTATATACATACAATAGAATATTATTCAGCCATAAAAAGGAATTAAATACTTATACATGCTATAACATTGATGAATCTTGAAAACATATGCTAAGTGAAATAAGCCAGACACAAAAACATCACATATTGCATGATTCCACTTATATGCAATATCCATAATAGATAAATATATAGAGACAGAATGCAGATTGGTGGTTACGAGAGGCTGGGGGGAAGAGAGAATGAGGGAGAAATTGCTAAATGGGTAAAGTTTCACTGTGAATGGATTGTAATATTTTGAAACTAGATAGAGTGGTGATTGCACAATATTGTGAATGTATTAAATCCACTGAATTGTTCACTTTAAAATGGTTGCTTTTATGTTGTATGGATTTCATCTCAATCAATTATTTTTTAAAATATTCTGATGGCATTTTCCTGATTCATCTCCCACTGACAGGAAGAAAAAGACTCAGATTATGTGATTTTACCACAGCCAGGATTGACCTTAGCTCAAGCATCAGTGAATTTAAGACAGCATAAAGGTCCCCTACAAGCCCCCCAATTCTTTCCCACCAACCTATTCCTAACTCCTAAAGAGTCACTATTAGGCACTTATTTCCACTGGTTAGAGATAAAGGCTGAAACAGAGACGATATCTTGAAGGATAATGCCAAGATTCTTTTCAGTTCTTTGAGGGAAAAACTATTTTAAATGTCACCTAGCACTTTCTATATGAAGTTACCAGAATGATCAAGAAACCATTCCTTCCAGCAGCTGAAGGTCACTTCCCCTTAGTCAGTCCACTGTTGAGGTAAAGACTATGGCAGTGATCCTAGCAGCGTCTTAAATATAAGACAGCTATTAAATCACTTTCAAGTCTCCTTTTTTTCAGGCTAATGAGCATCAAGCCCTCTATCCTTCTACTCAAAGGAATGATGTTCTTGCCCTTAATTACAAGTGTTGTATTTCTCTGGTCATTGTGCCTGTTTCTCCTCACCTGTCAAACCACAGGGCTATAAACTGCACAAAGTTTTTATGTAGGGGCCAGACTAATGTCAGCTAAAGTGTAGAGAGCATTTCCCAACTCTTGCATGTTATATTCCTCTTGGCACAACGCAGTAAGTCTTTCTCTTGAAATAATTATCTTTTCTTAGTTTTCAAACCTAGCATTTGTTCCAGCTGGCCCTGGAGCTCAGGTGTCATCTTCTCTCGGTTTGGGTCTTGTCCTAAAGAGTCAATCTTTGGACTCCTTGATAGAAAAGCCTGTGATTCAACAACAAACCAGATGTTTGGCATTATAATCCTTAGAAAAGTGGTAAAGTCACAAATTCATTTAGGGGCATTTTCATTTTACTTCTCAAAAGTGCTCAAACTAAGTCCTTGATTTTATATATTAGGTTGACTAATTTGCATTTGGATTTTTGTAAGTAAAAGAATTTAAAATAGCAGAAATTTCATATTGTTCAACCTAATCAAAGAAAATATGAGCAATAATTCATAGACAGCAACATACAATGTATATGGCATTTCAGAAGCATAGCTAGGGCTGGCCTAGATGACCAGATGGTGCCATATTAGCATGATTACAGAGCTGAAAAGCCTCCTGCCCCTCAGAACACCCCCCATCTGTGCCCAGAAGGCTGAAATTCAATTCAACCATTTGGATATTGGTGACCCTTTTGATAATCTGCTAAACGCTATGGATGGACCCTCTTCATAATAATCATCTTGAAAACATAATTACCACTGAAATTAATTGTACACAATGACTTCATTTCACCAAAATATGAATTATACAGACAATGCTCAATGCTTATAATCTTTAACCTTTAATGCAAATAAAAAACACAAAATAGATTTTTTGATGATCCACAAGACAGTTATTACTGTAAACTAGAAGTCAGCAATGCTCTGAGATCAGACCTTTGTGTTAGATAAGCTACATAAACACTTGAGAGAAGACAGCATGGTGGCTCGCACCTTCAAGAATTCAGCACCTCAAAAGGCTCCTGAATCCACATTGGTCTTCATGCATACTAAGAACTGCCTCTCAAGCCAAGTAAGGTGCTTAATAATATAGCTTGTAAAATTAGGTTTGCTCAATCCAAACAGACATGTATCGTGGCGTAACTGTCAAGACCTAGGAAACAGAAGAATTTTCTATGATCTCGTGGTGCTAAGCTTGGAAACAAGACTTCTTAATACTCACTGCCCCCACCACACCAGCACTCAGCACCCAGAAAGTCAAGAAATTTTAGCAGACACGCGCTGGGATGCAGAGCCAGGACTGCTTTGGAGGTTCAAGGCAAGAAAAGGCTCTTGTCTTCTTCATACCAACCCCAGCCTGCAGAGGTAGCCACTTTTAACTACAAGACTGAAATAGTGTGTTTTAATTTGTTTGAATCTCATACACTCATAATACAGGAAATGAGGCATAAAGTTGACTTTTCATGCAGCGATTTTTCTTTTAGACCCACCTGTCATTTTATTTCTCTGTTTTTCGGCGTGTGCTTCCTGTTTTATAGTAAGGCTATTTGTCTCTCTGACTATCTTCTCCAGATTACAATTTCCTGTTGGACTAAAACCATATCTTACTATCTTTACTGCTTAGCGTTGCTTCTGACACTAATTAGACACTAAAACCTCTTTTGAATGAATAAATAAATGAAAAATTAAGTATTAAAGTTGCACATTTTAAAAATACAATTGCTAATGACAAGTAAGAAGATTTAAACATGCCAACCATAAATTTGGCTTTCGTAGCAAGCATTGACTTAAATATTATTTTTCAGTTTTGCATATTAAACGCACTAATTTGTGCTGCTATTATTCTGTCATATATAGTTATAGACTCTAGTTTCATCTGCCTCTGATTCATAATTCTTAAGAAATTTACTGAAATCTGCATAAGAAAAATATAAAGTCTTTCTTAACAGGCTGTCATACTAAGACTTCCTTGAGAGATGTCATTTCAGGAAACAAAGGCAACTCTATTTTAAATGACTTTAATGTTTTTACTGACTTCCTTTCCTAGCCAAGAGGTGTCATCTGGCAGGCAACAGAACATCCCACCCGCTCCTTGACTAATTAAAATGTGTGGCTCTCCTGAGGAGAAGAAAATAACATTTGGCAACAGGTTGCCAGTTTTAAGCACCAACAAATAAAAATGGTATGAGAAAAAAATCAGCAACATCACCCCTCACTTGTATGGTAATTGACATTTACAGTGCACTCAAAGCCTCACAGCTGCCGATGGTCTTTTAGGTTAAACACAAGAGCCTTTATGACTCCTGCCATTTTTTCATTCAACAATAATTTGATTCCAGCCTCGGCAGCACATTAAAATCTTACTTCTCGAAAAATCTCCTCCTCTAATCTTTTTCTCTCCAAGGTGCTCATCGTGGCTCCCATGTTCATAATCAACTCTAAAATGGAAGATGAACACCTTTTAGGATGGAAGCGTCCAGATTTTATGGCGCATTGAAGCTAGCCTAACCATATGTGGTAAGTTAGAAATAGGCATTTGGTCTAATTTGTATTTAAAATAAGTGCATTTGCCAATAAATGTGTGGGAAAATATTCAACATCATTTTAACCAGAGAAATACAAATTAGAACTAAAATGAGACAATACTGTATGTAGTATTGTCCAAGAGTTTGAGGAGAGTAACTGGATATTATTTTGTGCCAATTTATCGATATTGATAAAAGCCTTTAACTCATTTCCCGGTTAGGAAAAAAAAAAAAGTGAAGCTCGCTGACAGCATTAATTTAATTTTACATAAACATGCTCTTTGAAGCTGAAGCAAATCCGACTGGTTTTCAATGTGAAAAGAAAATATAAAAACTGTTCTTGGAGTTATTTCTAAACAGTATTTGTTTCTAATCCTAATGTATACATAAATCGGATTCATCAAATGAATCTTTAGCTAAAAACTGTTCGAGAACAATGTTATCATGCGTAGGAATGCTACGTTTTCTAGGATTTGACATTTTCAGCCATCGAGAATTACTATATTTTGTAAATGGAAATACCACTACTAAAAACAGAATGCTATAAGTAAAATGATGTCATTTGTTTCCAAAGACTATCGATATACTAGAGTGATGCAAAAATAATGATAGAAGCGAGCTATTTCATGGCAAACTTTGGGGATAGGGTTAGGACTGTCATCCACTGAGTTATCTCAGGGTAAATGCTGCAGCCACAAGCACCACTGGTATTCTCAGGGCAAATAGGAAATAAGTTAAAAAAAAATACACATGCCTTCTGACCCAGTAATTACATTTATAGGAATTTATCCTGAAAAAGCAATTAAAAATGAGGACAAGATTTAACTATAAGAGTGTTCATTGCAGCACTGTAGCAAAAAGATGAAATCCTCTTAAATATCCAATAACAGAGAATTTATCGAGTACATTATGCCACAATGAAGCACGATGTAGCCATTTAGAAAACATTATCGAAGTATCTTTAATGACTTGGGGAGATGTATATGCTATATTTCGAACGCTGAAACCAGTTCACAGAAAATCTACAGGAAATTAAGTATAGTAAGATCATTTTTATAGAAAATATACTACAGAATAGATACAGTGATAATATATCTCAGAAGTGGAATTATGGCTACTTTTAATCTTTTGATTTCTTTGACTACATTATTTCTCTACAGCGAATATGAATCCCCTGTGTAATAAAATGTATTCAAAACAAAATACACTATGATGCCGCACACCACACTTTGAAATCTGATAATGGTGAGTAAATGCCACAAATCCCTTATGTTAGGGATGATGGCATTAGCTGATGCAGTTACAGAGACCATGGGTTTGTCCTGTTATCGAGGCAAAACCTTTGGAATAAGCCGTGACTTTCAGAGTGGTATTCGAGGGTGAGCCTTTCCATGCCTTCTGAAGCATCATTCTTGTCAATCTTTTCAGTAATGTCCTTGAAAGCCACTCTTTCACATCTGAAAACTCTATAAAACTGGGTGGGAAAATAATTATACCTTATGCTGTCAGAGTAGGGATGAACTACAAAGACTGACACCTTTGGCAAACTATGACACTGCACAATCTTTTAGGAAACAGTTTAGCAAATATCTATATGTGGAGAGGGATTGGGTAGCCCAACTGGAAGCCCAGGAGCTTTGAAGTCATATAGACATCAGTTTGAATCCTAGTTCGGCCTCTTTCTAGCTGTGTGACCTTGGGCAACTTACTTAATGTCTCTGAGCCTCAGTTGTCTCATCTTCAAAAGAGAAATATAATAGTGCTACCTTTAGTGATATTGTGGGAGTTAAAGTAATATGTGTAAACATCTGGTAGCATAGTGCCTGGCACGGAACAGATACTTATCAAATGAGGTTAATTATTACATCTATTTTTTTGTCATTAGACCCTGAGTACACTGAGTGCAGGCTCTATGACTTTCATTTGTGACAGTTCAAGACTTAGAGTACAGCAGACCCTCAATAAGTGTTCGTTAAGTAAATTGCTCATCTCTAACATTGTTCTTAGCCTTTGACCCACTAATTAAACTACTTGGAATTTATTCTATGGAAACCATTCAAAAGGAGAAAAGAAGTGAAGACATCCATTTTTCAAAGCAATGTGGCTGATAATGGAGAAAAATCAGAAATAATGTACACACCAAAAAAAAAAGAAAAATGGTAAATAAGTCATGATATGTAGATGGTATAAAATACTATGTAATCATTAAATATGATTCTGAAATCTATGTAACAACATGGCAAACTAATAAAATGTTCATAAAATAAAAGACTAAACTGTAGCTGTGCTGAGTTACTACTCAGTAAAGCATGGAGCGTATAGACAAAGACTAGCAGGAAACTCAAGAAATAAAAACAATTAGCATATTAGAAGTTGGAACAGTGGGTGAATTTTTCCATTTACTGTTATCATTGTACTGTTATACAATAAATAAAATTCACAGAGAGATATGCAAAGTTATGATATGGAACAATAAAGACATTAGGTCATTATTTTCCTTTAATTTCTCAGTAAGAATTCAGAACATTTTCTTCCCAAGCAGCTTCCTATAGAAACAGGAGACGGGACTGGATGTTTGAACAAAGGAGCCAGGAAAGGTTTGAATCCATAGGAATTTTCAGAAGCCACCTCAGGGTGCCCAAGCAACATTGAGCAGTGTTGGGAATGAACAAAAGAAGAGAAGACACCAAAGTTAAAGAAAAAGCAAAACATTTAGGGTGAGGCCCCAAAGACCCATTTGTCCTTTATCACAATCTTCCCTAGCTAGGCCTGTCCTTTATGTCCTTCCTCATCATAGCCTTCAGGAAGGTAGAAACAGAGGTGTCAACTAATACACTGCTACCTAATGCCAACAGACACTTTGTCCTATGAGAAACACCTGGAAAACAAAAAAGAAAAAGAAAACCTCATTTTGTAAATAAATGCTGGGTGGCCAGGGCAGCACTTGAGTTGCACTGAGAGACAATCCTGCCAGGAGAATCAGCTTAGGCTACTCGCCTTCCTCTGAGGCTCAGCCAACCACAGGGTAGAACTAGCATCATGGATGGAGGGAGGAGCCCAGGACTGAGGTCAAGCAAGCCGAGATCCAGGCCTGGCTCTGCTCTATTCGACGCTTTGCCCCACAGCCTGGTACTGCCCTCAGTTTTCCTGTCTGTAAAGGCATGGTGGAACTAGAGTCTTGATGACCTCCAAGGATCCTGCCAGATCCAACATTCTGTGGGCTTAATGTTTTCTGAATCCCTAAAAAAAAACATTTCTTACATATCTTTCTATGGCCAGGAGGCACCCTTGGATAGTCACAGCGACAGGGGGAATGAATCTGAATGCTTTTGTTAATGCCAGCTGCCTTGCACTCCTGAAGCTCTTGACAGCTTAGAAAGCACATCTCCATACATCATCGTTCTGAGGATTGCAAAGACTTGTTACTAAATCATTTTTCAGTTGGAAAAATGGAGGATAAAGCAGTTTAAATAGCAAAATCAAGGCTCAAATCCAAGTCTTCAACTCCCAAGTGAACCTTCTGTTCATAACAAATTGGATTCTCATGAATTGGGACAAAAGCTGAGTGTTTCTGGAGAGCCCAGATGTGCTAAGGACAGTACTTGGGAGATAGAGAAATGTGTACAAAAAGGGGAAACTGAGGCAAGGAGACAGTCCAGAGGGAAATCAAGGATGTTGGAATGGGGCCCAGCAGCAAACAAACCACAACTAACTTCGAGTCCTTTCATTTCCCAAGGGGTCTGAGCATTTGATTATCCAAAGGTGGAACATTTATCAAGTCGAGTGATAATTTTGCAGAGGCCTCCTGTTGATGGAAAAATTGAGCTCACATTTTAAAAGCCTCAATTCCTTCTCCTTCACATTTCGTTAATAACCCTGTAACACATTTTGTTCCGAATCAGACGCCTCGTTGTCCCTTTGTTCAAAGGAGAAAACTAACTTCTAGAAAAGAACACAAGCTCTGGTCTACTGATGTGTTTTATATTTGGCCACAGGAAGGTCATTAAAATGTAATTCTGGTTCCTTCAGGAACGTGGATGTTTAAAGCAAAGTTAATTTACTTCCTTGCCTGGTGATATCCATTTATGCTCATTTACTAATGAGCTGTACCCTTGTATTCTGGATGGGTACTTCACTCATGACCACCAAAAAGTTGTGATGACTCACTCTAAGCACGGACAGGGAAGACGTCTCAGACAGAATGCTACGGGAGACACTAAAACACAGAAGAGTATGTGTAACACAATCCCATTGGTAGTAGGTGCTTCAACTTGGCCCCAGGTTTCCAGACTTCTGGGGTCACCCTTTCCTGTGACATTCAGATAGAATGACTCAAGCCTTATCCTCCAGGATCAAGGCAGCCTCCCAAACCCAGGAAAGCCTCCCTCAATATTTCTGAAGATTCTTAAGAGTCCAAGGTTATACCATTCTCCACCCTTGTATTTTATCATGCAAAGTATTGCTTATTAGTCTCAACTTGTCTTTGTGGACTGGGATCTGGATCTCATCTATGCTTTTTCAAAAAGTTCATGGAAGGGCTTTGTTTTCCTAAACAGAAGATCAATCTCTTCCTAAACGAGGGGCACATACGGCTGACAGCTTTTGAAAGATTAATTTTTTTCTTTTTCTGACAAAATTATGTACGGAACTAGAAATTGATGATAACATTTGAATAGAGGAGAGTTTAGAAGGTTCCAAAGCTATCTTTTAAGGGTGATCTTTTAAATATGGTGAGTGGGATTGAGGGAGAAGAGAGCAGGGATAAATGCTAATATTTTATTTGGTATTTCTATATGGTTTGAATTATAATTGAATAAAAATATTTAATTATAAATACATTATTTGCCATTTTCTCTCCCTCTCTTTTAAGGAGGTTGGGCCTGACGATTGCACTATTTTGAAAAAAAAAAAGGCAGGGGGATAGGAGGACGACAATGCTTGGAGATGACAAGCGAAGGAGGGGAGAGAGAATTTAGGGGCAGCTTTTGTGAGAATTTTGGGAAAGGGAGAAATCTCTAAACATGATTTGCGGGCAATGAAGCCATGTGTTGTGCTGTGTAACATTTTCCCCTGGACCCTCCAGGCAAGGCTTTTTCTTTTTCAAGAGCAGACGTGTTTCACTTTAAAAGCATTCAAGTCCTTGGTTTTGTCTGGTGGTTGAGGTAGGGATTTCACAAGGAAACACTCAGGGGTTCATTGCAGCCCTGCAGCAGCTCCACATCTGAGATAACACTGCTGAGTGGAAAGTGCTGAGATGCACTTCACTCCATAGGATGGACTTTGCACGCCCAGTACTTATTTCTTCTGGCCTCCAGATCATATATACACTATTAGTTTGGAAGGAAATGCAATCTAATGCAGTACCGTGCATTCTCCTTTTAACACCCCCACCTCTTTGCCTCTCCAAGTTCCCAAGATAGTGACAACTTCTGTATTCTGTGCAAAGAGCTAGTTCTTTGGAATTAGCCAAACCTGGAGTAGAATCATAGTTCTGCTGATTTCTACCTGTGTGCTTTTGAACAAGTTATTTTCAATCCCACTGAGCCTACGTTTCCTCATTTGTTTGAGGATCATAACACCTCTCTTCCCAGTGGTTTTTAAAGATTCGCAATAAGGTCCTAAAAAAATCATTAAGCACATAGTAGATATTCAATAGATGTAAGTAACCATGTATGCCCTACAAACGACCAGAGCTGACTATCACATGAATGAAGGTTTTTCTGAACATCTCTCTTGTCGAAGATCCACTGAAACCACCAAAAAAGAGTTCAAAAAAATCAAGTATAGAGAAAAAGTCCCTACCTACTAGGAGGTTTTAATCTGGTTAGGATGAAATGTTAAACAATAATTAACAACAAAAGACCACAAATGCTAAATATCTGACAAACCATAGAAAGTATCACTGAAATGAATAGTTCAGGGGACACTTATCCTGCTTCGTGCTTCCTAGATCTGTAGTTTGGTGTCTGACATTTATTTGGGGACATTCTGTGTTATTATTGTTTCCAATATTTTTGTTCCTTTCTTTCTTCTCCTTCTGGTATTCTCATTACTTGTATTTATGTTGTAGTTGTCCCACAGTCCTTAATTTTCTGTTTTTTCAGTCTTTCTTCTCTTTGTTTTCCAGTTTTGGAAATTTCTATTGAGATATCCTCAGCCTCGGCTGTATTCAGTCTACCGTTAAGCCCATCAGAGCCATTCTTTATTTCTGTGACAGTGTTTATTCTCACTAGCATTTCTTTTTGGTTCTCTCTCAGGATGTCTAACTCTCCGCTTGCATTGCCCATCTGTTCCTCCATGCTGTCTACTTTATCTATTAGAGCCTTTAGCATATTAATCATAGGTGTTTTAAATTTAATGCCAACATCTCTGCCATGTCTGGTTCTGATATTTGCTCTATCTCTTCAAATTGTGTTTTTTGATTTCATTTTTGTTTTTTGCCTTTTGGCACGCTTTGCAATTTTTTCTTGATAACCAGATATGATGTACCAGGTAAAAAGAACTGTTGTAAATAGCCTTTAGTAATGTGGCAGTAATGAGGTATAGGGGGAAGGGAAGCGTTCTATAGTCCTAAGATTGTGTCTCAGTCTTTTCCTGAGCCTATGCCTCTGGACTGTGAACTTCACAAGTGTTTCTCAAGTCTTTTCTCTCCTAGGTTGGAAAGGATGCCTAGAGTAGGCCAGGGTTGGGCATTTCCCTCCCAAGGTCAACTAGACTTTGATAATACCTACACGCTGGGTTCTGGTTAACTAGTTTCTCCTGAGGACAGGCTTTGTTAAGAAGGATGGAGTACTCTGGCGTATTTCAAAATGATTCTTTTTCCTCTCTCCCTGCTGAGAGCACAAGGGGATTTTTCTCTGATATATGCTATGGGAACATGGTCAGGCTCCTGGAGGTCAATCTCACAGAATTATGGGGGCCCAATGGCTGGAGCCCCCTGGAGTTTTAACTTTTAGAGTTGTCCACACTGAGCCTCCAGCAATTTGTCAGTTGCAGTTCCGATAGTCCTACCCAGCACTGGTTCCAGCAGTTTTTGAGTCCCTGCTTGGTAAATTGTTGTGCTCTGTATTCACCTATCTCTCTAATCTTGAGGGTAACAATTTGTCCTGTTTCCTCACCTTTCTTATGGATCCTAGAAGAGTTGATTATTTTTCAGTCTTTTCAGCTTTTTACTTGTTTGGACAGAGCGGGGATTTCCAAATTTCTTATATGCAGAACTATTAATTTATTTGTTCCTGTTAACTCCATTACTTTTCTAATCACATTCGTCTGCTTGTTTTCATATTGTTATTATGGGAGATGTCAGACATACAGAAAAGTTGAGAGACTAGTATAATGAACCTTATCTCCTAGATCCAAAAGTTGAGAGACTAGTATAATGAACCTTATCTCCTAGATCCAACACAGACATGGTATGAACTCACAGACAATTCCAAGATAGTTTTGAGGCAGAATAGTTAGCCTAGGGAAGTCCACCCTACCCCTGCAGGATACGGCTCTGGAAATTTTCCTCAGTCCCTTACTCCAGGGTCCCCAATCCCCAGACCGTGAACTGGTACCTGTTGGTCCATGGTGTGTTAGGAACCGGGCCGCACAGCAAGAGGTGAGTGGCAGGAGAGCTAAGCTTCATATGTATTTGCAGCCTCTCTCCAGCACTAGGATCACCACCTCAGCTCCACCTCAGATCATCGGGCATTAGATTCTCATAGGAGCACTGATCCAAAAAGGTTGGAGACCGCTGCTACTCAGCCCTTTCCCTGTTTTGACTCCAAGCATGAGACTCTAGCATGAGAAACAAGCCAAGGCCAGGAAGACAAGATAGATGACCTTGGGCCTTGGCTCCCCTGCCTGATAAGTCTCCTGAGTCTTTCCCCTTGTCCTTTGTTCAGCTTTGGCTAACCATAATATCATTATCATCTCCACTCCCCAACCCCAAGAGAACAAAAGCCCATAATTCAGACAGCTTGAGGCGACTCTCTCTCTGAGCTACCCACACTTTTCTCTTAAGTATGTACTTTCGCTTTAATAAAACTCTTGCTTTCCTGCTTGCTGTTTGTCGTAGCCTGGAATCCTTTTTCGTGGCGTAAGAGGAGAACCTGATCACCGAAGCTCCAGGTCAGGGTCCCTGTTTGGACTCCCACCCCATCGAGCTCTCCAGCATCATCTGGTCCATAAATAGTTCAATATGTATCTCTAAAAGATAAAGACTCTAAAATATAATCCCGGTGTGATCCCCATACCTAAAAATAACAGTAATTCTATTTTTAAAAATCACTAAATATCCAATCATTGCCTCAATATCCTGTTTGTTTCACACATTGTTAATATCCAAATAAGGTACATAAATTGCAACTAGTTGATATTTCTATAAAATCTCTTTTAATCTACAGATTTCTAAAAATAACATGTGATTTTTAAAAAAAACAATTCAAAAGCTGTAGGTAATTTTATTAGTTTAAGACCATAAAAAGGTACAATTTTGTTTGTTCACAAGTTGGCAAATATAGTTATGTCAGATAAAATAAACTTAACTTTAATTTTTAAATGATTTTTTTTGTCATAAATGGAGCAACAAGCTGCTGATCCTAAGGAAGATGTCATCTCTAATTTTCACCAAATTGTGAAAAGCAGGACAATACTTTAGAACCAAAAAAAACATCAACATTATAGCAAGGAAAAAGAAGTTTTGTTTTCTGAACATAATTCCCTTTGTTATACCAAACACGTGTCAAAAAGCCATTTCAGAAAAGGAAATGAGAGGAAAAAAACACATTTCTTTATATTCGATCTGTGTTATATGGAAGTTTGCCTAATCTGTTCTCCTTTCTGAGCTATCATAATATACAACATACCGAGGGTGGGGTACCAGTTAGAAATGTATTTAGTCATAAACAACAGAATCAAGAGAAGTTTAAACACATGGGGACTTATTTTTCTCATGTTACAAAAGGAGCCCAGGGTTCTTGAGTCCAAGGTTGGGAGAGCTGTTCTATGGTGTTATTATGGACCTAAGCTTCTTCTAACTTTTTGCTCTGCCTTCTTTTGCGTGTGGCTTTAGTCTTCATGGTCACAAAATGGCTGGTGCACCACCAAGCATACTGTCTACATTCTAGGCAAGAGGAAGAAAAAGGGGCAAAGAGCAAAGGGCAGAGGTCTTTCTCCGAATGAGGTATTGCCTTTTTATTTGGAAAAAGATGGTCTTCCCTTCAATGCAATTCTGATGCTAATTACCTGGAGTTAGGTCAGATTGCACATGTTCAGGACATAGTCATTCACAAGACTACCCTCACTTCATATCAGCCACAAGCTTGTATCCACTTCTAACAAACTGGATACAAATTTAGGGGTTCCTTCTATAATCTCAGGTTCAATAATTTGCCAGAATGACTCACCAAACTCCTGGAAAGCACTATACCTACAATTGTAGTTTTATTACAGCAAAAGGATACAAATTAGAACCAGTCAAAGAAGAGACCCACTGGACAAGGTCTGGAAGGGTTCCAAACACAAACTTTCTGTATCCTCATCATGTACACACTCCTGGTACTTTAATGTGTATCAGCTTTGGGTAGCCAGAAGTTTTATTGAAATTTTATTATACAGACAAGATCAATTGGCTCATTGGCCACATAACTTAACTCAATCACCAACTCCCCTTCCCTCCCCAGAGGTCAGGCTGATATCAAGTGGCTCAAAGCCCCAACTTTCTAATCACAAAGCTGGTCTTTCTAGCATGGCCACCTCACCCCACCCCCCACCCCACCCCTTCCTCCACCCCATACCCCCACCCCAAGCTATTTAGGGGCCCACTGTGAGTCATCTCATTAGCATAAACTCAAGTATGGTTTAAGGGGCCCACCATGAATAACAAAGACACTGTTCATCTGGGGAAGTTCCAAGGGTTTAAAGTCTCCCTGCCAGGAAGCGAGAACAAAGTCTAGGCAAATTCTTTGTGGTACAGCACTCACACATCTTTTGGGCTGGAACTGTGTTGCATGGCTGTCAGGGAGGCTGGAAAACTGAGTTTTAGCTTTTATAGCCTCTAAAATAGAAGCAGACAAGGGGAACACGGATGGAAATGGAGCTGACTCAGTCAACCTACAATGTCTGCCATAACCATCGGTTGTTGGGACATTTGAAAACTGAAGTTCTATTTAGATTAAAACAAACTCCCTTTCCTTTTACATGGGACTTTATTTCCTAAAATGTGATTTTTATAATCATAAAACTTTTCTTTCACTTGTTGCAGAAATCCCTGTAGTGTTTGACCCAATGAATCTCAGGGAAGAAGCCTGAACTATATGACCTATTTTTATTGAACTGAGAGTAATTTCTTAGGCTTATACAGATTTATATAATTTACAAAGCATAAAGTGTCCCCAAGTGCAGACATGCAGCACAGAGGAACATGCATGCCAGGTGGATCTAACTGTGTGAGAGTAACCAAACCTGAGGCATCATTAATAACACCTCATAGAGTCCATGAGAGAATTAAACATCAGAGCGTAGCTGAAACACCCTAGTCAATGCCTGACACCCAAAATTGTTTATCATGAATCCCATAGTGACTTTTATCAAGTTCACTCTTCACACTTCCCAAGTTCATTTCTAAGGCAGGCCTTGAACCAAGTGGTTCAACTCTAAATCCAAAGCTCTATCCACTACATTAGTCTGGTTTCCTACATTTACCACTCCGTGAACCAAGAATCCATCCCTTCACATAAAAGGCATCTAGGTGACGAGATAATCTCAAATTGTTTATATATTTAGTCTCTGAAATTCCCAGAGATGATAAATATTCCTAACAAGTAATGAGACTGGCAACATTTTAGTACGTACTTTCTCGTACTTTCAATTTAATGTCAAACCACTTAAGACCAAAATCATTCTACTCAAGACTCAGAAGACTTCTATGATTAATACCCTCCCATGTGAGCTACTGAGAAATAGTCAAGATAAAGAAACTTCTGCATAGTAATCAACCATGACTACATCTCAACTTTGAATAAGGAAAGGAAGTTGTATTTAACGATGTGAAAAGTACTTTTTAGTGCCTCAGCTTAAGGACTCAGGCTGTCCAAACAACCATTAATTTCCCTACCACTCCTCATAACTGTTTGAAGTGGACGCTGTACAGATGTTTTACAAAAATGCTTCCCCTTCTACTCTGTTGTCAGTGGCTTATATGTGTCGGGCAGCAATTCCCAAAGAAACAACTGAGATTAAATGGCCCAGAACTGAAAAGGGTGTTCCTGGGCCTTTTGTGGGTCTGCTTCTGAAAGAATGTGCCCTTTTTATAAAGTGAGGAGTACAGGAAGCCCAAACCACTCATGGAAACTTATTCCTACTGTCTTCATAGTTGAAAGCCTGTGACATTTAAAAACAAACAAAAACAAAAACCAGCCTCTCAGGTCCAGAGCTAGAAATGAGGGTATGTTTATTTTCTGAGCTGTTACTTAACCTCCACCCTCACATAAGAACTGCCCTACTTAAAACCCTAGACCTAGGCAACCTCAACCAGACATGTGCTCAAGTCAGCAAATGGTCCCTTAGCCAGCTAAATATCCTTTTAAATTTAGCAAGACACAGCAGGCTTTAAAAAGTAATTGTGAAGCAGCACATCTCAACTAGTTCTCTCTGTCAGCACACAGAATTATCATGGAAGGAAGGGAGGAAGAATGAGAGAAAAGAAGAGAGAAAATGGGCAAGCGTTTAACTATTCGTTGACTATTTACTGAACTTTTTCACATGTACCATTTGATCCTCACAGCAGTTATGCGGCAAACCCTGGTCTCTCTAACCCAACCTCATGCTTTTCCAATCATGCTTAAATAAACTTTTATGGTTTAAATTAAATGATTAAGAATTTACATTCTAAATAAATTAATAGATATTTATTTCACCTAGACTTAATAGACTAACAAATATTTACTCCCTCTAGACCTAATATTATTGAATAAAATAGAAAATATAAACCCCCACAATAAATATTCTTGCATCTTACCTAAGGAACTGGCACTAATCCAGGCCAATACAGATCTAAGGGGGCACTAATTTGTAATCTTTCTTTAAACTAAGCTGAAGACCTATAGATCCTCCTGATTAGGAGGTATGGCAGAGACTACTAGTTGTCACCTAATATCTCATCCTTCTTTAAAAACAGAGCCCAAATTTTTTGGTGGGCACATTATCACCTAGCTAAAATTACATTTTTTAGTCTCTCTTGCAGATAGCTGTGGTCATGTGACCAATTTTTGGTCAACAAGATGTAAGAAGCTTATGTGCTATGTCTAGGGGTTCTCCTTTTTAAGAAGGAAACTAGACCCTCACTTTCCCTCTCTCCGTCCTACTGCCCAGAACAAGATGTGACGGCTGAAGCTCTGGCAGCCACTTTCAACCACGAGAACAAGTTCCAAACCCTAGGGATGGTGGAAAGGAGAGCTGGTAGGAGACTTGCTATTTTTAGACTCCTTATACACAAGAAAATATATCTGAAGTTTAAAGCCACTGCTATTTCGGCTGGGTGGAATCATTCATGTTAGGGATGTCAGCATCTTAAGTAATTATTTCCTAAAATTCTCTAAGATACTAGAAAGGCCTGGTTATAATTTATGTATCATTGGGCAGCACAAAGCTGGGGAGAGGGACCTGTTGAAATACACTCTATCGTAAAACAGCACCCTGAGTCGTTAGTTGGCCCAGCCCAGTAGAGAAGAGCTGCCATTCCCTGCTCTGTACCTCCACGTGGTAGAGTCTCAATCATCAAATGCATGCAGGATCCCTGAACAAAAGTAGTCATAATTGGGGTGGGGTGGGGGATAATTTGAGAAATTAGAATGGGGACTGTGTCTCAAATACAGTCCAATGTTTTTATCAATGACAAACTACATATACAACAGTGGTTCCATAAGATTATAATGGAGCTGAAAAATTCATATCACCTAGTGACATTGTAACCATCATAAAGTCATATGGCATTACTCAGGTGTTTGTGGTGATGCTGTTGTAAGCAAACCTACTGTGCTGCCAGTCATATAAAAGTATAGCACCATGCAATTATACTGGTAGTCTGTACCATCTGGGTTTGTGTAAGCACACTCTATGATGTTCACTTTTTGGTGTCTTTAATATACTAATATTCACTTTGAATCTTTGTGATTAGACTATATGATGTGACACTTGTTGAAAGTATGTATATTAAATTTTTAAGAAAGAAAGGATAATGAAAAAGTAGTATAAGCCAAATTGAGGTGGAAAACATAAGATTACTAATATATTAGTAATCATGTCAGAATTCATCAATAGTTCCATTCCTCCTTAGAAGAAGAGAAATACTAGATTCCAAACTTAGAGTCTAGTCATTTATTCCAAACTTAGAGTCCAGTCATTTATTTCATAAATATTTATTGAGCATCAATTATTTAACCAGACCTAGGTTCAAATTCTGATTTGTGTTAAACTTTATGTAAATGGCAATTCGACCTGAGCAAGAAGTCTCCCTGCATGCAATTATCTTCCAAAAAGCTATTCATCACTCATTAGTGGATGATAATTTCCACCCCATCTATTGGTATTGGACACAAGTAATGGACTTCTGTTCTGACATTGCATTGCAGAGAAATAATGAAAAATGCTTTCTCTATTTTTTTAAATTTTGGTTTTCCAGTCCGAAAACTAGTTATTTAGATAACCCAGAAAAATAAGTAACTTAATAACTATCTCAATAATATAAACATATATAATAACTAAAACTGGATAGCAGTTTGGAGTTTATAAGGTACTTCTCACCTGCATGATTTCAATATCTCTCCCCAAGAGTCCTTTAAGTAAGGCACTATTTGTGTCCCCAGTTCTTACTTCACAGACTCAGGGGTCCCAGAAACAGACCTTTATTTTTCTGTAACAATTCCCACATTGAGCCTATTCGCAAATGATAAAAGTGTGATCTTTATTAAATCGGTGTTCTCTAACGCATTACCCAAGGCTGAAGTCTCAGAGGGAGGACAAACAGGAATGACGGGCATGCCATGAGGAAGGAGGGCTGACGAGTCCTCGATGACATCTGTCCTCATGGGTAACTGCTGCCTTTTCTGCCTTCGCAGTCCTTCCGGGCCCGGCCCACCTCCTGGAACTTCTGTGCTTCAGGGCATCCTTCTGCTTCTTCCTGGCCATTAATGAGCAAGAAGTTTTCTCTAGGCCTCAGGGAACCTATCTGTCTAACCATATACTGTGGCATTCCCTCTCAGGGTCCTGGAACCTCCTTATCGATGACTTTATTTCAACAAAGCGGCTTCAGAAATTCGGTCCTCTCTAGTTCCACATCCTTCTCCGTCTTGCTCTTCTGCTGGATGCTGCCTGGAAGCAGCGGCCCAGGCCCCCTCTCTGAAATCCACTCTTCTCTCTCTCCCAAGCCCAGGACGTCTTTCTCTAGGCTTAGGGAGAAGGAAAGTACTTAAAATGTAAACATTTTATATCCTCTTAATATTTCTCCAAATGTTTGCTTTTATGTCCGGGATCCTCTCAGTAGCACTCAGGGCTTAGATTTTCAGAAACCAAAGTAAACAGAATTTTTTCCAAGCTCTTCACTCGGACATATCTCTGGAAATAAGGAGCTCTGCACCTCCTAAAAGGAGGGGTGCAGTGGGCAATACTATAAAGTATTTGCTGATAACTCCTCTCTCTGTACAGTTATCTCTGCATTTATATTTGGTCATGAGAAGCCACAGGAAAAAACAGTGTCAGTAAGTCAGTTGGTCTGTCATCTTTAAGGCAACTATACCAAGCTTCTTTACATGGCAGTTTCAGAGCAATGATGCAAGAAAGTGAGAGCAGAAGTTACAAGTCCTCTTGAGGCCTTGCTTGGAAATCGTACAATGTTTGTTCTCCTACATTCTATTTACCAAAGCTAGTTGCAAGTATAGCTCAGTACAGTCCAAATTCAAGGAGCGGGGTACTAGGTTCCTCTCCTGATGAGAGCAGTGACATTTTAACCCACTGCACCATTAAAGGTCCCTCCTTCTGAGACTCTGAGTTGCCTCTTCCCATTGTCTTCCTTCTTTACTTGAAATTCCAGGCACAGCATTTTCTAGGTAGATAAGAACCGATAATGATAATTCGTTCTATGGTTTTTAACCCTCTCCTCAAGAGAGAGAAAGAAGTTAAATAAATTTCACTCTCAGAAGATAAGTAGAAATGTCAGATGAGGGCAATGATAAAGTACAGTTTACTGTTTCGTACCAGCTCCCGAAAAGGCAATTGAGAAGCATAATCTAGAAGATTGTAAATAGAATTCATTTTCTTCTGTTTTCTGTTTGGAGCCTGGTATTTCTCCTAACTAATTGCATTTACGTGATCTCTTTGTTAATTGTTTAGAAGCAGCTGGTCCAAAATAAATGGAGACAATGATAGTAATTTGCATATGTTATTTTATTATAATTGAAGTTTCAGAAACAAGCTTGAGTTCATACAATGTACACTGTTTTACAGAATGTGCTCATGGAAATGTTGATACATTGGATTTGTCCAATTTTCTAGAACCTTAAAGTTAACTGAAGTTTTCAGCACTCCACTGCAAAAAAAAAAAAAAGCAAATTATTAAAAAAAAAGAATTGATGACTGACTTATTAAAAACAAAACTTTCTAAAAGCAGTACACATTCAATTTCATTCTCTTGCAATTAAAGAGAGGCAATCAAAAAAAAAGATTCAATTACAATCATTATAAGGATGGATGAGACATGTTTAAAAGTTTGGCATCAGAATGAAACAAAGGGTCCTCTGGCATTCAGTTAACCAGAGAAATCCATTAATCCTGATAGCCTTAACCACACAAATATGCAAGTGAGTTGGAATTTGTTTTTATTCAAAATTGAGTCAATCTTATTGTTTTGATAACAATAGCTACCACATATTGAATATTATCATATTTAGTGGATTACATAAATTATTTAATCTTCATAATAACTCTATGGATTAGTTTTGTAAACAAAAATCTGGAGATACCTTTTTTAAAAAAATTTAAAGAGAGTTTATTCAGTTAATAATTTGCAAACTGGGAAACGCAGTCCTCTGTATGAACCGAGAACACATTCCAAAAATGGAGGGGATAGGGCAGGGTTTATAAAGGCAAAAGTTGCAAGGAGCTGATGATCAAATAGATGGGTTGCAAGGGGGAAACAAGATCATAAACTTGCATCATTTGTTTGCCGATTGGTGAGGGCAACTGGACTTTCAACGTTTGGCTGACTCAGTGATCGAGCAAGTGGAGTTGGGTGAGAACAATAGGTAATATATGATTAAGCATTTATCAAGTCTTAGTTTCATCTCAGGCCTATATAACAAAAAAGGCTGTCTTTGATCACACAATCATAGTATAGGGGGAGTATTATTTAACAATGATGCAAGGAATACAGTTTATCAAACAGTACAATCAGCATGTGAGGCTGAGGGTGGGGGTGGGAGGTTGCTGCTGGCTCTGCAGGCAGTTCCAGAGCCCAAAAGGCAAAGTAATGCTCTGCAAGCAGCTTCAGAGTTCAAGCTGCAAAATTGCTAATTGTGGGCCACAAGTTATGATATTAAAATTTTTATTAGTTCTCAGTTTTCTAGGGCTGACATAACAAAGCGCATTCCATTTATTTTCTCACAGATCTGGAGTTCTAGAAGTATGAGATCAAAGTGTCCACAGGGTTGGTTCCTTCTGAGGTGTGTGAGCGAAGAAGCTGTTCTAAGCCTCTCTTCATGGCTTGTATCTGGCCATCTTCTCCCTGTGTCTTCACATTGTCTTCCTTTTATATGTGTCTGTGTCCTTTCATATGTGTCTGGTATCCTTATTTCTCATAAGGATACCAGTCATATTGGACCAGGGCTCATCCTAATAGCCTCATTTTAATTTAATCATCGCTGTAAAGACCCTATCTCCAAATATGATTACATTCTAGACATCCTACCTCCGAATATAGTACCAGGGTTAAAAGAATTCAACATATGCATTTGGGGGGAAGACAATTCAACCATTAACATATGTATTCTGATTTTACAGCTGAGGTAACAGGCCCAGAAATATTGCTGCTTGTCCAAAGTCTCTAGTCAGTGGTGGCAGAGCCAAGACAAACCCAGATCTGTTGAATTCCGAAGCCCAGCTGTTAACCATGACACTACACTCCTGCCGTTAATAATAATCAGATGGATCTTTTCCCATCAGTGTCCCTGCCCAATTTCAGGCTCCCATACCCTCAGGGGCTCTATTACCTTACACCAACTACTAGTGCCACACTAGCCTCCAGTTATACTCACTCTCACCTCCTCAAGGTCCAGCCAAATGTTCTAGCCAGGACTTTCCTCCCAGGAGAATCTGCCATTCCCAGCCTCTACCACGCCAGCTCCCGTCACTTCCAACTCAACCTTCCAAGTACTCACAAGTGAGACACCATTGCCATTCTCTGTCAATGGTCCTCAACCTTTTTGGCACCAGGCACCAGTGTTCCTATGAGAATCTAACGCCTAATGATCTGAGGTGGAGCTGAGGCGGTGATGGTAACACTAGGGAGCGGCTGCAAATACAGATGAAGCTTCGCTCACTTGCCCCCTGTTGTTGGCCTGGTTCCTAACAGGCCATGCACCAGGACCAGTCTGTGGCCTGGGGGTTGGGGACCCCTGCTCTGACTCACATTTACACTGTATCTCTCAAAGGCTCTCCAGGACTCCAACATCTCAACCCACTAGCCAATAAAATAATCCACGATAATGAACTCAAGAGAACATATAAGAGGCCTGCAAAGTAACGTGTGTGCTCACTGCACATCTATCCACCACTCACAACCCACCTTCTTCATGAGCCTTTTCTATCCCCCACATACACCTCCCAAGTAGAACCACCTACCCCACCCAAATAGACTTTTACCAGACACCAGCATTACCTTAGTATGGGAATTTATTTTCATATTTGCCTTTCCTCCAGACTGTGAGGTAGAAGCTATATCTTATCTATCTCTGAATCCCCAGTGTTTATCATTTTCCCAATACTTATTGGTGAGTATTTAATAAGTGCTTGATGAATGAGTGAGTGAATGAAGGAATTCTCCACCCTATACGAGATACTTTCCCCATTTGGCCAAATGATGCATAAAATTTTAACATTAGATATTATGAGATTTTCTCCTTTTGGTTTAAGAATTTGTGCCTTATTAAAGGATAGAGGCTCTTTGGTTGTTTAAGCCTTAATATGAATGATTTCCTCAGGAGGCTGCGGATGGGGATATTAGAAGAGATGATTGCTTGAGGTGACTAATAAAGGGTGAGGGAGGGAAAGATACAGAAAGATCAAAAAAACTAAAGGAGCTTTTCCTCCTTAACAGCTTTGCTAAGGAGCAGCTCTGGTTGCCATAGCAACAGCAGCAATTTGTGGTACTAACTTCCAGCTTCCTACGTGCTGGTGAAGAGGACCTGAAAGCCACAACCGCTTAACTCAGCAGGACATTCTCCTGGCATCTCTTGAGAGCAGGAGCCTGGGTAAGACGCAGGGAGGTGGCAAAGGGAAGAAGCTGAAAGGAGCAAGGCAGGACCACACTGCTGCCAAGAGGCAAAGGCTAACACGTGGGCACTAGTGACATAGGAATAACAGTCAGCAAATAATCGCAGCTGGGGCAACAGTTCTCAGAGCTGATTACCTAGAGATCTTCTGGCTTAATTGATTTTATACAATATCCTGACTGCAAAATTGGGAGCCTCACATAATAAAGGCAATTTTCAAAGGACAGCTGCCTGCTCAAATGGATACCCCACACAGAACCGTTTCCTAGTGCTTCTAATGATTTAGTCTCCTCAACCAAGCCAGAAATATTTTTCTAAACAAGAAATGGGAAGAATGCCAGATCTATGAATAGGAGATTGGGCATGAGAGTGTGTTGCTTCAGTGTGTAATTAGTGGTCTTCCTAATCAAATCAGCAGCTTTATTGTAAGATTTGCCCATTTCTGCAGCAGAGATATGATTTGGAAATGCTAACAAAACGGCACCATCTTTCTACGTTCTTCTTTCTGCTCACTCTGTCTTGGGCATAACTCAAATCAACAGTATTTTTTTTGTAAGGTATGAAGAAAGAGGAAAATTAAAGGTAATCATAAATTACATTTATACTACATTTGATATGTGTTTTAATCAATTTCATTCATTTATTGTTGAGTAACAACCCAAAATGAAGACATAAAGAATTTGTAAATTCAGAAAAAAAATATTTGGGTTTATAAAGGTTTTATTTTAGAGAGAATTATCTTTTCTATCAACACCAAGGGAAAACTTATCCAAACAACTCTTAGAGTTGATCACAGTTCATTAAGGAACAAAACAGCAGAAACATGTAATTTCATGGCAAGTTCCACCAAGTGCAGCCTCTCATTACCAGCAACAAGCCAAATAATTTACTTAGCAACCCTGCTGCTGGTATTTAGTTTTTGTCTTTCTCACATCTGGTGCTCCAAGTATGATGCATTTAATAAACATGTATATAAGCTGGTGATTTATTTCTGGCACTCTTTCCTTTTTTTTACACCAAACTTCATTCATGGGGAGGAAACACATTAACTGTCTCATTGTTAAGTGACCTTTCTTACTATGTTGTTACGAGATTTTACAAAGCATGCAAATGAGCATGATCTTAGAAATCAAGCCTCGTATAAGATGTAGGGTAACTTTTGAACAAAAGTCAGAAGTGAAGCCTCAGGCCAAGGTGGGGTGGGAGGGAGACCCACCTGCAAACCATTCCCTGAAGGCCTCCCAGAGTCAAAATAACCTCAAGAGAGCACTTTGATGTATCTCATGACCTCTCGATGATGGTGTGTAGTGTTTCATTTTACTGCTACATATTAAGATGGAAAATCAAATAGAGCTAATTTGATTCGGTTTATGAACATTTTATGTAAAAAAAAAAAAACAAAAAAAAACAAAAAACAGGCAGATGGAGATGCCAGATAGTTATAGAACAACAAAAGACTGTTTGCTGTCTTCTAAAACAAATTCATTTTACAAAATCTAAACGGATCTCCTTTGCATAAGGATGTTATCTACGCATCCATGTGGCTACTGTTGACTCCCTGAGGGGACAGCTCATCAAGGGAAGGCAGGTAGATGGATTCAGTACTATGGTGTGGTAGACAGACACCTAGACCAGGAATAAGAAACAGCCTGATTCTAATGTAGGGAGGAGGCAAGAGAATTAAAATGTTAATCAACCCACAATCAGAGACTGCAATATGCTCATCAGCCCTGCAGCCAGGCCAGGAAGACACCTGCAGAACAAAGGAAGATTTCAATTAGAGTTGCTAACAACCCATTCTTCACACCTGTGAAGGGGAAACAGGAACCAACAGAGTCATTCCCTATGGCTAAAACCATGGGGAACCTATGGATTAAAGGCTGGGAACTGCCAGTAGTTCTTTCACTCTACATATCCTTACCTTTTCATGCTACATACTCTGCCCTTTCCTCACAGTATGCCCATATCAAAGGAAATGAGTTAACAAAGTCTTTTGAAACTATAACTCACAGGAACTAAAGAATGATATATAAACTAAATTCCTCAAACACTCAGAATCCTTCTCAGTATCTCTACTCTGTCCCTCTCACCAGCCTTACCCATTGCCTTTCCATGTCCCTCTCAGTTCCTTTATTCTCTCTCTCTCTCTCTCTCTTTCCTCTTCCTTTTCACTGTCCCTCTCACTCTCTGCCTCTGAGATGCCTGAGAGGAGACCTCACTTTGTGGAGTTATCCCTTTTCTAATAAACTTTGGCATATGTGTTGGATTCTTTCCACACTCTTCGCCAAAGGACTCTCTTCTACTCTTTGTGCAGGACTTGGTCTCCCCTCCACCTGGGAAAATTTGCTCTTTTCCTGCATCAGTTCTTCTCCTAGCTCTGCTATCAACAAACTCCGTCATGTAACCTGAATCTCTGAGTCTTTATGTCAGTTAGCTATTGCCATGTAGCAGACCACCACAAAAGTTAGTGGCTTAAAACACGAAGCACTTATGATTTCTCACTAAACTATGGCTGGGTGGTTCTGCTAATCTGGGACAGGCTCAACTGGAGTTTGCTCATCTAGCTGGGGTCAGTTGGCAGATCAATGAGAACTGGTGGTTCTAGGCTGGCTTCAGCTGTGACAAACTGGTTCTGCTGCATGTAATCTATCTTCTCCTCCAGTAGGCTAGCCCAGGATTGTTTTCATGGTAGTAGGGGTAGATACAGGGGAAGAGAGGAGGAGAGGAGGAGGGAGGAGAAAAGGGAAGGGAAAGTGAGACCTAGGCCCAGAACTGGCCCTCTGATGCATCGCTCTCATTCTCTTGGCCTGACCTTTTCAAATGATTGTCCTGAGTAGTAAATGAGGTGGTCTCTGTGTAGAATTTATAAATCATGAAGTGTCATAAAGCACATATAATGTAATAAAACATCCACTGATGTGTCCTGTCTTTGTGCTGTCCTTCATAAGATACACCGACTCTCACTAGAAATGAAGCCATCAATGACATCGGGGACAGAGAATGTCATGTGAGATGTTTTGTGTATTTATGTCCTTTGCCTTGCTCCACAAAGCTTTGAGGTAGCCTGCTACACAAAAATACCAGCATACTATAAATAACAAGGAATCAGACTAGGAAAAATATAACTGATGGTAGAAGAAAATCAAGACACCCAGGGTTAGGGGTAGTAAGAGATACTATCCCAAATATGCAAGCCATCAGGACAATACCATGACTATATTTCTATATTTGGTTATATACTTCCTAAAAGTAAAGCTGAAAGAGATGTGTTTTCCCAAGTATGGTCCACAAGTAGATCTGCAGTGGTACAAGGCTGCCAGCACACACCCGCCCTTTCCATCCCCTGTGCACTAGTGGCTGAAAGGTCCCTCAGCGAGTAGCAATGCAATGCGCTTCCTGTCCACAGTCTCGCCTCACCCCCACTGAATGCTGAGTATTGCTGGGAGGTGAGCAAGAAGCGTTCTGGGCTCTCGGCTGCCAGACACGCAGCGCTCAGCCACAGGCCAGCAGCACGGACTGTGTGCAGGCTGCAAACTGGGGTTTGTGAAACAAGATGAAGGGCAAGTGAGATGGATTTTTCCTTTCGTGCTAGTGATACAATGTTTCCTCTTTAAATAAAATTTAAGTTTTCAAAAGTCAGTATAGATATCAATACTAAATAACTAAGAGTAGGGATGATGTATAGGTAAGGCAAACTTGTGAAGGTATTATCTAAACTCCTGGAGTTTGGAAAGTGGCTCTCATTTGGGACATCCATTGAACTTTCCAGGATGAATTGGCAGCAAATCTCTCTCTGACTGTAGTCTGCACACTGTAGGAACCATGTAAGACTGGTATGTAGGAAGAAAATAGAAGTTCTATCTACAAATGTAACGACATGAAAGGAGTCAGACTGTAATACTATTTAAATATTCTGGTTGACATAGGTACCTCACCTGCTTGGTCAACTTGCCAGATGTTACCTGCCCGGGGTGCCCCCTGTGGTCCTCTGGGCATCTGGGGGAAGAAATGTAAGTTCCCTAAATAGAAGATTGACACATTTATTGTTCACTTTCACCAAATGGTCACATGGTGCAGTTTGGATGTGTCTAAACAGATGTATAGAATACAGCATCTAATTTCAACTAAACTAACTCATAAAATGGAGAGGATTAAGGAAATATCAAAAATACACACAAGCAAACGGAAAGAAAATGGCAGAGCCCGGATTTCTCTGATTCTTAGAACACACAGCTTCTAATTAGCCACATTATGAAGTAAAACAAGGATCTGATTGTATCTGACAGAAAGGCAACCCTTACATTTAAAATGAATAAAAAGACAACTTAACATACAAATTTATCTCCACTCTCGTTTTTTATGAACCTTGCCTTGAGTTTGTAGTGTGCCTTTGATATCAGCTAACGAGAGCATGAAGCCATCAGGATTAACAAGAATTTTTAACAGGAAGCAGCCAGAACATTCATTGTCATAGTTGAGTGATATTATTCTATTAATGAATAAAATAAGAAAAAAAAGTCACTTATTTCATCTTTATGTCATCCTTTTGAATTGCTATTTTATATATGCTTTATAATATAGATAACATACTGATATAATAGCACATGTATTAATTTATACATAATAAATTTTAGGTAACTTATTATATATATAATTTATTATGAATTATATTATATATAACTTATAAATAAATTTGTGCAGATTGGGAAAGCATGCTGACACATTTCTTCACTAATGAGGTATGTAATTAAAACAGTTGGGATACCACTGCTATAAATAACTAAAAAACTAGCTCGTTGAATGAAATTATTAAACTTAGAATCACTACAAGTGGAGAACACCCACATAATAATTATTTTAATTGTAAAATAGTTGATCTAAGACTAGTCTTTCTGTGTGTGGTCTGAGCCCAGGATGCATCACCCACAGAGGCCACGTTTAGATTGTGGCATTAATATTTTGTATAGGAAGAAACTCATTCCACTATTTTCTCTGGCCAATGGACAGGCATCCACATTAACCAAAGTCAGTTTCAAATCATTAATCTTTAACTTATACAAAAGGGAGTGCAGAAAAGAGCCCCATTTTATGTCATTGAACACTGTTAGCTAAATCATCAAAAGATAAGCCAGAAACAACCCAGTGTGTGTCAATCGATGAATGGTAAACTTTCAGACTTGGTTTGTTTTGTTCTGCGAAAGCAGTGGGACATGTTTGACAAAATAAAATATTACATGGGAAGACTAATACACAAAGCAGACTTGGAGTAGCTCTAGGACCCCGAATTCCTGCACTCTCTCCCCCTGGAGAGTGGCTGGGGAGTAGGGGTGGGGAAGGGCCTTACGGCCTAGCTGTGAAGCCCTTGAGAGAGCAGGAGAATGGACAGTAAAAGGGGGTGGGGGAAAAGAAATACTGGGAACAAAAAGGAAATTGCTATGAGCTGTTTGCTCTCTCTCCCTTCCTTCTTTCCTTCCTATTGTCCTTCCTTTCTTCTTTCCTTCTTTCCTTCCTTCTTAATAATTTAGGCAAGAAGTAATGGGGGCTTGAATACAAGCACCCCAGCCTTTCTGATACCCGCTAAAATAACCACTGCTCTGGACCTAAGGTGTTGAAATAAATTTCTAGGCTCAAGAGGAGCCGCTCCTGCTGGGAGCGTAATGTCAGCAAAATGAAACTTAGATAACTTTTGTGTCCCTGTAAATGCTCCCCTTGATCAGAAACGCAGTCTATGTGGTCAGCCAGTCCCTAAACACCAAGTCAACTCTGAGCTCTATACTTATTTCCTTGTTCCTTATTCATTTTCTATCTTTCTCTTCCTTGTTTCTCATTCTTTATCCTATAAAAGTGTCCTGCCTTCTGCCCCATTCCGCAGTTCTCAAGACCCTCTGGACAAGACTGCCCCCTTCATGAAGTGTTAAACACAGTTTGCTTGTTATCACCTAAATCGCCTCCTTTAATCATTTTTAACACATGGTCAGAAGGGAATTCAACTCCTCCTCTCCCCATTCCTCCTTCTCTTTTTGCATCTTGATCTTTTCTTTATTTTCTTTTTTTCCCTTTTTAATGTTAGCAAATTATCTAATACCTAGCAAAGAACACACTGTCTCTTGAAGTGTCAGCCTCTCTACTGCATTATGAAAACTCAGGTGGGAGCCACATGGGATATGTGTTGTTGAAGCCTCAGGTCTAATTCAGCACCTAGCATACAGTAAGCACTCAATAAGTGAATGTGGAATTAAGAATGACATCAGAGATAACATGCAGAATTTTTTAAGTTTATTAATTTTAAATACTAAGTTTTTTTACTCTTATATTTTAAAAAAAATAAAAAGAATTAAATAGCAGTGGCATTTTTCGGGTGAACATTGGCTGATGACTAATTTTGACATTTTCTCAGTCCAAGCTTCTAATACTCAGCACTGCCTGGCTTCTACAGGTAATGGTCATTCATATTCTTGATAATGAGCCTGCAGCTCTGCAAAACTCGGAATTACTACAGGAGCACAAATTACCTTCAGTGGGATTTTAGTGGACACGTTGCACTGAGCCTAGCTCACTGGAGATATCAGCCCAAAGACTGAATGACCACCAGAGATGGGTAGGAGGGACCCCTACAACTGCAAGGGTGAGTGAGGGGAGAGCAGACCAGATGGTGCTGTGGTCCTCTAATATAATATTCTGTAGTCATGACTTGTAATTTTTTAATTGGCAATAGAATAGAGGTAGGTTTACATCAGTAGGAATCTGGTTAAATGTATTCTGTTCTACCCACAGGAATAACACACAAAGAAGGAGGTAGGGCTGTATATATAGACATGGAAAGAAGCCCATGATCTATTTTTTTTTACACTGAAAAAGCAAATTACAGAAGATTATGTATATATAAACAATTTTAATTTTAAAAAGTAAATTTTGTATGTTTGGAGATAGAAAGAAGAGTTCTAAATATGCATAGAAAACTCCAGATGGCTATAGACCAGGCTATCGGTGGTGGTGAGCTCTGGGGAATGATATTGGAGAAGGCCAGGAAGTAGTGGGCTTTCATTTTTATACGCATTCATTTCATTTGAATATTTTACAAGTATGTAGCATTATGAAAATATATAACCAGTCACCCAATGTGTCCTAACTCTCCTTGAGCCAAAGTATGAATATTCCCTTACTTACACAGAAGAGTTTACTGTGTTTGGAGCAGGAACAACAGACTCTATTCTCACCTCTGCCCCACCAGCTGTGTGCCCTTAGGCAAGTCACCTACCTCACCTATTGGACCTCTATCAAGAGGATGGAACCAAATTTCCTCTAAAGTTCTTCCTAAGCTCAAAATTCTTTAAGGAACTAAATTATGTAAGTGTCCATTTAAAAACTGATTCAGCGGCAACTTCCTAAATATAATATTCCCTTGGTGAAATCAGACAGTTCAAAAATTTGAAGAAAAAAATTCAGTGGGAATTTGAAAAATAAAATCTATTGGACTTTTATGTCCAGTGCTGATTTTCCAATAAACTTTTGCCCATGAGACTAAACTTTTTTCTCAGTTCTCTGATGCTGTGTATGATGTGCCCAAAGTTACCAAGAGCTGCAAATTGTTTTTTCCCACAGCCTCCTGCTCTAAACTTATTTATAACTTCCTATCCTCTTTTGGAAAAAAAAAATATGAAGTTACACAAGAGTTTGCTATGGGGGATATCTAGCCAGCCATTAAGCCAAACTTTATGACAAAGTAAGAGTTAGGAAGAGAGACAGAATGATTTATTTTGAACCTAACTAAACATTTAAATATAGAATGGATAATATGTCAACACCATGAGATTTCGTGTAAACCTTAGAAACCAGGAATTGGTTATATTTCAGTAATGTTTTAATAATAAATAAATTCTATTTGGAGCAGTCTAATGGATTGTGTTTATCAGAGGGAGACAACTTAATAAATAGGCTGCTTAAATGCACCTTTTTTCAATGATTTGATTACCATGTAAAAAACTGTGGCCTGGAACACAGATCTATTAAATTGTCAACAGTGACATTAACACAGGGTTTCTGTGACTCTCCATACAGTGTGTGCAGTTTGTGTATGGTTTGTGGATATTGGGACAGTTGGGCTGAGCCTGCACAGCCACCCCAGCCAAGACCACCCTGGTTTGAGAGAAGTCTCATTTTGAACGCCCCACTGGAACAGTCTAGTCGAAGGTTGTGCTCCATGGTCCCTGGCAGTTGTGGGCTTTGGAGTCAGAGAAGAAAACATTTAAATCCATCTCCATCTCTTACTAGAGTGAGCTATGTAACCCTTCTGAAATGAGGTAAAATGGGGACAATACCTAATACAAGGACATGGTCACACATGATGAAAGAACACAGGAAATATGACCTACCATTGGTGCCTTGGACAGAGTAAACACTCAGCAAATATTAGTCTTCTGCCTTCCAAGTAAAGACTCTATTTACAAAGCCACTGGATCCATGATTTTGCTGAGGCAAAACTGACCACACGTGTTCCTAAGTAAGTCACTTAAGCTCTCTATTTTCCTACTTGTAAAACTAGAATAACATCTCTTTGCCAGCCTACTGCATAAGGATGTCATGGAGATAGAGATTTCCTGTTTCTATATTCATACAAGTGTGAGCAGTAACATCATCATCACTATGCCCTTCAGATGAAATGGCTTAAAGCTCTAAGATGAGGAAGAATCTTACAGAACATGTAGCCTCTTCTCCAGATTTTGCCATTGGAAAACTGAGTCCAGAGAGGTGAAGTGACCTGTTCAAGATTACACAGCTTGTTGGGGACAGAGCTAATATTAAAACTTGGTTTCCTGAATCTAGAATAGTGCAGGCATCACTGAACCTTAGCCAGGATGGGAGGTCAAGCTCTAATGAAGCCTGTGGAGACCAAACTCCATCTCAGAATCCATTTCTCCATAACTTAACCTGCCACACCTGGCCACACCCAGCTATTCAAGTGACTGGGAAATGTAGTGTTTTAACTTGCATCCATGTATATTCCATAGTATCCCCATCGTAGGCTTTGCACAATGTCTAATATGAGGAGGTATTCAAAAATATTTATTGGATAAATTAATGAGAGAAAATTGAATGGATAAATGAATAACAGGAATCCCTAGGGAAAGGACAAAGAATCCAATTAAATGTATTGGTTATATACATATTGGCTTATGTGGGTATACACATAAAGTAAACGCTTCAGTTACCAATAGTTAGAAATATACAAATAAACTTTACGACACTCGTTCTAATTTTACTTGAAGGATAGTTTCAAACTGACTTTATTATATTTGTAAGAAAGAGGAAAAATTTTGTGTCATTTTCTGTGAGAATTGCTAATACATCACAACTAGTTGAAAAGGTATTTTTGTTTTGTTTTGTTCTGTTTTGTTTATTTGCCGGCTTATTTTTGCCAAAGCGGAGAGCACTTAGGAAAGACATCTGCTGTCTTCTGGGAGCCTCAATTCCCTGGGACAGAAGGGAGATGAAAAACTTTGTACTTTTCAACACATTTGGCGAAAGTATATATACTTTTCTCAGGGGAATACAAAGTTGTCAGACTCAACAGTAAATGTGGATGCAACACACTTGAGCAGGGAGGAAGAGGGAAGGAGCCCCCACAGGGGCTCAGAGTCTCAGAGCCTGGAGGAAAGATTCTGGGGCAGCACAGCAGCCACCATGCCCACGCTCCTCCCTCCAAGGCACGGACCTGAGTCATGGAACAGGACACCTCACATGCAGCATTTCAACAGGGGCCTTCTGCAGATAATGGCTAGTGACAAAACTTTGGGCCGGTGGGCAAAGAAGATGTTCAGGGATGTGAAGGTCCTCAGGCCGATTCCCTGAAGTCCTGGAGCACACGTCCTGCATCCAGATGAGCACCATGAAGAGAAACAAAATGTAGACAGTATTCAACTAAGAACATAGCCCAATGGCTTCCTTCTACAATAGGCCCTTTAAGAAAATTCCAGAAACAGCCTGTGCTTTTGGCAACTTCTGGGAGGAGCTGGTCTCCCCGGCATCTCAGTGGCCAGGAAACTCCCTCTCTGAAAACCCAGAGCCAAAGCTAAACCCTATTGCTGACATTCCATTTCAATTTGACTTTTTATTTAATGTCCAGCCCGAGACCAACAACATGATACAGTTTTACTTTTCTTCCAGAAAGCAAACAAATAAAAGGCTTTGCACAAGAAAGAACAAAACCCAAACACACCTTTTTTTCCTCATTAAAACTTGAAGTGTCAAGCTCTAAACCCCAAGGAAGACACTGAGAGGCAACAGTTTTATTGACTAGAGAAAGGAAGTAACAGATGAAAGCGGAGGATAATACAATACCTCCATCTCTCTCTGTTATGTTGCGGATCTCACTGTGGGGAGCCTGGACAGTAGCAGGCGTTTCCATCACATGCCTCAAGCCTCACTTGTCATCCGCTAGCTCCGACTGCTGCCCCTGAGAGGGAGGCAGCCTCATTCATACCAGGAGGGGTGCAGTGGGAGCCCTCTCAGCACGGCAGGGGCCTCAGACTCAAGACTCCCTAATATTCCAGACTCTAATAAAAATGAAGATGCGTTATTTCATTTAATCTTCATTACGACTCAATGGAAAGGAACTATTTTAATTCCCATTTTATAAATGAGGAAATAAAGATTTAGAGAGATTAAGTAACTTGAAAGAGATTAAAACTATTAAATGGAGACTCAGGATGCGATGGAGATGCTTTCTGTTTTGGAGGAGGGGGATGGGTATGCAAATGGCAAAAGCACCCTCTTTTTTTTAAAAAAACAATTATGTCTCCCACATTTTCTATTTGCTCATGAGCGATACTGAGAGGGCAGTTACTTTGAGAATACATGAGACCATAGATGTAAGGAGACACAGTGGCCCACAGTAAGCACAATGACAAAGGTAGGTGTCACCATCCATCCTCATAGCATCCCTGTGAAAAACTGGTGCCCTCCCCCATTTACCCATGAGGAGACTGAGGCTTAGTCAAATCGAGATGGGTCCAAGGCCATCCAGGTAGGATATGGAGTTGCTGAAAGGGGCCCCAATTCCCACCCAGTCTGGAACCCTTCCCACACACCGCAGCTGCCTCCCCAACTCTTCCTGCACTTCCTGTGCCCCAAGCTGCAGTATGTGCTTATTATTTCATTTAATGCACATAACAGCCTGGTGAAGACGGTATGTCTTTGTGTATTAAAAATTACCTAGTATTAGAGCTTTGAGACTTCCAAATGTATCTTTACTCTTCAATCCTTGTATTGTTACCAAGATTTGGGCATTCTGAGAATAGCTAAGCAGGAAACACACCATTCATTTTTGTAATATTTCAGCTTCAGGTCTGAAAGATTTAAATTAGAAGAGAAAAAATTCATATAAAATGGGAGATTAAAGTTCTCTAAGTGTTTAAAAGAAGAAGAAAGAAAGAAAGAAAGAGAAAGA